>NC_091060.1:139308764-139616014 GCF_000393655.2 Nicotiana sylvestris
TTCCTCTAGTTTCATGCGGCTTTCAGGGATTACGAGGTAGTTGTTGACGTCCGCAGCCCTGTGTCTCTATTATCTCGTCTTTTATATTCCTTACGGACATGGTACTAGTATTGGATTAGCAGACTTGTATTATGACTCATAGATTCTCATGACTTGTGACACCCCCGTTAGGGCTGTGTCGGGCTGGATTTCCGCATATTTGTTTTCTATATTTTCCGCTATTTAGTATTATTAAACCATGTTTAGACTATATTTGTGTTAATTAACTGCTTTAATAGATGATTTGGGTTAGACTGGCTGGCCTTGTCTTTACGAGAGGCACCATCACGATCGGATTCGGGGTTAGGGTCGTGACATTTTCAAATGGGCTTGTAATAAGTGTTAACTTAGTTTTGTTAGCTTAATGTGTTAGTTATATTGAACTTTATACTTTGTTGGTTTTAATGTTGTTGTTGTTGTTGCTTGTAATAGGGAATTTGGTATACTGGCAAGTGGTGTAGCTGCCAAAATAGGCAGTTTCTGCCAAAATTATACCCAGAAAAGCGACCAACTTTAGTCGCTTGTTGGTCGCTTTTCTTATTAAAAAAAATATTTTCTGGGCAATAGAGACCAAGGTTGGTCGCTAATTAACTCAGATTTCTTAAAAAGCGACCAACTTTGGTCGCTATTCTATTAAAAAAATAATTTCTGGAAAATATATTTAAAAAATAATTAAATTCTTGCAATTAGCGACCAATTTTGGTCGCTTATGTTTAAAAAAAATAAAAAAATTAAAGAAAGCGACCAACTTTGGTCGCTATTTTCTAGATTTTAAAATATAATATTTGGTTTATAGATCAAAGTTGGTCGCTATATTTTGATTAATAAAAAATAAATAAAAAATGTAATTTAAATATAGAGGCCAACTTTGGTTGCTAAATTTATGTTATTAAAATACTAAAGCGACCAAAGTTGGTCTCTATATTTAAAACCCAGATTATTTGGTCCTTTTACCTTAGAGACCAACTTTGGTCTCTAAGGTAAAGCGACCAGCAAAATAGCGACCCAGCTAGTTTGAATGCTTTTTGGTCGCTTTTTGACCTGTAAGCGACTAACTTTGGTCGCTTTTTGTGGTCTCTTTTTTCCGGATTCTAGTAGTGGGTGCCTCTTACTGATTTTCTAGTTTGCCTTTCTAGAGAATCCCAAGGTTTTGAATTTCAAATGGCTAACATCAAAAAGCCTACAAGGTCGCTGGTGAGACAACAGATGTGGGCCAGACTGCCAAAAGTTACACTAAAATGGTGAAACTATATCTGCCATGGAGAAGCCAAAAGGACAGAGCGGTAGGAAAACGGGAAGTTTGGGAAGTGGGGAGATGGTGGTCTAGGCATGTTAAAGTGGAAGATCAAAAAGAGTTTTTCTTGAGTGTGGTTACACCAATGCTATAGCACTAGTATGGGCGATTTGCAGCCATACCCTATATTTATGCCACCTTTTATAATGTACCATATTTTAAAAAATTACTGATTTCGTAGCCAACTAACAAAAAATTCGTAATAATATGACCATTAGTAGCTTTCAAAACATATAAAATATGCATCACGCATAAATCAATTTACGGTTCTCCTCCATCACTCCGTCTATCCTCAGATCGTCTCTTGCAAACCAGATTCAAATTCCAAAATACATTGTAAGTATTCAAATTCATCTTCAGAATTTAAAATAGTTTTTGAACTGATTGATTTCATGATATATGTTTTCTGATTGATTAATTGAAGTTGTTTGACGGATGAAACATGAACTCTTCACCGATATGCTGAATTTGCATTCTAAATCTTTTTCACGTTGAATTCTAACATTCTAATCCAACAAATTCAAATATGCTGAAGTTTTCCAATGCATATTATGTGGAAATTTTTGGTTTATTTGCTAAACAAGCTGAGTTTTACATATGCTGAAGTATTTGTCTTGTAGTGTAACCAAGCTGAAGTTATTTAGTTCATATGTAAAAACTTCAGGAAAATAAGCTGAAACATAGCTGCACTGGTGTCACGACCCAAACCGAACCTGGTCGTGATGGCGCCTCTCGTGAAACAAGGCCAGCCGATACCAACTCCCAAAACTAATTAATAATTATAATAATTCATAATTAAGTCATTAATAAGTGATAAATCCCAAAATAGAGTGAAATAGAACAATTGCGGAAAACAAACACAGCCCGACATCGGGGTGTCACCAGTCAGGAGTATCTAAACATCCTACTAAGAGTATGAAAAAGGACTACACAGTCTATTACAGAGCTAGTACAAAGGAAAGTAAAGATAGGAGGGAGAAGCACTGAGCTGCGAACGCCGATCAGCTACCTAGTGAACTCCGAATAGCCTGCTGGAAGCAATCAACCATCGCTAGCATGGCCCGAGGCTTTTGAATCTGCACACAGGGTGCAGGGAGTAATGTGAGTACGCCAACTCAGTGAGTAATAAAAGTAAAGGCAGTTGAGCAGTAAGAAAACACGTAAACCACAGCAAAATGCTACAATGAGGCAGTATAAAACCTGAACAATGCAGTAACACAGTAAAAGTTTGTAGAAACACCTTAGTTCAGTAAAAACCTCTTTAAATCATCTTTTAGTAGTTTAAACAAGTGAATAAAAAACAATGAGAAAGATAGATACATAAAATCATCCCCTCGGGCACAATACCAACAGAATCAGCCCCTCGGGCTATATCACATCTCACACTTGGTATCCGCGCTCACTGGGGTATACAGACTCTGGGAGGGGCCCCATACGGCCCAAGCGCAATAACAAGCCACCTCATGATGTAATCAAACAGGCTCTCGGCATCATATCAAGCCACCTTGTGGCATAACAACTCAGGCCCTCGCCCTTATATTCATGAATCAGTATTATATTGTTGCGGCACGTAGCCCGATCCCATAGTATCCTCACAGCACAGGCCCTCGGCCTTACTCAGTTAGAGTCTCACAAGCCACTAGGGCAACAGTAAAACATGATGCTCAGCCCAAAATATTATTTTAAAATATCAAAAACGAGTAAAGATGGCTGAGTTGTGAAAACAGTAGAATATAGCATGACTGAGTACAAATACGAAGTCAAAACAATGAGGAATAGTAGTAAAAATTCCCTAAGGGTCCAAACAGTTGGCACGAGGCCTAACTATGGCATTCAGTACAAAACATGATGATAGCAAATCGTTTTCAATCAAATACGTAATTAAACTGTCATACGAGGCGGATTAAGTCACAATCCCCAATGGTGCACGGCCCCACATCCGTTATCTAGCGTGTGCGTCACCTCAAAGTAGCACAACGATGTGAAATCCAGGGTTTCATACCCTCAGGACAACATTTACAATTATTACTCACCTCTATTCGGTCCAAACTCTAGCCCGCGATACCTTTGCCTCTCGTCTCGGCCTTAAGGGAACGAAGCCCATGCGAAAATAATCAAATTATAACATAAATCCTGTAACTAACCAAACCCTACCCCGGGCCCACATCTCGGAATTTGATAAAAATTATATCAATAAACTCATTATCCTCCCACGAGTTCATCCATATCAAAATTATCAAAATCTGACAACAAATGACCCATCAAATCCTTAATCAAAGGTCTCCAATCTCAAGCCCTAGTTTCTTCAATATTTACCAACCAATTTCCATAAATTTCAAGCCTAATATATGAAATAAAACCATAGGAACGAGTTCTATGTTCAAAAATCTTACCTCAATGAAGTTCCCTTGGATTCCCTCTTCAAAATCCCCCAAAAAGCTCCAAAATCGATTTAACAATGGTGAAGAAAGGCTGAAAATCGCTATGGATGAAATATATACTTGCTGACCCAGCCTTCTCGCACCTGCGGTCCCTACACCGCACCTGCGGTACCGCATATGCGGTTTTCACTTAAAATCCAAGTCCCGCATCTGCGATAAAGCACCCGCACCTACGCTATCGCAGGCGCGCTGACATAGCCGCTTCTGCGGTTCCACCTCCCTATGGACAATTCTGCATCTGCGGCCCTCTGGGCGCTTCTGCGAGCTTGCACTGCGGTCTCCAAGCCGCAGGTGCGGTTATGACAAAAAACATAGCTTCAGCTGCAAATTCCCAACTCCTAACTTCCCATCAACCATTCGAAATCACCCCGAGGCTCCCAAGACCTCAACCAAGAGCACATACAAGCCACATACTAATCTTCAAAACACCTCAAACAACATCAAATCAACCAAATCACATCGAATTCAAGCCTAAGGTTCCAAAAATCTTACGAATTCCGCTTTTGATCAAAAAGTCTATCAAACCACGTCCGAATGACCAGAAATTTTGCACACACATCCCAAATGACACAACGGACTTATTGCAACTCCCAAAATTCCATTCCGACCCCTATATCAAAGTCACACCTATCAACCGGAAAACACCAAAATTCCAATTTTGCCAATTCAAGCCCAAATCTACTACGGACCTCCAAAACACGTTTCGATTACACTCCTAAGTGCTAAATTATCTCTCGAAGCTATTCGAACCATCAGAATTCACATCCGATCCCTCTTTCACATAAGTCAACATCCGGTTGACTTTTCCAACTTAAGCTCACTCAAAAGAGACTAAGTGTCTCAAACCTTACCAAAACCTTTCTGAATCCGAGCCAACCAACCCAATAACACATGGTACCGATAAACAAAGCAATAAGAAGCAGAGCTGGGGGAAACGGAGCAGTAACTCATGAAAAGACCGGCCTGGTCGTTACATCTTCCCTCTCTTAAACGAACGTTCGTCCTTGAACGAGTCAAGAAACATACCTGAAGCCTCAAACCGGTGAGGATATCTGCTACGTATCTCCCGCTTGGTCTCCCAGGTAGTCTCCTCCATGGGCTGACCTCTCCACTGCACTTTCACTGAAGTTATATCCTTTGACCTCAACTTTCGAACATGATGCTCCAAAATAGCTACTGGCTCCACATCATAAGTCAAATCATCATCCAATTGAACCATGCTAAAATCCAAAACATGAGACAGATCGCCAATATACTTCCGAAGCATAGATACCTGAAATACTGGATGCACACTCGATAAGCTGGGTGGCAAGGCAAGCTCATAAGCCACCTCCCCAATCCTCTGAATCACCTCAAAAGTCCCAATGAACTGAGGAATCAATTTACCCTTCTTCCCAAATTTCATAACACCCTTCATGGGTGAAACCTTCAATAGAACCTTCTCACCGACCATGAAGGAAACATCCCAAACCTTACTATCAGCATAACTCTTTTATCTTGACTGCGCTGTACGAAGCCTCTCCTGAATCACCTTCACATTATCTAAAGCATCCTGCACCAAGTCTGTACCCAATAGCCTAGCCTCACCTGGATCAAACCAACCAATTGGAGATCTACACCGCCTCCCATATAAAGATTCATATGGAGCCATCTGAATACTCGACTGGTAACTATTGTTATAAGCAAACTCTGCGAGCGGTAGAAACTGATCCCATGACCCTCCAACATCAATGACACAATCATGCAACATCTCCTCCAATATCTAAATAGTGCACTCGGATTGCCCGTCCGTCTGAGGGTGAAAAGTTGTGCTCCACTCAACTTGAGTACCCAACTCTCTCTACACCGCTCTCCAAAACTGCGATATAAACTGAGTATCTCTATCTGAAATGATGGAAACCGGAACTCCATGCAAACGAACAATCTCTCAGATATAGATCCCTGCACCGCTCTAAAGAATAGATAGTACATACAGGAATGAAGTGCGCGAACTTAGTTAGCCGGTCCACAATCAACCAAATAGCATCAAAATTCTTCAAAGTCCATGGGAGTCCAACTAAAAAATCTATAGTGATCCACTCCCACTTCCACTCTGGAATATCCATCTGCTGAAGCAAGCCACTCGGTCTCTAATGCTCATATTTCACCTGCTGACAATTGAGACACCGAGCTAAAAACCCCACAATTTCCTTCTTCATTCTCCTCCACCAATGATGTTGTCTCAGATCATGATACATATTCGCGACACCTGGATGAATGGAATACCGCGAGCTATGGGCCTCCTCTAGAATCAACACTCGAAGCCCATCTACATTGGGCATGCATATCTGGCCATGCATCCTCAATACCCCATCATCACCAATAATCACATCTCTGGCATCGTCGTGCTGAACTTTGTCCGCAAGGACAAGCAAGTAAGGATCATCATATTGGCGCTCCCTGATGCGATCAAATAAGGAAGACCGAGAAATCACACAAGCCAATACCCGACTGGGCTGCAAAATATCCAACCTCACAAACCGATTGTACAATGCCTGTACATCAACTGTGAGAGGTCTCTCCCCAACTAGAATATATGCCAAACTCCCTATAATCACCGCCTTCATACTCAAAGCATCGTCCACCACAATGACCTTCCCCGGATGGTACAAAATAGTGATATCATAGTCCCTTAGCAGCTCAAACCATCTCCGCTGCCTCAAATTGAGATCTTTCTACTTGAATAAGTGCCGGAGGCTACGATGATCAGTAAACACCTCACAAGACACACCATACAAATAATGCCTCCAAATCTTCAACGCGTGATCAATGGCAGCCAACTCCAAATCATTAACAGGGTAGTTCTTCTTATGGGGTTTCAACTGACGAGAAGCATAAGCAATAACTCTACCCTCCTGCATCAACACACACCCAATACCAACTCTTGAAGTATCACAATACACTGTATATGAACCTAAAGCTGATGGCAAAACTAATATTGAAGCCTTGGTCAGGGCTATCTTGAGCTTCTGAAAGCTCTTCTCACACTCATCTGACCACCTGAATGGAGCACCCTTTTGAGTCAACTTGGTCAAGGGTGATGCTATAGAGGAAAATCCCTGAACAAACCGGCGGTAATAAGCCGCCAAACCAAGAAAGCTGCGAATTACTGTGGCTAAGGAAAGTCTGGGCCAACTCTAAACTGCCTCTATCTTCTTCGGATCAACCTGAATACCCTCACTAGACACCACGTGCCCCAAGAAAGCCACTGAACTGAGCCAAAACTCACATTTAGAGAACTTTGCATAAAGCTTCTCATCCCTCAACCTCTGAAACACAACTCTCAAATGCTTCACGTGCTTCTACTGACTATGCAAGTACATCAGAATATCATCAATGAAAATAATCACGAACGAATCAAGATAAATCCGAAACACGCTGTTCATCGAATGCATGAACGCTGCCGAGGCATTGGTCAGCCCAAAAGACATAACAAGGAACTCATAATGACCATATCTGGTCTTGAAGGCTATCTTAAGAATATCTGAGTCCCTGATCTTCAACTGGTGATAACCTGGACGAAGTTCAATTTTGGAGAACACTCTTGCTCCTTGAAGCTGGTCAAATAAATCATCGATACGAGGCAAAGGATACTTGTTCTTGATTGTTACTTTGTTCAACTGCCTGTAATTAGTGCACATCCTCATCGTGTCATCCTTCTTCTTCACAAATAGAACTGGCACACCCCAAGGCGACACACTAGGCCAAATGAACCCCTTATCAAGGAGTTCCTGAAGCTACTCCTTTAACTCTTTTAACTCCGCTGGTGCCATACGATACGGTGAAATAGAAATTGGCTGAGTTCCCGGCACCAGATCAATACAAAAATCAATATCCCTATCTAGTGGCATGCTTGGCAGGTCTGCAGTAAACACATCGGAAAAATCCCTCACAACAGGAACATAATCAATACTATGAGTCTCTGCACCGACATCCCTCACAAAGGCTAAGTATGAAAGACAACCTTTCCCAACCATCCATTGGGCCTTCAAGAACGAAATAACCCTACTGGGAAAAAAATCAGTCAAACCTCGCCACTCAATCCGTGGCACACCCGGCATAGCCAAAATCACTGTCTTAGCATGACAGTCCAAAATAGCACGACACAGAGACAGCCAATCCATGCCCAATATCACATCAAAGTCCACCATACAAAGCAATAATAGGTCCACTCGAGTCTCCAGACCCCCAATAGTCATCATACACGACCGGTACACACGGTCCATAACAATAGTATCACCCACCGGAGTAGATATACGAACAGATGAAACAAGAGACTCACAGGGCATATCCAAATAATGAGCAAAATATGACGACACATAAGAAAAATGGAACCGGGATCTAATAACACAAAGGCATCTCTGTGGCAGACTGAAACAATACCTATAATCACAGCATCTGAAGCAGCAACATCGGGTCTAGCTGGGAGTGCATAGAAATGGTCTTGACCACCACCTGATCGACCTCCCCCCCTGGGGCGGCCCCTAGTTGACTATCCCCCACCCCTAGTTGGTTGGGTCAGTGATGGTGAAGTAACTGGCGCTGAAGTCGATGGCTTACTCCTTTGCTGAGATGAACCCCCAAGACGACGAGGACACTGCCTCCACATATGGACTAACTCTCCACACTCATAACAACTCAATGGTACTGGAGACGGGTATTGAAGTGAACCCCTCGCACCGGAATGACTAGCAAATGCACTTGGCATAGAAGATCCTGAACTGAAGGAGCATGGGTTGAACTCTGGGCTGGAAGGGCACTAAGTGATGAATGGACCTGATGAGAACTGTGAGAACCATAACCCGATGATTCTCCACGATAACCTGGGCGAGCTGACTAAGCATGCCTGAATGGACGGCCTCTGCCGTGCTGAAACTGACACCTTGAAGGAGCACCACCATAACTACCAGATCCCCGAGGCCTCTTGGCCCCCCTCTCATCTCGCTCTTGGTGATGAACTAACCCAATCTCGCAAGCAGTGTCAACAACCTCCTCAAAAGTAGCACCAGACACCCTTTCCCTGGTCATGAGAATATGAAGCTAGTATGTGAGGCCATCAACAAACCTCTTGATCCTCTCTCTATCTGTCGAAACCAACCAAACAACATGATGATCTAACTCTAAGAACCTCATCTCATACTGTGTCACAGTCAATCTCCCTGACGCAACCTCTGCGAGACTGTGGCACATACTTCTCCAAAAACAGAACGGAGTACTGCTACCAGTTAAGGGGTGCTGCACCAATAGGACTATGCCTCTCATAAGCCTCTACCAAGTGAAGGAAGCTCCAGAAAACTGAAAAGTGGTAAATGCGACCCCATTGGTCTCCAGAATACCCACTGTACAAAGAATCCTCTGACACTTGTCCAAGAAACCCTGGGCATCCTCGCCCTGTGTACCACTGAAAGTCGGAGGATGAAGTCTACCAAACCTCTCCAATATACGCTGCTCATCCTCTGGCATAACAGGAGCCACATAGTCTTGAACAGCTGCAACCGGCTGGGTTGGAGATGCCCCCGGTGTCTGAAGTCCCTGCATAACTTGCTCTGGTGTGCGAGCGGCGGGAGTCTGAGTTCCTCCCCCGACCTGAGAAGTACCTGCGACTGTAGTAACTGAGACCGCCTAAGCTAGGCCAGTGCATACTGATAGAATCTGAGCCAAGGCCTCTTAAAGACCCGAAATCACAATAGGCACAGCTAGTGCTTGAGCTGGTACTGCTGGAGCATCCACAACTGGGACTGATCATGAACTAGGGTGGCTGGTGGATCTGCGGGTGCTGCTCTAGCTGCTGTGCGGGCTACACCCCTACCCTACCACAGCCTCGACCGCGTCCTCGGCCTATAGTGGCCCCAACTAGTGGCACTGGTGGTTTTCCATCCTGACCAGTAGCACGTGTCCTCACCATGTGTGAGAGAATAGAATAATAAAAGTTTAGTACACGGATCAACGAATTCGCACGACAAGGATTTCAAGAAAATGAAGTTTTTCCTAAAGGTTCTACAGCATCCCAAGGATAAATACAAACGTCTCCATGCCGATCCATGAGACTCTACTAAACCTGCTCATGACTCGTGCGACCTATGTAACATAGGCTTTGATACCAACTAGTCACGACCCAAATCGGAGCCGGTCGTGATGACACCTTTTGTGAAACAAGGTAACTGACACAAACCCCAAAACCAATTAATAGTTATAATAATTCATAATTAAGTCATTAATAAGTGATAAATCCCAAAATAGAGTGAAATCGAATAATTGCGGAAAACAAACACAACCCGACATTGGGGTGTCACCAGTTATGAGCATCTAAACATCCGACTAAGAGTATGAAAAAGGACTACACAGTCTATTATAGAGCAAGTACAAAGGAAAGTAAAGATTGGAGGGAGAAGCACTGGGCTGCGAACGCCGAGTAACTACCTAGTGAACTCCGAACAGCCTGCTGGAAGAACTCGCCCCTCTCTAGCGTGACCCTAGGCTCCTCAATCTGCACACAGGGTGTAGAGAGTAATGTGAGTACACCAACTCAGTGAGTAATTGTTACACCCCATATTTTCGTATATGAAAATATGCCATAAATAAATTAATAAGAGCCCGGAAGTGAGATGTCACGTCCCGCAGTACTACATTATGACGATGTTGCACCCTGTAGTATTGTACGATGAATTTGTCGTAAGGTAATTGACATCAGTCCAAGGAAAAAATTATTTGGAGATTATAAGGATTATGATATTTCAACCAAGTAACAAGTAAATTCGTGAAGGTGAGAGGGTAAACAAGTCAAAGAAAATGAATTTTCGTCCAAGTTTGGCATGTTGGGATAAAATACGGCTCGAGCTAAAATACTCGGTATTTATGGACTAGTACCATATGAGGTACCACATGACCAGATGGTGTTATATACACGTATATATGTAAATATATGTATATGGGATATGGGAAAAGGTTACGACGTTATATATGCACCACCACCTGATCAGCTGGTATACGATGATAATGTTGCCCATAGTGGCTGAAATATAGCTCATACGGCATTATATACGCGTATAAATGTATATATATGTATATGGGATATGGGAAAATGTTACGGCGTTGTATACGCACCACCACCTGATCAGCTGGTATACGTTGATGATTTTGCGCACAATGGCGGAGATGATATGATGGGATTCCCTCAGAGGCTTGATGATGTTATGAACACATGCACCTATGCATGACATGACATACATACGCATATGCATGGCACTACGAGTATTTCATTATTTACAGAGTTATTAAGACTTACATGTCGAGCCATTTACTCTATGTTTCGCTCATGTCTATTATTTACTAATTCTCATTCCTTACATACTTGGTACATTATTTGTACTGATGTCCCTTTTGCTTGGGGACGCTGCGTTTCATGCCCACAGGTCCTGATAGACAGGTCGAGAGCCCTCCAAGTAGGCTATCAGCTCAGCGAAAGATGTTGGTGCGCTCCATTTGCTTCGGAGTTGCTTGTATGGTTAGTATGAGTTAGATGTGTATTGTTTGGTATGGCGGGACTCTGTCCCGACCTTTATGAAAATTATGTATTCTTAGAGGCTTGTAAACAGATGTCATGCACGTAAAAGATTGCATGGCCTTGTTGGCCTATGTTTAGTGTTCAAATGGTCATTTTGGTCTTAGAGGCCAATATGTCTTATGTATATGTTGACATTACCTATTTTACGGCAGCCTCTCCGGCTCAGTTATTTAGGATAGTATGACATGAAAAGATACGCTATATTGGTACTCAGTTAAGTAAGGTATCGGGCGTCCATCGTGGCCCATCAGTTTGGGTCGTTACAAAACTGGTATCAGAGTAGTTCTGTCCTAGGGAGTCTACAAGCCGTGTCTAGTACAGTCCTGTTTATGGGTATGTCATACACCACTCTTATAAGCAGAAGACTACATGGCATTTAGGAGATCGTGTGGTAAAGCTTAGTCATAGGAATTCAAATTCCTAAATCCTATTTGTAATAAGACGATACCTATTTCCAGAAAGATAGTTGGTAAGAGATTGCATGTGGATGTGGAAGAGTTGAGTCATACGAAATCGATTTCACATCATGCTTATGATAAGTACATATGAGGTTTTTAGCAGATCATATGTGTACTAAGACGTGTAAGCTTCTTAATATGGAGCCTTAAGGCAAGGATATCTATCCACGAATATGGTGAAAACAATGAGGGATTCAGAAGCAAGATTCAAGTTTCAACAAGTAAAAGAAGTAAGGTGAGGAAGATTACGAGACACCCAGTTAATGAAGATTGTCAATATTTTCAATTCAGGCAGAGGAATATAAGATTTTTGAGTTACATTCAATAGTAATAGAAGCATATACAATTGGCGACGTTGATCATAGTTATGCCCTATGGGATCTAACAGATATGGTTCAAGAGAAGGACGGGATATTAGGATCCGGCTGGGATTAGAGTGACCCAAAACAGTGGATGAATTGTTTGCATTAGTTAACATTTCCAAAGGACATTGCAAATGTGCTAATAGATCTCCCTGTGAGACACCTAGATGGTGCGCTCTAGAATAGTACATCTAGATATGAGTACTACAAAGATAGGCACTGGAAGCCTTGAAGGGATAAATATTACCTTAGTATGGCCCCCTTCCATAGTAGGGAAAGAATGTTAGGCAACCCGAAGAGCCAGTGGATGGAGTAAAGGGGAGCTAAAAGCAAAAGAATGTCTTGTTGAAGTTTTTAGAATAAGGTGATAGACAGAAATATTAGCAGGGAGATAAGAAAAGAGATAATGAAGCGTGATGAGTAAGATGTGATACATGGATGACAATGCTAGATAAAAAATGGTAGTATTACAGAATCTATAGTGAAGCGAAGGAAAGGATGAGAGGTGATAGGCCTTGAGACAACAAAAGAATATAGGCCATAAAGTCATATCCTTATTTCGAGAAATAAGTTCGTAACACTAATGTGATTACAGAAGAAAAAGTTAGACTCTAGAGTAATAGAAATCAGTATGGGCTGGTGAACAAGATAAACTAAACATGAATGAGGGACTGAGTGATTTGATAATAGACGACATAATGAGAATTTCAGAGATTGCATCCCGGCAATAGTGGAATGGACGACAGAAGAATACCCGTTAAAGGTCATTCAGGAAGACGCTTCCCTAGGGCAAGCAATGTGAGCAAAGTTAAGCTTAAGGAGCTATGTGTGCCAGTTACACTAAGTGTCACCCTTGTCAGTAAGGAATTTTGTCATCCTTGCTATAGAAGGATTTCCGCAAGGTGGGTAAGGGTCATCGATGATGTGAAAAGATGCCAAAGATGAAGAAGTAAAACATCTATAAGTAGATCATCATAGCACTAAATCCTAGTACTCCCCTAAAGGGGGAATATGGAAGGATGTGACATTAAGTTAGAATTAAATGGTTCTAGTAATTATGGAATGGTAAAGGAAAAATGCGATAAAAATGAAAGGGATGATATTGCACTTATTTAAATCCCACAGATATGATACAATTCCAGAACATTATGAAAACACGATGCCAAAGAGAGGAGGTAAGGGTTCCGGCCCAGGATGCTATTGATAAAATAAAGAGCCATCGCAAAATGTAAGTTAAGACAAAGGAAATAAACCAAGAAAGATTACGCGGAGTATTAATATGAGAATGGGCTAATGAGTAGCTAGTAGTTGATTCAGGAAGAGCCTAGTTATGTCTAGTCAAGAGGATACAAACAAATCAGCAGGTCGTGCAAAATAAATATAGTAAAACCTAATATAAGGAATTCGGCCCCACAGTTATGACATTGTAATACTTGAGAAATATTCAAATAGGAGTTGGGGTAGTTAAAGGTACCGCATGAGTATTGCGGTAATAAAAAGAGAATGCCACGGGGAAAACAGTCAAAACTTCAGTTCAGAAGCAACCCTATAAGCACAAGGGCGTGGAGGTAAGTAACTACAGATAATTATAAGCAAGGATGAACATCAAACTCCGTCGAGTATACAATGCAATAAGCTTGAAGCTTTACAAGAGTCAGAAGGTCCTCCCTAAGTACTACAATAAAAGACTAGCTGAGGAAATAAGGAAGAAGGCTTCAACCTAAATATGGTAGCTTGAAGGAGAAATGGTCAGGTAAAAATAGTCTCACAACAAAATTGTATGAACTCCAAAAGAAAGTGGCACCTAATGTGGCTAATGAACAGGGAGTAAAATAGAAAGTAATATTCGAGACCATATGAGTTGCACAAAAATTCCTACATGCATGGGAACTTAGACAAGTTAAGTATGCACGCAACGAGGGGGCAGAAAGACCAGGAAAAGTAATTGCCTACATTTAAAGAAAACTGAGATAGAACGAAAGGAATTATTGATCAATGATCCAGAGTTAGTTATGTTACGAACGCACTTAAGATTTCAGAGTATTATCCATCCAACAGCATATATGTTGACAATCATACAGTCGTAGAAGATTTCGATATAAGTTAAAAGAAAGAATTGAGCCCAGATCATAGACAAATGATTTAATTGTTAGAAGATTTTATCATGGATATTCCATAGTGTCCATGAAGGGCTAAAGTAATAACTAATACCATGAACCGTATATCGGGAAATAGCTTAAGCCTACCTAAAGGTTGATCAAAAAAAGGAGAAAACTAAAGAGATACATCAATGAAGTAAATCAACAATCTGATTATTGGACCCTGAAAATTATAGAAATCGTGATTGAGAACATTGCAAAATCACTCTTACTATCAAGGGTACAAGAGAGATAATGTAGTATCCATATTCTATAGAGGCTCTACGATAAAGCCAGTTAGAAGTGTCCCAAACTCATAAGAAATTAGTATGGAGCTCTCACGAGATTGTGTAAAGAGGTGCATGTATTATAATAGAAGTTCAAGACGTGGATGTGAATTATACCTATGTGAAGGAAAGGTCATGAAAGAGATAGAAGATGTGATGTGAGGGTTTAAGGAAAGTAAGGTAAAGTTGAACAATGTACGAGATACTCAAAAGCAGAAGGTTGAGAATATTCCATACTTGGGATAGAAGGCTAGAAGCGCAGGGATTTAGTATCCAGGAATGATAACAGCGACATCAGTAGCATATCTTCCAGCCTTTGGTCTAGGTATCAAAATAAGGAATGACAATGTGATGTCTCGCTTGATGTTCCAGAACAACATAAGGAAATCTATGGTGCACGCAAGTTGAAGGAAGGCCGCGAATAGAATAAATAGATATGTATAGGTCCCAAGCTAAAGTATAGTAAAACGACAACGTTTTATGACATGAGTAAGGATGAGAAAGGGCGAGTGAGTTGCTGACAAGAATGGATAAGTCCTCAGGATTAAAACCCATGAAAACAAGAAAGCTAACGTTTCTCTAAGTTATAGAAAGTTCAGTATACCTGAATGAAATCAAAGGAGTCTAAGACTAATAACATTCAGAAGAGATGGAATGCTGCCTTGTTAATATAATGAGGGTGTAATTATCATAGACAAAAAAATGATGTTGGGCTTTCGATTGAGTAAAGATTTGACGAATAAGAGAAAGGGATCTCATGAATTGGACAGGATTAAAATACCCACGCAAGGTAAACCACATTAGGATGCCATGAGATACAGTTATGAAAGCAAGGTATTGCCCCATGTGGATCAATCTAATCATTTCAGATGTTCCCCGATAAAACGTGAATCCTAGCAGCAATATTACATAAAGTTTTAAGTTATCAGGGGTGTATTATGGATCAAAATTAAGGTGAATCAACAATGGATGGATAAAAGTTATAAAGTATGAGAGAAGATTAGGTCGTCATTCTTAAGATGAACAGTAATGTGGAAGCATTAGAGGACATAGATTTATACGTATGGGATAAACAATGAAAGTAACCTGGGATTTGGTAGAAGACCTTAGTAATGAGAAGTCGAGGTAAGAGTTATAGTATAGTATGACCTATGTAGATGCAATAAAGTCATACGAATGGATAACCAGGTCTATAAAATAAGATATAACAATATTCGTAAGTTCGACAAAAAACCAAGCGAAGAACTTTAGGATTGGCTAAAAACTAGAGGAAAAAACGAGAGGAGAGTCGCATAAGCACACTTACAAGATCTGTATCGTAGAAGCTGCATGATGGGAGGTAGTAACAGTTATGAGATTGGAAGGAATTCGATCGCAAGTCATGGCATAGGAAAGAGGCCTAAAGGGGGGAATGCCCTGGCCTTTAGACTTAGTCACAAAATAGTTGCCTAGATGGCAAGAGGACTACTAAAGTATTCGCAAGAGCTATGGGATATGAGAACAATAAGCGCATTAGTCAACATTCGAGGACGAATGTTCCAAAAGGGGGAATGATGTTACACCCCATATTTTTGTACCTGAAAATATGCCATAAATAAATTAATGAGAGCCCAGAAGAGAGATGTCACGTCCCGCAATACTATATTACAACGATGTTGCACCCTGTAGTATTGTACGATGAATTTGCCGTAAGGTAATTGACATCAGTCCAAGGAAAAGATTATTTGTAGATTATAAGGATTATGCTATTTCAACCAAGTAACAAGTAAATTCGTGAAGGTGAGAGGGGAAACAAGTCAAAGAAAATGAATTTTCGTCCAAGTTTGGCATGTTGGGATAAAATATGGCCCGAGCTAAAATACTCGGTATTTATGGACTAGTACCATACAAGGTACGACATGACCAGATGGCGTTATATACACGTATATATGTAAATATTTGTATACTGGATATGGGAAAAGGTTACGACATTATATATGCACCACCACCTAATCAGTTGGTATACGATGATGATGTTGCCTACAGTGGCTGAAATATAACTTAGACAATGTTATATACGCGCATATATGTATTTATATGTATATGGGATATGGGATGTTACGGCGTTATATACGCACCACCACCTGATCAGCTGGTATACGTTGATGATTTTGCCCACAGTGGCGGAGATGATATGATGAGATGCCCACAGAGGCTTGATGATGTTATGAACACATGTACCTATGCACGACATGACATACATATATATATGCATGACACTATGAGTATTTCATTATTTACAATGTTATTCAGACTTATATGTCGAGTCTTTTACTCCATGTTTCTCTCATGTCTATTATTTACTAATTCTCATTCCTTACATACCGGTACATTATTTGTATTGACGTCCCTTTTGCTTGGGGACGCTGCGTTTCATGCCCGCGAGTCCTGATAGATAGGTCGAGAGCCCTCCAAGTAGGCTATCAGCTCAGCAGAAGATGTTGGTGCGCTCCATTTGCTTCGGAGTTGCTTGTTTGGTTAGTATGGGTTAGATATGTATTGTTGGGTATGGCGTGACTCTGTCTCGACCTTTATGAACATTATGTATTCTTAGAGGTTTGTAGACAGATGTCATGTACGTAAAAGATTGCATGGCCTTGTCGGCCGAAGTTCAGTGTTCAAATGGTCATTTTGGTCTTAGAGGCCCATATGTCTTATGTATAAGTTGACATAACCTGTTGTATTCTACCTATTTCACGGTAGCCTTTCTGGCTTAGTTATTTATGATAGTATGACATGAAAAGATACGTTATATTGGTACTAGGTTAAGTAAGGTACCGGGTGTCTGCAGTGACCCATCAGTTTGGGTCGTGACAGTAATAAAAGTAAAGACAACTGAGCAGTAAGAAAATACGTAAAACACTACAAAATGCTATAATGAGGCAGTATTAAACCCAAAACAATACAATAACACAGTAAAAGTTCGTAGAAACACCTTAGTTCAATAAAAACCTCTTTAAAATTTTTTTTAGTAGTTTAAATGAGTGAAGGAAAAACAGTGAGAAAGATAGATACATAAAATCAGCCCCTCGGGCACAATACCAACAGAATCATCCCCTCGGGCTATCTCACAATCACTCGTATCAGCCCCTCGGGCAATAACACAGAACAACATCATCCCCTCAAGCTATATCACATCTCACACTAGGTACTCGTGCTCACTAGGGTGTACAGACTCTGGGAGGGGCCTCTTACGGCCCAAGCGCAATAACAAGCCATCTCATGGCATAATCAACAGGCTCTCGGCCTCATATCAAGCCACCTTGTGGCATAACAACTCAGGCCCTCAACCTCATAATCATGAATCAGTATTATACTGCTGTGGCGTGCAGCCTGATCCTATAGTATCCTCACAGTACATGCCCTCGGCCTTACTCAGCAAGAATCTCACAAGCCACTCGGGCAATAGTAAAACATAATGCTCAGCCCAAAATATTATTTAAAAATACAAAAAAACGAGTAAAGATGGCTGAGTTGTGAAAACAGTAAATATAGAATGACTGAGTACAAATACGAAGTCAAAACAATGAGGAATAGTAGTAAAAATCCCCTAAGGGTCCAAACAGTTGGCACAAGGCCCAAATATGGCATTCAACCCAAAACATGATGATAGCAAATAGTTTTCAATTAAATATGCAGTTAAACAGTCATATGGGACAGACTAAGTCACAATCCCCAATGGTGCACGACCCCACGCTCGTCATCTAGCGTGTGCGTCACCTCAAAGTAGCACAATGATATGAAATCCGGGGTTTCATACCCTCTGGACAACATTTACAATCATTACTCACCTCTATCTGGTCCAAACTCTAGCCCGTGATGCCTTTGCCTCTTCTCTCGGCCTCAACTCGTGCCGAATCTATCCAAAATCAGAATCATGACGTCAAAATATGCTAAGGGAACGAAGCCCATGCAAAAATAATTAAATTACAACACAAATCCCGAAGTTAATCAAACCCGATCCCCAGGCCCACGTCTCAGAATTTGATAAAAATTATATTAATAAACTACTTATCCTCCCACGAGTTCGTCCATATCAAAAGTACCAAAATCGGACAACAAATGACCCCCTCAAATCTTTAATCAAAGGTCTCCAATCTCAAGCCCCAGTTTCTTCTATATTTACCCACAAATATCCATAAATTTCAAGCCTAATCAATGAAATAACACCATAGAAACGAGTTTTATGTTCAAAAATCTTACCTCAATGAAGTTCCCTTGGATTCCCTATTTAAAATTCCCCAAAAGCTCTAAAATCGATTTATCAATGGTAAAGAAAGGTTGAAAATCACGAAGGATGAAATAAATACTTTCTGACCCAGCCTTCTCACACCTGTGGTCCCTACACCGCACTTGTGGTACCTCATCTACGGCCAAAGTACCGCATATGTAGTTTTCACTTAAAATCCAAGTCCCGCATCTACTATAAAACACCCGCACCTGAACTATCGCATGTACGCTCACATAGCCGCTTCTGCGGTTCCAGCTCCCTATGGCCAATTCCGCATCTGCGACCCTCTGGGCGCTTCTGCGAGCTCGCACCTGACGTCCCCAAGCTGCAAGTGCGGTTATGACAAAAAACTTAGCTTCAGCTGCAAATTCCCAACTCCTAACTCCCTGTCAACCATCCGAAATCACCTGAGGCCCCCCGAACCTCAACCAAGAGCATGGACAAGTCACATACCACTATTTAAACTTATACCAATCTTCAAAACACCTCAAACAACATCGAATCAACCAAATCACATCGAATTCAAGTCTAAGTTTCCAAAAATCTTACGAATTCCGCTTTTTATCAAAAAGTCTATCAACCCACATCTGAATGACCTGAAATTTTGCACACACATCCCAAATGACACAACAGACCTACTTCAACTCCCAGAATTCCATTCTGACCCCTATATCAAAATCTCACCTATCAATCGAAAAACGCCAAAATTCCAATTTCGCCAATTCAAGCCTAATTTTACTACGGACCTCCAAAACACGTTCTGATTACACTCCTAAGTCCCAAATCATCTCCCTAAGCTATCCGAACCATCAAAATTCACATCCAAGCCCTCTTTCATATAAGTCAATATCCGGTTGACTTTTCCAACTTAAACTCACTCAAAAGAGACTAAGTTTCTCAAACCTTACAAAAACCTTTAAGAACCCGAGCCAACCAACCCAATAACACATAGTACCGATAAACAAAGCAATAAGAAGCAGAGATGGGAGAAACAGAGCGGTAACTCATGAAACGATCGGCCAGGTCGTTACATCCTTCCCCTCTTAAATCAATTTAACAATGGTGAAGAAAGGCTGAAAATCACGAAGGATGAAATATATACTTTCTAACCTAGCCTTCTTGCACCTGTGGTCCCTACTTCGCACTTGCGGTACCGCATCTGAGGCCAAAGTACCGCATTAGCGGTTTTCTCTTAAAATCCAAGTCCCGCATCTGCGATAAAACACCCGCACATGCACTATCGCAGGTGCGCTCACATAGCTGCTTCTGCGGTTCCATCTCCCTATGGCCAATTCGGCATCTGCGACCCTCTGGGCGCTTCTGCGAGCTCGCACCTACGGTCCCCAAGCCGCAGGTGCGGTTATGACAGAAAACTTAGCTTCAGCTGCAAATTCCCAACTCCTAACTCCCCATCAACAATCCAAAATCACCCCGAGGCCCCCGGGACCTCAACCAAGAGTACGGACAAGTCACATACCACTATCCAAACTTATACCAATCTTCAAACACCTCAAACAACATCGAATCAACCAAATCACATTGAATTCAAGCCTAAGGTTCCAAAAATCTTACGAATTTCGCTTTTTATCAAAAAGTCTATCAACCCACATCTGAATGACCTGAAATTTTGCACACACATCCCAAATAACACAACAGACCTACTTCAACTCCAAGAATTCCATTCTGACCCCTATATCAAAATCTCACCTATCAATCGAAAAACGCCAAAATTCCAATTTCTCCAATTCAAGCCTAATTTTACTACGGACCTCCAAAACACGTTCTGATTACACTCCTAAGTCCCAAATCATCTCCCTAAGCTATCCGAACCATCAAAATTCACATCCAAGCCCTCTTTCATATAAGTCAATATCCGGTTGACTTTTCCAACTTAAACTCACTCAAAAGAGACTAAGTGTCTCAAACCTTAGCAAAGCCTTTCCGAACCCGAGCCAATCAGCCCGATAACACATAGTATCAATAGACAAAGCAATAAGAAGCAGAGATGGGGGAAACAGAGCAGTAATTCATGAAACGACCGGCCGTGTCGTTATAATTGGGTAAAAATAAAACATAAATTAAAATTTAATATTGCACAAAACTTCAGCATGGGATGCTGAAGTTTTTTAGTTCATCTTTAAAAGCTTCAGCAAAACGAGCTGAAGTTTTTCTCCTCCACTGGGTAAAAAATAATACATAAATTAAAATTACATATTGCACAAAAACTTCAGCATAAAGTGCTGAAGAGTTTTAGTTAATCTTTAAAAACTTCAGCAGAATGAGCTGAAGTTTTCCTCCTACACTGGGTAAAAATAAAACATAAATTAAAATTTAATATCGTGCTGAAGTTTTTTTAGTTAATCTTTAAAAACTTCAGCTGAACGAGCTGAAGTTTTCCTCCTACACTGGGTAAAAAAAACATAAATTAAAATTTAATATTGAACAAAAACTTCAGCATCCTGAACAAAAACTTCAGCATGGGATACTGAAGTTTTTTAGTTCATCTTTAAAAACTTCAGCAAAACGAGTTGAAGTTTTCATCCTCCACTGGGTAAAAAATAAAATATAAATTAAAATTACATATTGTACAAAAACTTTAACATAAAGTGCTGAAGTTTACTAGTTAATCTTTAAAAATTTCAGCAAAACGAGCTGAAGTTTTTTAGTTCATTCTTGAAAACTTTGGCAAAATGAGCTGAAGTTTTCCTCTTGCACTATGTATTTTATTATGATTTTTTGGAAAAACTTCATACCAAAAATTGCTTAAGTTTTCCGGAATATGTAAAATATTTTTCATATATTTTTTAGTAGTCTGAAGCTTTTTAATTCATCTGCTAAACACATGCTTAATATTTTGTCATGCAATATGTAATTTTCGGATAAGTTTTTGTTAATTCCTCTGTTATTTTCTAAGTTTAAAAAGGATTAATATTAAAAAAGCGCACAAAAACATTAAAACAAAAACATCATTTTTCATTATATAAAGTAAAACACAATTAAAATTACATATTGCACAAAAACATCAACATAAAATGGTGAAGTTTTTTAGTTTATTCTTGAAAACTTCAGCGAACAGAGCTAAAGTTTTCCTCCTGTACTATGTATTTTATTATGATTTTTTGAAAAAATTTCATACCAAAAATGCGTAATTTTCGGATGAGTTTTTGTTAATTTCTGCTGAAGTTATTTAATTTATTTCCTCTATTATTTTCCGAGTTTGAAGAGAATTAATATTAAAAAAACGCATAAAAAAAAACATAAACAGGATATTTCATTAAAAAATAAAAAGATAAATTAAAACTACATATAAAGGAAATAACATAATAACCCTTTAACTAAAAGGATTATCCAAAAAAAACCTAATCGTCCATATCGTCATCATCGTCGTCACTGGATGATGGACAAGCGTCTTCATCACCAAGATTATCAAATTTTTCCAGCATCACAAGCATATCAAGCTTGTTATTGATTTCTTCCAGCTCCTTGTTGTACTTCTCTATCACCTCATCCAGCTTAAACTCAAACGCCTCAATGATGTCTTGCTTAATTTCGTCAACTATTTGCCTAATGACAGCATCCATTTTTCTCCCTTTTGTATTTTATCTGCTAAAATATATGTGTTTGAGTGAATAAACTCACAAGGTATAGCGTACTTATATAGGCAAAAAAAAAATCTGCATGGTATATGAAAAGGCAAAGAGGAATTTTAAATGTTGTCTAATAAAAAACGTGCATGAATGTGATAGGATTGTAATTATTACACTAACACATACCCCCAACGCAATATAATTTAAAACTTTAATTGTGTTTGTAACATTTACTCCTGTATACTATGCAATTAATGCTAAAACATGCTGAAGTTTATTTAATTCATTTGCTAAAACTTCAGCCCAATGTGCTGAAGTTATTTAGTTCATTTTTAAAACTTCAGCACTTAATAAGCTGAAGTTTTTGTCCCTGGAATCATTAACTCTGTCATATAGCTTTTTCAAAAAACTTCAGTCGAATATGCTGAAGTTATTTAGCTTATTTCTAAAAAATTCATCACTTAATAAGCTGAAGTTTTCTGTCGAGGATTCATTAATTTTGTCATACATCTTTTTTCAAAAAACTTTAGCAGAAGATGCTGAAGTGATTTAGTTCATTTGTAGAAACTTCAAGACAAACAACCTAAAAGTTTTCCTCCTGCACTATGTAATTTTCTCCTGCATGCTGAAGTTAAATTTAGTTTATGCTCAAGTCTTGTCCTGCATTAATCACCTTCTTCATGAGTTTTTTTCCGAAAACTTCACTATAAACAAGCTGAAAATGTTCTAGTATATTTGCTCAACTTTAGCTTCAATGTGCTTATATTTTTTATGAACTTCATAATTAAATTCTTCTGTTCACTTTCTTAATACTTGCCACTAAATATGCTTCTGCAAGATGAGTTCAATTTGCCTTGTTATTACTTCCAATGGGAGGTGGACTCTTGATTTCAAATACTTGGATCATGATACAAAACTTGTTCTACTTAATAAGGAAATATCATTCAATATTTTCCTGAAGAAAATTAGTGAAGTTACAAATATTGATTCAAGCAGATATTCACTAAAAGTATGGTTTGATATCAAACTAAATACAAGCAAAGGAATGCTCGTAACTTCAGATGAAGAACTCAGTACTTGTATACACTTGCTTACAGCTGATTCAGCCTACAAGAATTGCCATTTCGTCATTGAAAAAATACAACATTCAGAATCTGCAACATTCAAACAATCTCTTGCATATGCAGTAGGTTCAGAACCTTTTGCTGATTATCAACATGAAGTAGGACAACCAATAATGGAAGTAGACAATGAGCAACAACCTTATAACATTACAGCTGCTTCAGAATATATAATGCTGCAACAATTACCCACTCCTCCAATAAATTCATACCAGTTTGTCGATGACCAAGAAAAAGAAGGACAACTAATAATGTAAATTGACAACCAACATACAATCCAACAAAGTTTTTTGTTACCTTCTGCAATGTTAAGTAATAACGAAAATGAAATAAACTTATACCGATAACATCAGATAGAATTGAAGAAATTACTGAAACTTCTAGTGCTTCTCAGAAATCAAGAAAAGAGTCAGGAGAAAGCTGAAAGAATCTCCCCATGTAAAATACTTAGATACGATGCGTTGCCTGAGGAAGTAAGAGTAGGATCAATTTTTGAGAACAAACAAAATATGACTAAATTTTTCTGCAGCTTGGAGATAAACCAGAAAGTTGAACTCACTGCTGTTAGATCATGTTCAAAGAGATACGAGCTGAAATGCATCGTGGAGAAATATGGTTGGAATGTATGTGCTACCAAAATACAAAATTCCACACTTTTTAGGGTGATAAAATATCATAACAACCATGAATACTTGGTTGATGCAAGAAAATCAGATCAGAAGCATGCTACATCAAATTTTATAAGTGAACAAATTATAGAACATGTTTGAGACAAAAAGATAGAGGTTACACCAGCCTTTGTAGAAAATGAAATGAAAAAGAAATTTGGAATTGACATTGGTTATCACAAGGCATGGCGCGCTATTCAAAAAATCGTTGCTTGCATAAGGGGAATGCCGGAAAAGAACTACCAGATTCTTCCTTCATACCTACATATGATGATGTAAAAAAACCCAGAAACATACACAAGCATAAAAAGAGATGAGCAGAATAGGTAAGCAAAACAATACTAACCATCAACCTGTAGTTTCAAATGTTCCTATTTGAAAAACTTCACACCTTATGATTTATTTTTTTGTGTTTCACTGTACAGATTTGCTTACATGTTCTTTGCTCCTGTGACATCAATAGCTGATTGGTCCTACTGTAGACCCATTATTGTAGTAGATGCAACATTTTTAAAGTTAAATCGTGGTGTTCTATATGTTGTGTATCAAAGGATGCAAACAATCAAATCTTTCCTCTATCTTTTGGTGTAGGAGATTCAGAAAACAATGAGGCATACATTTGGTTCTTAAGAGAAATGAGAAAAGCAATTCAAGTTTGTCATGAACTGGTTTTCTTGTCAGATAGAAACCAATCGATCGCAAAAGGGATTAGAAAAGTTTATCCTGAAGCTCACCATGGTATATGCCTCTATCACTTTGAGAAATATTTAAAGCAAAGACATGCAAAATCCACGGTAATAAATCTTTTTCAAAATACTGCAAGGTCATAGAAACGTGAAGATTTTAATCAGTTAATGTCCCAACTCAAAAGTGTTGACAAGAAAACATACAATTACATAATGTAAGAGCCTCCAGAGAGATGGGCTCGATCGTGGTTCCCACGGCGGCGTTATGATATGCAAACAACAAATATGGTAGAATCAATGAATTCCGTTTTACTAAAAGCGAGAGAGATGCCTATTTTAAGAATGTTATATTTCATCCAAAAAACGTTGGGAGAGTGGTTTTACGAAAGGAGAAAAAAGCAAATGAAAACTTTCACAAAGTATCAATATGGGCAGAAGAAAAGATGACTAAGAAGATGGACTTGGCTTGCAAAATATTTATGAGTATATTTATTAAGTTCAACTTTTTATATCTGTTGCAGTGATTTACTACTTACATTTAAACAACTTCATACTTTTTTCTTTTTGAAGCAATAATACACTAATATAGTTTATCTTAATTTTTTATTCCTTCTTAGGTGTTCAACCTTGATTCAATGTTGTTTAGAATAAATAGTGAAGCAATCAAATTTATTGTGGACTTAAAGAAAAGAACTTGTGACTGCTTGGAATTCCAACTTGATGAATTGCCCTGTCCACATGTAATTGCTACTATTAATAAGAGATATTTGCAGAAATCCGATTATTGCTCAAATTGGTATTAAAAGGAAACATGGTTGAAAACATATGAAGGACATGTGAATACCGTGGGAGATCAAAATCATGGGATATTCCACAAAATGTAGAATCTAAGATCAAAAACCTCCCGATGTAGAGATTTTACAAGGAAGAAGACAAAAGAAGAGGCTGTAATGACCCGACCGGTCGTTTTAAGCTCTAACGCGTCATTCAACAATTTAAGGCCATAAGCAGCTTCACTTCGGGTATTATGACTTGTGCGCACAGTCGGAATTGAATTCCGGAAAGTTCAGAGTTGATTTGGAAAGAGAATTCTCATTTCGGAAGATTTAAGTTGAACGAATTAGCTAAGATTGGATTTTTGAGTAAACGACCTCGGAATTGGGATTTGAAGGTTCCAGCAGGTTCGTATGATGATTTCAGACTGGGGAGTATGTTCGGATCGGGTTTTGGATGACTCGGGAACGTTTTGGCACCTATTGTGGAAGTTAGCATTTTGAAGGAATTTCAAAAGTTTGGGTTGAAGTGCATTTCAGTGTTATCGATGTTTGTTTGGGATTCCGAGTCTGGGAATAGCTTCGTATGGTGATTTTGGAGTTGGGAGCATGATCGGAAGTGAATTCGGAGATCCATGGGCCATTTTGGAGTCATTTGGCTAAAGATAGAAACTTGAACGTTTTGAGAAGTTTGACGGAAAGTGGACTTTTAATATCGGCATCGGATTTCGATTCCGGAAGTTGAAGTAGGTCCGTAATAGCAGATATGACTTGTGTGCAAAATTAAAGGTCAATCAGACGTGATTTGATTGGTTTAAACATCGAAAATAGAAGTTTGAAATTCTAAAGTTCATAAAGCTTGGATTGGAGGTTAATTCGTGGTTTTAGAGTTGTTTGATATGATTTGTGGCCTCAAGCAATTACGTAATGTGTTTTGGAGTGGTTGGTATGATTGGTTGCGGTCCCGGGGGCCTCTAGTGGATTCCGAGTGGTTAACGGATTGAAAATGGAATTTTGGAAAAGGCTGAAGTTGCTGGTGTAACCGCACCTGCAAGACTAGGGCCGTAAGTGCGGAGCCGCAGAAGCGGCCCTATGGTCACAGATACGAAATTGGTAGGGGAGAGCTGGCACCGTAGATGCGGTCATTTTGTCGCAGATGCGAGACAACATCTGCGAAAGAGAGGACGCAGAAGCGGAATAGGCTGGGAGCCCTGGACCGCAGAAGCGACGTTTTGTCCACACCTGTGGAACTATAGAAGCGGTCAAGAGACCGCAGGTGCGGAAGTACTGGAGGTAGCGAGTGTTTTAAAAATCGGGATTGGGCCATTTTCTCTCATATTTTCTTGGCTTGGGCGATTCTTGGAGGGTTTCAAGAAGGGATTTTCACCATCAACGATAAGGTAAGCTATCCCCACCTATATTGAGTTAAATACATTGTTTATGAATGGAGTTGAGCATGAAATTTGTAGAAACTTGGGGCTTGAGGGAAAACCTAGAAAAATGATATTCTTGGAATTTGACCACGATGTTGGTCATGAAATTGAGAATAAATTATATATTTGGGTTCGTGAGGTTATGGGTAAACGTTATCTTCAAAAAAATTTGGAATCCGGGCACGTGGGCCTGAGGGAAATTTTGTCAACTTTTCGACCGGGGTTAGGAATTTCTATAAATTCGATTGTAATGAGTAATTGCGCATATATTATTAGATTTGCATAATTATTGGCTAGTTTTGGAGCATTGTGCATCGATTCGAGTCTTCGGAAGGGCGTGGAATGCCGGTTATGGATCTTTGGATAATTGTTTCCTGATGACTTCTTGATTGATTGTCTGTGCATGTTTAATTTCTGGAACCTGTCGAACGCCTCGGCAGATTAAATAGATGTATCTATGGTTCACGCCATTCGACCCTCTGGCAGTGCACAATTTAAATATTGTTGGATCGGGTCGTACGTCCTCGGCATGAATTGTGCATGCTTGTATTGCTTGCCTTGAAACTTATTGAAGTTGTTATTGCCCCTTCCCGACTTGAGCATATGTGTATAAATGATGAAAAAGGAAATTTGGAAATTTCGCATAAAAGAAAGAATTGTTTACATGTTTCACCCTATTGAATTACAAATATTGTTTATATAAATCCTCAATTTACCATATTACGGACGTATCATTATTGGACCACTAGTAAGTGTTAAAGTCGACCTCTCGTCTCTACTTCTTCGATATTAGACAGGATACTCATCCTGGGGTTTTAGAAGGAGTGGAAATTCTAGATTGAGTTCTCTTTGCTCTTCTCTCTCTCGCCCTTCCAGTCCATCGATTGTGGGTACACGTTGTTTTCGTACTCATACCACAGTTGTTTTGCATTTTTGTTGCACATGCACGTGCATCACTAGTGTCCTGGTAGGCATTGCAGCATGGTTGATGCGTAAACTTAGGTGAGCTGCACTTCTAGAGGTGACCCGCATCCATCAAAGTCTCTTCCAGATTATTGTATTTATTTTCTGTCCAATTTGTATTTCGGACGGTTATTGTATTGTATTACTTTCTAGAAATAGCTCGTGCACTTGTGACACCGGGATCTGGGATAGTTATGTGGTATTTTGTATTGACTTCTTAACATTTATATTTGATTTGAAGCGATCATCTTCTACAGGTAAAGTTTATGGAAAATCATAGTTTTATAAATTATTAAACGAGAATTTAATTAAGTATTCTGGTTGGCTTGCCTATCAGCGGTGTCCGACGCCATCACGACCCTTAGTGAATTTTGGGTCGTGACAACATGGTATCAGAGCACTAGGTTCCCTTAAGTCTCACGAGTCATGAGCAAGTCTAGTAGAGTCTCGCGGATCGGTATGGAGACGTCTTTACTTATCTTGGAGAGGCTACAGGGCTGTTAGGAGTACTTCTCTTCTTCATTCCTCATCGTGTGATTTGATTATTTGAGGCTTATGCCTTTATTTCCTTCCTATTTAATCTTATGTGACACAAAACGCTTGTTATAAATCGAGAATTGAAGAATTTTAATGGTACTACAGAGGTGGTGCGGGGTGTTTCTCTCGGTATAGTTGATTGGACTATTGTCGTTGACTTGCAGAAGGCTATCCCGTCATTTCAGCTCAGTAACAGTATTCTTGAGAGTTGTAAGTCTATGTGCAAGTTTCTACGATTGCTCATGATCGGTTGTCGTATAGTATGGACGTGTTGGTAAAGTTCTTGCCTATGTGATAGGGCAGTAAATGACTTGAATGGAGGTCTACTCAGTGTACGATTTAGAAAGTCGATATTTCAAGCCGGGCGGAGGGAAAACAATTGGCATGTGAATGTCCAAATTTGGATTGGCAGGGTGATGAGACTTAGTATTTTCGAGCGTGGTGGAATTTTCATTTGCGATGTAGTGTCATCGTCCCTGATTGTATGTGTTAAGTTCGCTGGTGTTATGGTCTTCTGCAATTCGCCTTTGAGGTAAGATATTGTGAAATGATGTTGGAGAAATGACTGTTAGATATCGCAGGGTGCGGTGGTTTAGGAGTGAATCGGTGTTTCTAATGTTGACGGCTCGAGAGAGACAATTCTTCGAAAAGGTTTAAAATCTAGTAGCGGTCTATTGGTTCAAGTGCTAACGATATAGATTTTGATATAAGGCATTAGCTAAGCAGCAGAGAATGAGGAATGACGTGTGGGAAGTGTCACGCACTGGTTAAACTTCTAGAAAGCCAGGTTAAGAAGTGGAGGTCGAGTAGTCTTTTAAAGAGGTGAGTCTGCCCAAAGTGGGAGAGTGGCAGAGTAGTATGTGGATTCAGTGGTAGGATAACTACACCCTCGAGGAAAGTTTGGAGTGATTTGGGGAGTTTTAGTGGACAATGGTTGTGTCTACGAACTTAATTTGAGATATCGGCTATTATTCGGCGAGAGATTTGATGACGGAAAGGAGCTGCTTGATATGAAGGAGGATACAACATAACTTTGAATTGGAAGATATTGTCTCACATTTAGTTGATGTCCCCGAGAAGTGAATGAACTTTTGCAACTGGTGAATGAGTAGGGGCTCAGGTGGATTATCTCCTATGAGCATGTCAGTAGTCGAATGGTTGGTGAAGCTCATGCGAAGGATTTTACTGGCTATCCGGTAAGAGGTCTAATATGTGAATGTTGCTAGAGATTTAGAGTGTTCATGAAATGCTAACAAAAGGATTTCGAGGAATCTGGCGGTTTAATTGCGCAAGGTTATGTCAATAAGAGATAAAAAAATTTAGTGGGTTCCAAAGCTGTGTAATAATGGCTTCAAGATAAGTGGGAGAGTCCCACTGCCTACAGTTGGATTGCATGGTCGTCTATTTATGAGATTTCTTGTTATTAGCATATTGATGGGTTATTTCAACTAAGGGAAAAAGAACATAAGAGGTAATATGAGCTAAGGAATTGTTAAGGGTGTGCTAGGGCTGGCCTCATTGGCTCATGTTCAGACTTGGGGAAGGATTCAGGATTTATGCCTTGTATAGATGCGGGTTTCAAGGGAAGTGATTCTGCCGGGTGCTTCGTCGAGAGGGTATTCATGTGCTAGAAGATTCATGGAGTTGATTATATTTGGGGCCAAGTCAAAGCGAGTGGCTCTCAACCACAGTCCTAGTCGATTCAAAAGTTAAGATATGGTGCCTAATGATTTCGAGCCTATAAGTATGGTTAAGAATCAATGTTTTGTAGAAGATTATGATAAGAGGCTCAGAGTGTTCTATGATATTTTCGTCTTGAAGTGTAGCATTGGGAGGAAAAATGAGAAAAAGACTCCGGATTTGTAGAGGAATTATTAGAATGGGTATACCAGTTGAAGATGCGAATGAGCGTGCAAGGAGGGTATGAAACGGTTCGCGGGCTTGGAGATAATGTGGTCTCAAGGAATGGAGTCGCTCAAGATGTGTGCAGATTCAGGTCAGTGATGTATGGAATGGAGCAATTATTATCTCTAAGGAAGTTAAGGATAAATTTAAAAAGGTTGGATTTGGTTAGCCATGGTTGAATTGGCATAATGGTGGCAAAGATCAGTTTCTTCAGAGTGATTAAGTTATGCACGTGATTTGTGGCGGTACGTGTGAGGCTTGTCGGCCGCCGTAATTGATTTATTCAGAAGTATTCTACTGTTATGGCCTATTATGTGTGGGCGAATTCTGGAAGGGCTATGGTGGCTCAGACCACTACTGGAAGATTTGCATATTCTACAGTCATGAGAATTCACCTGTGTGTTGCTATGGTTCACCTGAGATGAGTTAAGGGAAAAGTTTCTATATGAGGAAGTATTAATCAATTAGTGGTTCCAGAGTCATGATGAAAATCTTGTTCTATCGTATATTGGCACGTTAGGTGCAGTGAGTGGTGTAAAGTTTGAAAGTGAAGATCAAGGTTGCGGTTCGGTGTTGGCAAGAATGTTGCGAGCTCGGATGACCAAAAAAGGAGTTTGGATGTTTAAGGTAAGTTGGTATTGTCTTCAGCGTCACCCGAGATCGGTGTGTTGTGAAAAAGGCTTTGCATCCTGATTGAGTATTCTTGATCGCTTTTCAATGTTAGTGCGGCTAGTGGTTTGGATGCACAGAATGGTTATCTGTTATGGGAGGTTGTGGGAGCATGCCCCACGGGAAGGTTGTATAAGTGTGGCAGGTAGCCACTTGATTGATTGAAGAGTTAAACCAAGTATGAAGACTGAAGTGATGTTATTAAATTGAGAATTGATGCCTGGAGGGCACTTGGTTTATTGGGTTATGGACCGTGGAGGATACTCCAGTTATGATGGTTGTTCCTGTGTTTATGAGGAAACGGGGAGTTATTATAGACCTTTGAAAGGTTATTATCTTGGTTCAGTGCAGTCGGATTATATGAAGTATATTAAAGTGCAAAGACCATTATTTGGTTCAGAATGAGGTGATGGCTCTTGTCAGGAGTATAGACCCAATGAATTGTTGATTCAGCAGTTGGTTATGAATTTCTACACATCTCTCCTGTCGTGGCGGTATTGTAAAAGTTAAAGCAAGACCTATGTGTGTCATGAGGTGCAATGAGAGCATCAAATTCATAGAATTTCGACTAAATGGATCAGAGAATGTTATTGTTGTCATGTGAGGAAAGTGGTGCAAGGTGTGAATTCAGCTAAGGTACGCAATCATGTTTTGGTGATGCGTGTAGTCATTGATTCGGTGAACATATGTTGGAACAGGCCTGACAGAGAATTCCGGATGTTGGAATTAGCCTCTAAGGCTTATTTGCCTAAGTGAAAAAGGGTATCTTCATATTGATCGAGCTAGGGTGCCCAACTGAGTTGTGGTAGCACGGGTAGGTGCTCGAGGTGTTAAACAGTGATTTCGGACAACTCTAGCACAGTTCTTAGCACATTCGAGGACGAACATATGTTTAAATGGGAGAGAATGTAACGACCCTACTGGTCGTTTTGAGCTCTAGCGTACCGTTCAGCCGTTTGAGGCCATGAGCAACTTCACTGCGGGTATTAAGACTTGTGCTCACGGTCGGAATTGAATTCCGGGAAGTTCGGAGTTAATTTGGAAAGAGAATTTTCATTTCAGAAGCTTTAAGTTGAAAGAATTAGCTAAGATTGGATTTTTGAGTAAACGACCTCGGAATCGGGATTCGAAGGTTCCAACAGGTTCGTATGATGATTTTGGCCTGGGGCGTATGTCCGGATCGGGTTTTGGAAGACCCGGGAATGTTTTGGCGTCTATTGTGGAAGTTAGCATTTTGAAGGAATTTCATAAGTTTGGGTTGAAGTGCATTTCAGTGTTATCGATATCCATTTGGGATTCTGAGTCTGCGAATAGCTCCGTATGTTGATTCTGGTGTTGGGAGCGCGATCGGAAGTGAATTCAGAGGTTTGTGGGCCATTTTAGAGTCATTTGGCTAAAGATAGAAACTTGAAGGTTTTTGAAAAGTTTGACCGAAAGTGGACTTTTGATATCGGTTTTGGATTCGGATTCCGAAAGTTGGAGTAGGTCCGTAATGGAAATTATGACTTGTGTGCAAAATTTGAGGTCAATCGGACGTGATTTGATAGGTTTAAACATCGAAAGTAGAAGTTTGAAATTCTAAAGTTCATAAAGCTTCGATTGGAGGTCGATTCGTGGTGTTAGTGTTATTTGATATGATTTGAGGCCACGAGCAAGTCCATAATGTGTTTTGTGACTGGTTTGTATGATTGGTTGGGGTCCCGGGAGCCTCGGGTGGATTCCGGGTGGTTAATGGATCGAAAATGGAATTTTGGAAAAGGCTAAAGTTGTTGGTTGCTGGTGTAACTGCACCTGTGAGACTAGGGTCGTAGGTGCGGAGCAGCAGAAGCAGCCCTATGGTCGCAGATGCGAAATTGGTGGGGGAGAGTTGGGACCACAGATGCGGTCATTCACCGCAGATGCGAGACTGCATCTGCGGAGGAGAGGACGCAGAAGCGGAATAGGCAGGGAGCCTTGGACCGCAGAAGCGGCGTTTGGTCAGCACCCGCGGAACCGCAAAAGTGGTCAAGAGACCGCAAGTGCGGAAGTGCTGGAGGCAGTTAGTGTTTTAAAAAGCGGGATTTGGCCATTTTCTCTCATAGTTTCTTGGCTTGGGCAATTCTTGGAGGGTTTCAAGAGGGGATTTTCATCATCAACGATAAGGTAAGCTATCCCTACCTATCTTGAGTTAAATACATTGATTATGTACGTAGTTGAGCATGAAATTTGTAGAAACTTGGGGTTTGAGGGAAAACCTAGAAAATTGGTATTCTTGGAATTTGACCACGATTTTGGGCATGAAATTGAGAGTAAATTATATATTTGGGTTCGTGAGGTTATGGGTAAACTTTATTTTCGAAATTTTTTGGAATCCGGGCATGTGGGCCCGAGGGCAATTTTGTCACCTTTTCAATCGGGTTAGGAATTATTATAAATTGGATTGTAATGAGTAATTGAACATATATTAATGGATTTGCATAATTATTGGCTAGTGTTGGAGCATTGTGCATCAATTCGAGTCTTCGGAAAGGCGTGGAATGCCGGTTATGGATCTTCGGAGCGAGGTGAGACTCCTTTCTAACCTTGTAAGAGGGAATTGTCCCATAGGTGAAATAATTGGTTATGTGCTCTTATTTGTGGGGGCTACGTACACACGAGGTGACGAGAGTCCGTGCGTAACTACTATTATGCTATTGTCCGGGTAGTCTAGGACCCAAAAGCATGCTATACTTGGAATATCTGTAACCTTATTGACAGTTGATTGCTTAAATCCTATCGAATTGGTAAATGGATTTCTAAAAAGAATTAAACTTCATTTTTCTAAATTGTTAAAAGAGAATTGATTTTCTTTGGATAATTGTTTCCTGATGACTTCTTGATTGATTGTCTGTGCGTGTTTAAATTTTGGAATGGGTCGTACGCCTCGGCAGATTAAATACATGCATCTATGGTTTGCGCCATTCGACCCTCTGGCAGTGCACAATTTAAATATTGTTGAATCGGGCCGTACGTCCTCGGTATGATTTGCGCATGCTTGTATTGCTTGATTTGAAACTTTTTGAAGTTGTTATTGCCCCATCCCGACTTGAGATATGTGTATAAATGATGAAAAACGAAATTTGGAAATTGCGCATAAAAGAAAGAATTATTTACATGTTTCACCCTATTGAATTACAAATCATGTTTATATAAATCCTCGATTTACCATATTACGGATGTATCATTCTGGACCACTAGTAAGTGTCGAAGTCGACCTCTCGTCTCTACTTCTTCGAGATTAGACGGGATACTCATTGGGTACACGTTGTTTTTGTACTCATACTACACTTGCTGTGCATTTTTGTTGCACAGGCACATGCATCACTAGTGGCTTGGCGGGCGTAGCAGCATGGTTGATGCGGAGACTTAGGTGAGTTGCACTTCTCGAGATGACCCGCAACCAGCAAAGTCTCTTCCAGATTATTGTATTTATTTTCTGTCCAATTTGTATTCCGGACGATTATTGTATTGTATTGCTTCCTAGAAATAGCTCATGCACTTGTAAAACCAGGTTTTGGGATAGTTATGGGGTATTTTGTTTTGACTTCTTAACATTTATATTTGATTTGTAGCGATCATCTACTACTGGTAAAGTTAATGGAAAATCATAGTTTTCAAAATTATTAAACGAGAATTTAATTAAGTATTCTGGTTGGCTTGCCTGACAGCGTTGTCTGGCGCCATCACGACCCTTAGTGGATTTTGGGTCGTGACAGAGGCATATCCCTATGACTGAATCAGTACTATTGAAGTCTACCAAATGTAGTTGATGTAAACAAGTTGGGCATAACAGAACAACTTGCTTGTCTTCTCCACCACCTCATCCATATTCCAAGAAGCACACTGAAAAATACTCTAACCTTCAATAATCCTTGGTCTGAATTTAGACTTTCATTATTTTATGACATATTTGAAATGTAATTTTTTTATAGGAATAAAAAAATAAGCTCTTGGACTATTTTATATACTGCTAAAGTATAAATCACTCATTTTTGTTAAGCATGCTTACAGGTTTGGTTGCATTTTTAAAAAGTACGCAATGACTTCAGCGAGAAAAACCTTCAGGTTACAGTATGTGAAATACATATCCTTAACAAACACACACACACACACACACACACACACACACACACACACAAACATACACGTACAACACATAAAAGAAATGCATGTATAAACAAAAACTTCAGCATCTCTAGGCTGAAGTTATAGAAAATGAACTTAATAACTTCAGTATATTCTCTAATGAATATGCTGAAGTAAACAAAAAAGCATAGCATAAAAACATAAAAAAGAATTACAAAAACTAAACATAAAACCAACTAATTGTATTAACTTAGTACTAACTAGAAGTACAAAGCAAATACTAATGATAACAAGGATAATGCAACAGAAAGCTAAGAAGAAAGAGGATGAGAATTAGATTGATACAGAAAGAGATGAGGACAACACGCAAAAGAAACGCATGTACAAACAAAAACTTTAGCATCTCTATGCTGAAGTTATAGAAAATGAACTTAATAACTTCAGGATATTCTCTAATTAATATGCTGAAGTAAACAAAAAAGCACAACATAAAAACATAAAAAGGATTGCAAAAACCAATCATCATCAGCATCATCAGAACAGTACTCATCAATTTCTCGAAATATCTCATCATCATCAGTATCGAAGATAACAATCGGATACTCAGGCAAAACACCACAAAGTCCAATGAGATCACTCTTCAACTTGTTGAATTCATTACGCAACTGACTTTGCTCGACTATCACTTTGTCCATAAGAGAAAGAAGAATCTTTAGGTTGTCTTGCAACTTGGCATACTTGCCCCAGATGGGAAACTTAAAAGACTCAAAATGCTCGACAACCTTGTCAAACGAGGGCTGATTAGGCCTGTTCTGGAATGATTCATGAGCAAAAAATTGTGGTCTGATTCTTTCCCAATCAGCCTTTATTTGATCCCACATATGGATAAGATTACACATCGGTACGTTATTGTACCACTCACACTTCAAACTCTCCTACTTCTGCATAATTTAATCCATGGTGAGCCTCCTACTTCCACTTGCACAAGACATTGTTTCTTTAGAAAAAGCTGAAAGGCTAAGGATGAATATAAATTTAAAGAAATATGATAAAAGTCTATGGATGACTATGAAATTTTCAAGTGAAGAGATTGTTAATATAGCCAAAGAGTGCACCTAATCTATTTAATATCTATAAATGTAAAAGTAACTTTTCAGGTCTGTTTAATATTTTACATTCAGAGAAATTGAATGTAACAAGATAAGTAGGTGATAAAACAAGTAGGTGGCAAATGAAAAAAGAAGTGTTACTTTAGCCCTAATAAGTCCACATTTGTTCTATAGTAAAAAATAACTTCAGCCTGAAAATTTTTCAGATAATCAATGTAAATGGAAAAGTAACTTTTCGGGTCATTTACTATATGGTTAGACAAATTTAAATGAAATACGGAGTAGGTGATAAAAGACAAAAAGTAGTTAGTAAATGCAAAAAAGATAAGTATCAAGTTAAAAAAATACCAAAACATGCTGAAGTTTTTGTCATGAGCTTTTTCAAAAACTTCAGCAGAAACTGCTAAAGTTATTTAGTTCATTTATAAACATTTCAGCACATAATAAGCTGAAGTTTTTTATCGTGGATTCAATAGTTTTGTCGTAAAAGCTTTTTCAAAAAACTTCAGCAGGAGGTGCTGAAGTTGTTTAGTTGATTTCTAAAAACTTCAGCACTTAATAAGCTGAAGTTTTTGTCGTGCATTTAATAGTTTTGTCGTAAAGCTTTTTCAAAAACATCAGCAGAAACTGTTGAAGTTATTTAATGCATTTCTAAAAATTTCAGCACTTAATAAGCTGAAGTTTTTGTCCTACAGTCGACACTTTTGTTATGAGTTTTAACCAAAACTTCAGCCTAAAAAGCCGAAGTTATTTGCTTCATGCTGAAGTGTAGCATGCTGAATTTCAACAAAAATATACTTAAAATTCATGAAAAAAGACAAACATATTTGATTTAACCCAAGTCAACTAAAAAACTAATTAATACAAATAGAACAAAAATTTAAAAGACAAACATCACATAATTCACACAAATTAATGTATATTCACAAAATGCAATTTTTTTTCACTTACATCCTTGAAAAAAAGGGAAAAAATTATTTTTTGTTTACAAGTTATTCTCTATTCAAAAAATTTACAGAGTCTCTTCATATTCTCCATAGTCATGTCCTAGTTGCTCTTCTGGGGTTTCATAACCGCTATCTTGGTACCACTTTCTATGAGTCCAAAGAATTGCAGCCAATTCTCTGTTGAATACCAATGCATGTGTGATGACCCAAAAGGTCATCACTTGTGTTACAAGTAAATTCTGTGTTCTGAGGCCTTAAAAACATTTTTTTATCTCACCTCGATTTGTGTGCAGAGTCCGGGCGCATTTCCGGAAAGCTTTTATGTGAAAACTAAGTGAAATAAGGAAATTAGCTTTTAAAATTGAATCAAGTTGACTTTGGTCAACATTCTTGGTAAACGAACCCGGACTAATGATCCGACGGTCACATAGGGTCCGTAGTAAAATTTGGGAATTGGGCGTATGCGCAGAATCGAATTTCGAGGTCCCAAGCTCGAGAAATGAATTTTTAAAGAAATTTGTTTTTTTGAAAATATAAGAGTTTTTGGAAATGAAAAGATTTTTGAAATTGATGGTATCATGCTTGTATTTTGGTTCCGAAATTCGGTACAAGTTTGAAATAATAATTAAGATGAATTTGTGAAGTTTGGTAAGAATCAGAGTCTATTTAGTATAAATCGGACCTTTATTTGAGAAAATTGGAAATTTTGATGTTCTTGAGTGATTTTATGAATTTGAGGCTTAATTCATAGTTGTTGATGTTATTTTGATGATTTGATCGCACGAGCAAGTCCGTATGATATTTTTAGGTTAGGGTGCATGTTTGGTGTGGAGCCTCGAGGGCTCGGGTGAGTTTTGGATAGGCCGCGGAGTGAATTTGGACTTAGGAAAAAGTTGCTGGTATCTGATATTTTGCTCAGGCCTCTGATCTCGCAATTGCGAGATCAGGCTTCGCAATTGCAAAGTTCTCAGGCTTGGTAAATGCGACCCCAGGGTCACAAATGCGAACCAAGTTTGGGCATGCCCTTTTCGCAAATGCGAACACATGGTGGGAATTGCGAAGCCCTCCTTTTCGCAAATGCGATGTCTCCTTCGAAATTGCGAAGGTGACAGGATTTTCCCAGGGGTCGCAAATGCGACTGTTTCTTCGCATTTGCGAAGTTAGCAGACTTCCAAAGGGAACCCTGGTCGCAATTGCGACATCTGCACCTGTGTTGTCACGACCCAAAATTCCCACCCTCGGGAGTCGTGATGGCACCTGCTCGTAGAAGCTAGGCAAGCCACGAACATAGAAATCTTTAACTCTTCTATGTTAATCTTTTTTACAACTCATTTTAACAAGTGAGAAACACCTATATGACAATAGAATATGAGATTTAGGCGGAAGTCTTAAATAAATATAAAACAAAAATGTTTCGAAAGTCAACACATGCCTCTACCCAGAAACTGGTGTCACAATATCCACGGACTACTAAGAGTACTACATACAACAGTTTTGAAGGAATAATAACACTGTTTGTCTTAGATACATGAGATAACAGAACATAATAAAAGACAGAGGAGACGCCGGGCCTGCGGACGCATGCAAGGCTACCTCGGTGTCTCGGTGGACTGAAGGTTGGCTCCCCTACTGCTGATGATCAAGTGCCGCTCCGGTATCTGCACATAGTGCAGAGTGTAGTATCAGCACAACTGACCCCTTGTGCTGGTAAGTGTCTGGCCTAACCCCTGCGAGGTAGTGACGAGGCTAGGACCAGACTCCAGATAAACTTGTGCAGTTATATGATATACAACAGAAATATAAACAGGTAATAACAGTTTGAAAGGGAGGGGGAAACATGCTTCGGGGAAACATATCAATTCTATCAGAAACTTAATAAAGTATGAAAGAACACTCGATGTGTGCAATCAATACAATAACAATATTGTTGTGGCGCTCAACCCGATCCCTTATCATTTAACATTGTTGCGGCGTGCAACCCGATCCACATATATAATTGTTGCAGCGTACAACCCAATCCACATATATAATTTTTGCGGCGTGCAACCCGATCCAATATAATATCTGTTGGGGCGTGCAACCTGATCCAATATAATATCTAATAATGTTGCGGCGCGCAACCCGTTCCAAATATACAGTCCACAATAATCATAATTAACCGTCCCAGCAAGGGATCAACAATAGACTACACTATCCCGGCAAGGGAACTCCACAGTACAAGTATATACGTCCTGGCAAGGGAGAAATAGCCATAGCCAAACTTGTTCCAACACCTAGCTATCTCAACTATAAATCAACTAGTTTCAACATCTAAGTACCTCAGCTATAACTAAACTTGTTACAATACCTAACTACCCAGGTATAACCAAACTTGTTACAACACCTAACACAAAGAATCATCAACCTAAGCATCAGTAATATCAATTAATAACACAATGCAAGGGAACCTCAGCTCAACAATAGCCCAGCAAGGGGCAACATAATGATCTCTTTTCTTTCTCACTTTTACTTCATAATTCACTTCACAACTCGAGCCAATGCTCTAGAGTTTCGATTATCACTTATACTTTCACAATTCATTATACAACTGGAGCCAACGCTCCTAAATGTTCATAGGTCACAATTCTTTCCACAACTTTACACTACAAATAGAAATCTTCACCAATGCATGAATAATACAACGAGATTATGAAAATCACAAGATAAGACTCACGGTCATGCTTGACACCAACGCATAAATACTCGTCCCCATGCCTACACGTCGTACTCGACAAGAAACAAATAGCAAATAGGACACAACTCCTAATCCCTCAAGCTAAGGTTAGAACAAACACTTACCTCGATGCCTCGAACACAACTCAAGCTTCAATTATAGCTTTACCCCCCGATTCCTCCGCCAATTCGCTTGTATCTAGCAACAAGTTACTTAATTACATTAATATATGCTAAATGAATCAATTTGAATGCATGAAAATGAGTTCTCCAAAGTTTTACCCAAAAAGTCAAAATCGCCCCCGGGCCCACATGGTCAAAACCCGAGGTTCGAACCAAAACCCGATTAACCATTCCCCCACGAGCTCAAATATGTAATTTGTTTTGAAATCGGACCTCAGATTGAGGTCCAAATCCCCAATTTTTGAAAAACCTAGGTTCTATCCAAAACTCACCCGAGCCCTCGGAACTCCAAACCAAGTGCACACAAAACCTCAAGAACATCCTACGGACTTATTCATGTAATCAAATATTCAAAATAACGTCATGAACATCAAATGAAATCTCAAGATCAATGAAATCTTCTCAAAACTTCTTTAAACATCAACTTTGCAATTTAAGTCCAAATCACGTCATATGACATCTGTTTTTCACCAAATTCCATAGAAATGTCTTAAATCATATATAAGACCTGTATCGGGCGCCAGAACCAAAATACGGGCCCGATATTATCATGTTATAATCAAATTTCATTTCAAATTTCTTTAAACAATTTCAGAAAATAATTTTCTTTGAAAATTCATTTCTCGGTCTCGAAACCTCGGAATTCGATTCCGGGCATATGACCTAGTCCCATATTTTCCTACGGACCCTCCAGGACCGTCAAGTCACAGATTCGGGTCCGTTTACCCAAAATGTTGACCAAAGTCAAATTTTATTCATTTTACAGTCAAAACTTATCATATTTCACAAAAATTTATATTTAAGCTTTCAAGCTACGTGCTCGGATTGCGCACGCAAATTGAGGAGACTCTAAATGAGATTTTCAAAGCCTCAGAATACGAATTTTGTTTTAAATCATAACTTAGCCGAAAATTCTTCATATTTAAAACTCCCTAAAACCCTAAGCTCTCTTGGGCGATTTTTCAAAGAAAACTTCTTCTCTAAATCAATTGTAAGTCATTTCAAACTCATTTTCTTTAATCTGTAACATCTTTTCACATGATTTCAACTCAAAATCAAGGGTTTTTAGGGAGGAAATTGGGTGTTTTGGGTGGAACTTAGGATTTTCAAATTTTGGGGATTTGGACATCGATTTGAGGTCCGATTTTAAAACAAATTATATATTTAAGTTCGTGGGGGAACGGGTGATCGAATTTTGGTTCGAACCTCGTGTTTTGACCATGTGGGCCAAGGGTCGATTTTTGACTTTTTGGGGAAATCATTGGAAAACTTATTTTAATGCATTAGAATTGATTCATTTAGCATTTATCAACATTGTTAAGTAAATTGTGGCAAGATATAAGTGAATTGGGGGTGGAAACAAGAGGTAAAGAGATAGTTGAGACTTGAATTGTGTTCATGGCATTGAGGTAAGTGTTTGGTCTAACCTTAGATTGAGGGATTAGGAGTTGTGTCTTAATTTCTATGTGTTAATTGTTGAGTACGATGTATAGGCATGACGATGAGTATCTATACGTTGGTGTCAAGCATGACCGTGAGTTTTATACTATGATTAATGTGACTCTATTTTGTATTGTTCATGATTTATATGATGATTTCTATTGTTGGACAGGGTTTGTGGAAGTATTATTGGTGATTGAACATTGTAGAGCGTTGGCTCAAGTTGAGAATTGAGTTGTGAAGTAAATGTGGGAAAGAGAAGAGGTTTATGATATTGTCTCCCTTGCCGGGGTGTTATTGATTTTGATATTATCTCCCTTGCCGAGATGTTATTACTCATGATATTGTTTTCGTTGCTAGAATATTGTTGTTATGCTATTGTTCCCCTGCCGAGATTCTATTTTGATATTATTCATTCCCTTGCCCAAATTGCCTTGTGATTGTTGCTTGGGTGAGGAAGAGTGTAAAGCACGAAGGGTGATGCCGTGTATGATTTGGAGAGTGTTATTGCACGAAGGGTGATGTTGTGCCAATATTGTGAGGTAAAAGCATGAAGGGTGATTCCATTCCACACGATGTACAATGCCGTGCCATGATATGAGTGATAATGCACAAAGGATAATTCTGTGTCATGATTATGTGAGGTAAAAGCACGAAGGGTGATGCCGTACTGATTATATTGATTCTTATGGTGAGGACGAGAGTAAAAGCACGAAGCGTGATGCCGTGCACTTGTCTTTGATTTCTGATTCTTGTTAATAGTTGAATTATGGTGTTCTTTACATTTATCTGTTGTTTTTCTATTTTTACTTGTTGTTCCTCGTAGCATGTTTCCCCCTCCTATCCTTAACTGTAAATTTCTGCCTTTACTTTTCAACTGTATATGATTTAACTACACAGGATTATTTGGTATTCTTATCCTAGCCTCGTCACTACTTCACCGAGGTTAGGTTAGGCACTTACCAGCACATAGGGTTGGTTGTGCTAATACTACACTCTGCACTATGTGCAGATCCTGGTGCGGTAGCTTTTGGACCATAGTAAGGTCGATGCCTTCAGTCCATCAGGCGACCCGAGGTAGTCCTGCAGACGTCTGCAGGCCTTGGCGTCTCCTTCTATCTTTCCATACTATTTTTCAAAATAAGCTGAAGTTTTTTATCGTGGATTCAATAGTTTTGTCGTAAAAGCTTTTTCAAAAAACTTCAGCAGGAGGTGCTGAAGTTGTTTAGTTGATTTCTAAAAACTTCAGCACTTAATAAGCTGAAGTTTTTGTCGTGCATTTAATAGTTTTGTCGTAAAGCTTTTTCAAAAACATCAGCAGAAACTGTTGAAGTTATTTAATGCATTTCTAAAAATTTCAGCACTTAATAAGCTGAAGTTTTTGTCCTACAGTCGACACTTTTGTTATGAGTTTTAACCAAAACTTCAGCCTAAAAAGCCGAAGTTATTTGCTTCATGCTGAAGTGTAGCATGCTGAATTTCAACAAAAATATACTTAAAATTCATGAAAAAAGACAAACATATTTGATTTAACCCAAGTCAACTAAAAAACTAATTAATACAAATAGAACAAAAATTTAAAAGACAAACATCACATAATTCACACAAATTAATGTATATTCACAAAATGCAATTTTTTTTCACTTACATCCTTGAAAAAAAGGGAAAAAATTATTTTTTGTTTACAAGTTATTCTCTATTCAAAAAATTTACAGAGTCTCTTCATATTCTCCATAGTCATGTCCTAGTTGCTCTTCTGGGGTTTCATAACCGCTATCTTGGTACCACTTTCTATGAGTCCAAAGAATTGCAGCCAATTCTCTGTTGAATACCAATGCATGTGTGATGACCCAAAAGGTCATCACTTGTGTTACAAGTAAATTCTGTGTTCTGAGGCCTTAAAAACATTTTTTTATCTCACCTCGATTTGTGTGCAGAGTCCGGGCGCATTTCCGGAAAGCTTTTATGTGAAAACTAAGTGAAATAAGGAAATTAGCTTTTAAAATTGAATCAAGTTGACTTTGGTCAACATTCTTGGTAAACGAACCCGGACTAATGATCCGACGGTCACATAGGGTCCGTAGTAAAATTTGGGAATTGGGCGTATGCGCAGAATCGAATTTCGAGGTCCCAAGCTCGAGAAATGAATTTTTAAAGAAATTTGTTTTTTTGAAAATATAAGAGTTTTTGGAAATGAAAAGATTTTTGAAATTGATGGTATCATGCTTGTATTTTGGTTCCGAAATTCGGTACAAGTTTGAAATAATAATTAAGATGAATTTGTGAAGTTTGGTAAGAATCAGAGTCTATTTAGTATAAATCGGACCTTTATTTGAGAAAATTGGAAATTTTGATGTTCTTGAGTGATTTTATGAATTTGAGGCTTAATTCATAGTTGTTGATGTTATTTTGATGATTTGATCGCACGAGCAAGTCCGTATGATATTTTTAGGTTAGGGTGCATGTTTGGTGTGGAGCCTCGAGGGCTCGGGTGAGTTTTGGATAGGCCGCGGAGTGAATTTGGACTTAGGAAAAAGTTGCTGGTATCTGATATTTTGCTCAGGCCTCTGATCTCGCAATTGCGAGATCAGGCTTCGCAATTGCAAAGTTCTCAGGCTTGGTAAATGCGACCCCAGGGTCACAAATGCGAACCAAGTTTGGGCATGCCCTTTTCGCAAATGCGAACACATGGTGGGAATTGCGAAGCCCTCCTTTTCGCAAATGCGATGTCTCCTTCGAAATTGCGAAGGTGACAGGATTTTCCCAGGGGTCGCAAATGCGACTGTTTCTTCGCATTTGCGAAGTTAGCAGACTTCCAAAGGGAACCCTGGTCGCAATTGCGACATCTGCACCTGTGTTGTCACGACCCAAAATTCCCACCCTCGGGAGTCGTGATGGCACCTGCTCGTAGAAGCTAGGCAAGCCACGAACATAGAAATCTTTAACTCTTCTATGTTAATCTTTTTTACAACTCATTTTAACAAGTGAGAAACACCTATATGACAATAGAATATGAGATTTAGGCGGAAGTCTTAAATAAATATAAAACAAAAATGTTTCGAAAGTCAACACATGCCTCTACCCAGAAACTGGTGTCACAATATCCACGGACTACTAAGAGTACTACATACAACAGTTTTGAAGGAATAATAACACTGTTTGTCTTAGATACATGAGATAACAGAACATAATAAAAGACAGAGGAGACGCCGGGCCTGCGGACGCATGCAAGGCTACCTCGGTGTCTCGGTGGACTGAAGGTTGGCTCCCCTACTGCTGATGATCAAGTGCCGCTCCGGTATCTGCACATAGTGCAGAGTGTAGTATCAGCACAACTGACCCCTTGTGCTGGTAAGTGTCTGGCCTAACCCCTGCGAGGTAGTGACGAGGCTAGGACCAGACTCCAGATAAACTTGTGCAGTTATATGATATACAACAGAAATATAAACAGGTAATAACAGTTTGAAAGGGAGGGGGAAACATGCTTCGGGGAAACATATCAATTCTATCAGAAACTTAATAAAGTATGAAAGAACACTCGATGTGTGCAATCAATACAATAACAATATTGTTGTGGCGCTCAACCCGATCCCTTATCATTTAACATTGTTGCGGCGTGCAACCCGATCCACATATATAATTGTTGCAGCGTACAACCCAATCCACATATATAATTTTTGCGGCGTGCAACCCGATCCAATATAATATCTGTTGGGGCGTGCAACCTGATCCAATATAATATCTAATAATGTTGCGGCGCGCAACCCGTTCCAAATATACAGTCCACAATAATCATAATTAACCGTCCCAGCAAGGGATCAACAATAGACTACACTATCCCGGCAAGGGAACTCCACAGTACAAGTATATACGTCCTGGCAAGGGAGAAATAGCCATAGCCAAACTTGTTCCAACACCTAGCTATCTCAACTATAAATCAACTAGTTTCAACATCTAAGTACCTCAGCTATAACTAAACTTGTTACAATACCTAACTACCCAGGTATAACCAAACTTGTTACAACACCTAACACAAAGAATCATCAACCTAAGCATCAGTAATATCAATTAATAACACAATGCAAGGGAACCTCAGCTCAACAATAGCCCAGCAAGGGGCAACATAATGATCTCTTTTCTTTCTCACTTTTACTTCATAATTCACTTCACAACTCGAGCCAATGCTCTAGAGTTTCGATTATCACTTATACTTTCACAATTCATTATACAACTGGAGCCAACGCTCCTAAATGTTCATAGGTCACAATTCTTTCCACAACTTTACACTACAAATAGAAATCTTCACCAATGCATGAATAATACAACGAGATTATGAAAATCACAAGATAAGACTCACGGTCATGCTTGACACCAACGCATAAATACTCGTCCCCATGCCTACACGTCGTACTCGACAAGAAACAAATAGCAAATAGGACACAACTCCTAATCCCTCAAGCTAAGGTTAGAACAAACACTTACCTCGATGCCTCGAACACAACTCAAGCTTCAATTATAGCTTTACCCCCCGATTCCTCCGCCAATTCGCTTGTATCTAGCAACAAGTTACTTAATTACATTAATATATGCTAAATGAATCAATTTGAATGCATGAAAATGAGTTCTCCAAAGTTTTACCCAAAAAGTCAAAATCGCCCCCGGGCCCACATGGTCAAAACCCGAGGTTCGAACCAAAACCCGATTAACCATTCCCCCACGAGCTCAAATATGTAATTTGTTTTGAAATCGGACCTCAGATTGAGGTCCAAATCCCCAATTTTTGAAAAACCTAGGTTCTATCCAAAACTCACCCGAGCCCTCGGAACTCCAAACCAAGTGCACACAAAACCTCAAGAACATCCTACGGACTTATTCATGTAATCAAATATTCAAAATAACGTCATGAACATCAAATGAAATCTCAAGATCAATGAAATCTTCTCAAAACTTCTTTAAACATCAACTTTGCAATTTAAGTCCAAATCACGTCATATGACATCTGTTTTTCACCAAATTCCATAGAAATGTCTTAAATCATATATAAGACCTGTATCGGGCGCCAGAACCAAAATACGGGCCCGATATTATCATGTTATAATCAAATTTCATTTCAAATTTCTTTAAACAATTTCAGAAAATAATTTTCTTTGAAAATTCATTTCTCGGTCTCGAAACCTCGGAATTCGATTCCGGGCATATGACCTAGTCCCATATTTTCCTACGGACCCTCCAGGACCGTCAAGTCACAGATTCGGGTCCGTTTACCCAAAATGTTGACCAAAGTCAAATTTTATTCATTTTACAGTCAAAACTTATCATATTTCACAAAAATTTATATTTAAGCTTTCAAGCTACGTGCTCGGATTGCGCACGCAAATTGAGGAGACTCTAAATGAGATTTTCAAAGCCTCAGAATACGAATTTTGTTTTAAATCATAACTTAGCCGAAAATTCTTCATATTTAAAACTCCCTAAAACCCTAAGCTCTCTTGGGCGATTTTTCAAAGAAAACTTCTTCTCTAAATCAATTGTAAGTCATTTCAAACTCATTTTCTTTAATCTGTAACATCTTTTCACATGATTTCAACTCAAAATCAAGGGTTTTTAGGGAGGAAATTGGGTGTTTTGGGTGGAACTTAGGATTTTCAAATTTTGGGGATTTGGACATCGATTTGAGGTCCGATTTTAAAACAAATTATATATTTAAGTTCGTGGGGGAACGGGTGATCGAATTTTGGTTCGAACCTCGTGTTTTGACCATGTGGGCCAAGGGTCGATTTTTGACTTTTTGGGGAAATCATTGGAAAACTTATTTTAATGCATTAGAATTGATTCATTTAGCATTTATCAACATTGTTAAGTAAATTGTGGCAAGATATAAGTGAATTGGGGGTGGAAACAAGAGGTAAAGAGATAGTTGAGACTTGAATTGTGTTCATGGCATTGAGGTAAGTGTTTGGTCTAACCTTAGATTGAGGGATTAGGAGTTGTGTCTTAATTTCTATGTGTTAATTGTTGAGTACGATGTATAGGCATGACGATGAGTATCTATACGTTGGTGTCAAGCATGACCGTGAGTTTTATACTATGATTAATGTGACTCTATTTTGTATTGTTCATGATTTATATGATGATTTCTATTGTTGGACAGGGTTTGTGGAAGTATTATTGGTGATTGAACATTGTAGAGCGTTGGCTCAAGTTGAGAATTGAGTTGTGAAGTAAATGTGGGAAAGAGAAGAGGTTTATGATATTGTCTCCCTTGCCGGGGTGTTATTGATTTTGATATTATCTCCCTTGCCGAGATGTTATTACTCATGATATTGTTTTCGTTGCTAGAATATTGTTGTTATGCTATTGTTCCCCTGCCGAGATTCTATTTTGATATTATTCATTCCCTTGCCCAAATTGCCTTGTGATTGTTGCTTGGGTGAGGAAGAGTGTAAAGCACGAAGGGTGATGCCGTGTATGATTTGGAGAGTGTTATTGCACGAAGGGTGATGTTGTGCCAATATTGTGAGGTAAAAGCATGAAGGGTGATTCCATTCCACACGATGTACAATGCCGTGCCATGATATGAGTGATAATGCACAAAGGATAATTCTGTGTCATGATTATGTGAGGTAAAAGCACGAAGGGTGATGCCGTACTGATTATATTGATTCTTATGGTGAGGACGAGAGTAAAAGCACGAAGCGTGATGCCGTGCACTTGTCTTTGATTTCTGATTCTTGTTAATAGTTGAATTATGGTGTTCTTTACATTTATCTGTTGTTTTTCTATTTTTACTTGTTGTTCCTCGTAGCATGTTTCCCCCTCCTATCCTTAACTGTAAATTTCTGCCTTTACTTTTCAACTGTATATGATTTAACTACACAGGATTATTTGGTATTCTTATCCTAGCCTCGTCACTACTTCACCGAGGTTAGGTTAGGCACTTACCAGCACATAGGGTTGGTTGTGCTAATACTACACTCTGCACTATGTGCAGATCCTGGTGCGGTAGCTTTTGGACCATAGTAAGGTCGATGCCTTCAGTCCATCAGGCGACCCGAGGTAGTCCTGCAGACGTCTGCAGGCCTTGGCGTCTCCTTCTATCTTTCCATACTATTTTTGTCATGTATTTCAGATACATGTTTTTATTTATCTTTTGAACCCCTATTTGTAGTATTCCTAGACAGTCTGTGAGATTGCGACACTAGTTCTGGGTAGTTTTTGTTTATGGATTTGTATCGGTATTATTTAAATTGTTACATTTTGTTCTTACGCTTTATTAATTCCGCTGTTTATATAATGTTAAATCACAACTGTTAAAGGATTAAAAATGGAAAAGGGTAAAATATTTGGAATGATTGGCTTGCCTAGCTTTCACTAGTAAGTGCCATCACGACTCCTGATGGTGGGAAATTCCGGTCGTGATAAGCTGGTATTAGAGCTCTAAGTTGCTTAGGTCTTACAATTCACGGACAAGCTTAGTAGAGTTTGAGGGATCGGTATGGAGACGTCTGTATTTATTCCTAGAGGCTATAGAGTTAGGAAAAACTTCACATCTATTCTTTTATGTCGTGTGACTTGATTTCTCAATGCTAATTGAACTTCCACTCTGTTCTTTCGTAGATGGTGAGAACACGTACCGATTTATTAGCTGACTAGCAGCCTGAGCCCCCAGTAGCAGCTCCTACGAGGGTCACAGGTCGAGGTCGTGCTAGGGCCTGAGGTAGAGGCAGGGCTCAGCCCAAAGCTCGAGCAGCAGCACCAGCGGTAGAGCCTCAGGTTGAGTTTGACGATGAGGTTCCAGCCCATACAGTTCTGGCAGGACTAGCTCAAGTCCCAGAGGGGTTCATCGCCACCCCGATACTTTAGGATGCTCTGGTCCGTCTAGTAGGCCTTATGGAGAGTGTCGCCCAGACAGGCTTGCTTCGTGTAGCACCAGCCATCTCTCAGGCTGGAGGAGAAGCCCAGACTCCTACTATTCGCACTCCGGAGTAGATGGCTCCCCAGTTTCAGACTCCAGCAGCTCAGCTAGTTGGATCAGTTCAGCTGGGTGTAGTAGCTTAGATCGAAGAGGGGCCAGCTATGTCTGTTGATGCCTTGTGGATATTTGAGAGGTTCACCAAGCTCTTCACTACTACTTTTGGTGGTACATCTTCTGAGGATCCCCAGGATTATTTGGACATCTGTCATGAGGTTCTTTGGAACATGGGGATAGTGGAGACCAATGGGGTTGACTTTGCTACTTTTCGTCTTTCTAGATCCGCCAAGACTTGGTGGAGATATTATTGTTTGGCTAGACCAGTTGGGTCACCAGCTTTGACTTGGGATCAGTTCTCTCAGCTATTTATAGAGAAGTTTCTTCCTATCACTCAGAGGGAGAACTATTGGAGTTTGTTTGAGTGTCTCTAGTAGGGTTCTATGACAGTCACTCAATACGAGACCAGATTTATTGACTTGGCCCATCATGTTCTTCTTATACTTCCCACTGAGAGAGAGAGAGAGTGAGGAGGTTCATTGAGGAACTCGTTCAGCCTATTCGATTGCAGATGGCTAAGGAGATAGGGAGCGAGATTTCTTTTCAGGATGCGACCAATGTGGCCAGGGGAGTTGAGATGGTCCTATCGTAGGGGAGTAGTTAGGGGTCTGACTAGAGGCCTCGACATTCTGGAATGTTTAGTGGTGTCTCATCTGGAGGCAGGGATTCTTTTGGTAGGGGCCACCCTCCCAGGCCATTTCATTAAGCACTTCAGGCTTCTCATGGTGCTCCAGGTGGCCGTGGTTCTCATATGTAGTATTCAGATCAATTGCCATACAGTGCACGACCATCCCCTATTAGTGCACCTTCGCTCCAGAGTTTTCAGAGTGGTTATTTAGGCAGTCAGGGTCAACAGTCTCAGAAGCCGAGGGCTTGTTATACTTTGGTGATACGAGGCATATTGCTAGGTTTTTCCCTGGAGCACCGAGCAGCTCTCAGCATCAGGGTTCCCGTGCCATGGTTTATGCACCGAGTGTCCCACCGCATGCTCAGCCAGATAGAGGTAGAGGTAGAGGTGCTAGAAGTGGAGGTAGAGGTATTAGTGGTAGAGGTCAGGCTGCTAGAGGTGGAGGCCAGCCAGCAGGAGGCCATACCAGAGATGTAGTTTAGAGTGGTGGGGCCTAGCCCCGATGTTATGCTCTTCCAGCCAGGCCTGAGGCTGAGGCTTCCGATGCGGTTATCACAGGTACTATTCTAGTTTGTAGTAGAGATGATTCAGTTTTATTTGATCCGGGATCTACATAGTCCTAGGTGTCATCTTATTTTGCACCGTATCTGGTCATGCCTAGCGATCATTCTTTGAGTGCTCTTGTATTTGTGTCTACACTGGTGGATGATTCTACTATGGTAGATCATGTCCATCGTTCATGTATAGTTGTGATTGTGGGTCTTGAGACCTGTGTAGATCTATTACTTCTGGATATGGTTGATTTTGATGTCATATTGGGGATTGACTGGTTATCACCTTATCACGCTATCTTGGACTGTCATGCCAAGACTGGGACCTTAGCCTTTCCGGGTTTACCTTGTTTAGAGTGGAGAGAGACTCCTGGTCATTCTACCCGTAGGGTTATCTCATATATGAAGGCTTGGTGTATGGTCGAGAAGGGGTATTTGGCATATTTGGCATATTTTCGTGATTCTAGTGTTGAGGTTCCTTCTATAGATTTCGTGCCTGTTATTCGTGAGTTTCCTGAGGTATTTCCTTTAGACCTGTTGGGTATGCCACCCGACAGGGATATTGACTTCTGCATTAATTTGGCTCCGGGCACTCAGCCTATTTCAACTCCACCATATCATATGGCCCCGTCAGAGTTGAAAGAATTGAAAGAACAGTTGCAAGACTTGCTTGATAAAGGCTTTATTAGACCTAGTGTCTCACCTTGGGGTGCGTCGGTGTTGTTTGTTAAGAAAAAGGATGGATCGATGAGGATGTGTATAGATTACCAGAAATTAAACAAGGTTACAATCAAGAATAAGTATCCATTGCCGAGGATTGATAATTTGTTTGATCAGCTTCAAGGTGCCAAGGTATTTTCAAAGATTGACTTGAGATTTGGCTACCATCAGTTGAGGATTGGGGCATCCGATGTCCCTAAGACAGCTTTTTGTACTCGGTACGAGCATTTCGAGTTCTTGGTGATGTCATTTGGATTGACAAATGCCCCAACAACTTTTATGGATTTAATGAATCGAGTGTTCAAGCCTTACTTGGATTCGTTCGTGATAGTCTTCATTGTTGATATTTTGATCTATTCTCGCAACCGGGAGGAGCATGGGCAGCATCTGAGAGTTGTTCTTCAGACTTTGAGAGATAGTTAGTTGTATGCTAAGTTTTCGAAGTGTGAGTTCTGGTTGAGTTTAGTTGCGTTTTTGGGTCATGTTGTATCAGCAAAGGGTATTCAGGTGGACCCAAAGAAGATAGAGGTAGTTAAGAACTGGCCTAGACCCGCATCAGCTACAGAGATACGGAGTTTCTTGGGTTTGGCAGGCTATTACTGTCGGTTTGTGGAGGAGTTTTCACCTATTGCATCCTCGATGACCAGGTTGACCCAGAAGGGTGCCTAGTTCAGGTGGTCAGACGAGTGTAAGGCGAGCTTTCAGAAGCTGAAGACAGCTTTGACAATGGCGCTGGTGTTGGTTTTGCCCATAGGTTCAGGGCCATATATAGTTTATTGTGATGTATCTCATATTGGACTTGATGCGGTGTTGATGCAGGATGTCAAGGTCATTGCTTATGCTTCACGACAGTTGAAGATTCATGAGAAGAATTATCTAGTCCATGATTTGGAGTTAGCAACCATTGTTCATGTGTTGAAGAATTGGAGGCATTATCTGTATGGCGTGTTATGTGAGGTGTTCACAGATCATAAGAGTCTACAATATTTGTTCAAACAAAAGGAGCTAAATTTGAGTTAGAGAAGGTGGTTGGAGCTATTGAAAGACTATGATATCACCATCTTATATCATCTGGAAAAGGCCAATGTGGTGATAGATGCTTTGAGTAGAAAGTCAGCCAGTATGGGCAGTCTTGCATATATTCTGGTCGGTGAGAGACCGCTTGCTTTAGATGTTCAGGCTTTGGCCAATCAGTTCGTGAGGTTGGATGTTTTCGAGCCCAGCCGTGTGTTTGCCTGCACAGTCGCCAGTTCTTCATTATATGAGTGTATCACAGATCGGTAGTATGATGATCCTCATTTGTGTGTCCTTAGGGACACAGTGCAGCATGGTGGTGCCAAGCATGTTACAGTTAGAGATGATGGAGTTTTGAGGTTGCAGGGTCGAGTTTGTGTGCCTAACGTGGATGGGCTTTGAGAGTTTATTTTAGAGGAGTCCCATAACTCCCGGTACTCTATTTATCTAGGTGCCGATAAGATGTATCAAGATTTGCGGAAGCATTATTGGTGGAGGAGGATGGAGAATGATATTGTTGCATGTGTGTCTCGGTGTTTGAATTGTCAGCATGTAAAGTATGAGCATCAGAGACCTGGTGGTTTGTTTCAGAAGATCGAGATTCCTGAGTGGAAGTGGGAGCGGATCACTATGGATTTTGTTGTTGGACTCCCATATACTTGGAGGAAGTTCGATGTAGTGTGGGTTATTGTTGATAGGCTGACCAAGTCATCACATTTCACTCCAGTGGCAGTCTCCTATTCTTCCGAGAGGTTAGCTGAGATCTATATCCGAGAGATTTTTTGTCTTCATGGCGTGCCCGTGTCTATCATTTTGGACCGAGATACGCGGTTTACCTCACATTTCAGGAGAGCAGTTCAGCATGAGTTGGGCACACGGGATGAGTTGAGCACAACATTTCATCCTCAAATGGACGGGCAGTCCGAGCATACTATTCAGATTTTGGAGGATATGCTCCAAGCTTGTGTCATTGACTTTAGAGGCTCGTGGGATCAGTTCTTGCCTTTAGCGAAGTTTGCCTACAACAACAGCTACCAGTCGAGCATCCAGATGGCTCCTTATGAGGCTTTATATGGTATGCGGTGTCGGTCGCCGATTGGATGGTTTGAGCCAGGAGAGGATTGGTTGTTGGGTACGGATCTAGTACAAGATGCCTTGGACAAGGTTAGGGTCATTCAGATAGGCTTCGTACAGCTCAGTCCTGGCAAAGAGTTATGCCGACCGTAAGGTTCGTGATGTGGCATTCATGGTCGGCGAGCGGGTGTTGCTTCGGGTGTCGCCTATGAAGGGCGTGATGAGATTTGGGAAGAGGGGCAAGCTTAGCCCTAGATTCATTGGCATGTCTGAGATTCTTGATCGAGTGGGAGAGGTGGCTTACAGACTTGCATTGCCGCCAAGCTTATCAGCCATGTAGCTAGTGTTTCATATGTCCATGCTTCAGAAGTATCACATCGATCCATCCCACATGTTAGATTTCAGCACTATTTAGTTGGATAAGGACTTGTCCTATGAGGAGGAGCTGATAGCTATTCTAGACCGACAGGTTCGTCAGTTGAGATCGAAGAGTTTTCCTTCAGTTCGTGTTCCGTGGAGGGGTCAGCTTGTTGAGGCAGCAACCTGGAAGTTCGAGTCAGATATGCAGAGCCGATATCCCCATCTTTTCTATAACTCAGGTACTTTTTCTATGTCCGTTCGAGGACGAATGGTTGTTTTAGAGGTGGATAATGTGATGACCTTAACTTGTGTTACAAGTAAATTCTATGTTCTGAGGCTTTAAAAACCTCTTTTTATCTCACCCCAATTTGCGTGCACAGTCCGGGCGCATTTCCGGAAAGCCTTTATGTGAGAACTAAGTGAAATAAGGAAATTGGCTTTCAAAATTGAATCAAGTTGACTTTGGTCAACATTCTTGGTAAACGGACCCGGACTCGTGATCCGACGGTCACGTAGGGTGCATAGTAAAATTTGGTATTTGGGCATATGCCCGGAATCGAATTCCGAGGTCCCAATCCCGAGAAATGAATTTTTAAAGAAAATTGTTTTTGGAAAATATAAGAGTATTTAGAAATGAAAAGATGTTTGAAATTGATGGTATCATGCCCGTATTTTAGTTCTGGAGCCTGATACAAGTTTGAAATAGTAATTAAGATAAATCTGTGAAGTTTGGTAAGAATCAGAGTTCGTTCAGTATAAATCAGACCTTCATTTGAGAAAATTGGAAAATTTGATGTTCTTGAGTGATTTCATGAATTTGAAGCTTAATTCATATGTTTTGATGTTATTTTGATGATTTGATTTCACGAGCAAGTCCGCATGATATTTTTAGGTTAAGGTGCATGTTTGGTTTAGAGCCTCGAGGGCTCGAGTGAGTTTTGGATAGGCCACATAGTGAATTTGGACTTAGGAAAAAGTTGCTGGTATTTGATATTTTGCGCAGGCCTCTGATCTCGCAATTGCGAGATCAGGCTTCGCAATTGCGAAGTTCTCAGGCTTGGTAAATGCGACCCCAGGGTCGCAAATGCGAACCAAGCCTGGGCAGGCCCTTTTCGCAAATGCGAACTCATGATAGGAATTGCGAAGCCCTCCTTTTCGCAAATGCGATGTTTCCTTCGCAATTGCGAAGGTGACAGGATTTTCCCAGGAGTCACAAATGCGACCATTTCTTCGCATTTGTGAAGTTTGCAGACTTCCAAAGGGTTCGCAATTCCGAACCCTGGTCTTAATTGTGACATCTGCACCTGTGTAAATCATAACTTAGCCGAAAGTTCTTCAATTTTCAAACTTTCTCAAACCCTAAGTCATTTCTAACTCATTTTCTTTTATCTATAACATCTCTTTTACATGATTTCAACTCAAAATCAAGGGTTTTCATGGGGGGAATTGGGTGTTTTGTGTAAAACTTAGGATTTTAAAATTTTGGAGATTTGGACCTCGATTTGAGGTCCGGTTTCCAAACAAATTATGTATATGAGTTCGTGGGGGAATGAGTGTTCGGGTTTTGGTTCGAACCTCGTGTTTTGACCATGTGGGCCCGGGGTCAATTTTTGACTTTTTGTGGAAATCATTGGAAAACCTATTTTCATGCATTAAAATTGATTCATTTAGTATTTATTGACATCGTAAAGTAAATTCTAGCTAGATACAAGCTAATTGATGGTGGAAACAAGAGGTAAAGTGATAGTTGGGGCTTGAATTGCGTTCGTGGCATTGAGGTAAGTGTTTGGTCTAACCACTTGAGGGATTAGGAGTTGTGTCTTAATTGCTATGTGTTAATTGCTGAGTACGACGTATAGGCATGATGACGTGTGTCTATACGTTGGTGTCAAGCATGCCCGTGAGTCTTATACTATGATTAATGTGACTCCGTTTTGTATTGTTCATGCTTTATATGATGATTTCTATTGTTGGACAAGGTTTGTGGAAGTATTATTGGTAATTGAGCATTGTATAGCGTTGGCTCAAGTTGAGAATTGAGTTGTGAAGTAAATATGGGAAAAGAGAAGAGGTTTATGATATTGTCTCCCTTGCCGGGATGTTATTGCTTTTGATACTATCTCCCTTGCTAAGATGTTATTACTCATGATATTATTTCCATTGCCGGGATATTGTTGTTATGTTATTGTTCCCTTGCTAATATTATTGATTCCATAGCCCAAATTGCCCTGTGATTGTTGCTTGGGTGAGGAAGAGTGTAAAGCACGAAGGGTGATGCCGTGTATGATTTTGAGAGTGTTAATGCACGAAGGGTGATGTCGTGCCAATATTGTGAGGTAAAAGCACGAAGGGTGATGCCGTGCCGCACGATGTACAATGTCGTGCCATGATATGAGTGATAATGCATGAAGGATAATTTCATGTCATAATTATGTGAGGTAAAAGCACGAAGGGTGATGCCGTGCCGATTATATTGATTCTTATGGTGAGGACGAGAGTAAAAGCACGAAGGGTGATGCCGTGCACTTGTGTTTGATTTTGATTCTTGTTGATAGTTGAATTATGGTGTTCTTTACATTTATCTGCTGTTTTTCTATTGTTACTTGTTCCCCGTAGCATGTTTCCCCCCTCTTATCCGTAATTGTAAATTTCTACCTTTACTTTTCCATTGTATATGATTTAACTGCACAAGATTATTTGGTAGTCTTGTCCTAGCCTTGTCACTATTTTGCCGAGGTTAGGCTAGGCACTTACCAGCAGATGGGGTCGATTGTGCTGATAATACACTCTGCACTGTGTGCAGATCCCGGTGCTGCAGCTTTTAGACCATAGTGAGGTTGATGCCTTCAGTCCATCAGGCAACCCGCGGTTGTCCTGCAGGCGTCCATAGGCCTTGGCGTCTCATTCTATCTTTCCATACTATTTCATTTATGTATTTCAGAAACAGCTTTATATCTATCTTTCGAACCTCTATTTGTAGTATTCCTAGACAGTCTGTGAGATTGTGACACCAGTTCTGGTAGCTTTTGTTTAATTTGTTACATCTCGTTCTTCCGCTTTATTAATTCTGTTGTTTATATAATGTTAATTCACAACTATTAAAGGATTAAAAATGAAGAACGTAAAATATTTGGAATGATTGGCTTGCCTAGATTTTACTAGTAGGCGCCATCACAATTCCCGAAGGTGGGAAATCCGGGTCATGACAGCATGCGTTTGGTTATAGAACTCTAAAATTCGCTTCCAACTGAACTTTACTACTATGATTTTTTAGGAACTCCCGTCTTCTTTCATTTTCACGACCTTAAACCGACCCGGTCGTGATGGTGCCTATCGTGAAACTAGGTCAGCCGACACAACTCCTGAATCAACCATTTTTCCAATAAAAGTTGTTTTTATACCATTTAAAAACAATAATTCTCATAATGAAATTTTAAAAAAAAGTGCAGAATAATTACACAAGCCCGACATCGGGGTGTCACTAGTCATGAGCATCTACCAAGGTCCGAGCACAACAAGAGTCTAAAAATATACTAAATGCAGTAATGAAAATCAGAGGAAGGAAAGCAGTTCTGCGAACGTCGTGCAACAACCTTTCTAACTCCAACGACTCCGCCTCTGAGCAATCAACATCCACTACTAGGTTCTGAAATACCTGAATCTGCACACGAGGTGCAGGGAGTAATGTGAGTACTCCAACCTAGTAAGTAATAAGAGTAAATAAAGACTGAGCAGTAAGAAACGATGAACCCACATTATGATAAACTCAGTAAGCACAACAAGCTTTCAAATCAGAATACGAGTCAATCGTCTCATTTAAAATCCAGCTTTTGGTAAAAATTATTTGAAGATGCTTTCCAACAGTTTCAATAGAGGTTCAATACAATTTATAATTAAAGAGATAAAAATCATAATCGGCCCCTCGGGCAAAACATAGTTCGTATACAGCCCCTCGGGCAAAAACAGGAATCATAAACACCTCATATCATAAAAATATTAGTGGAAATAACAAAGCCAAATCAGTGATTAAATTCCGAACATCTCATTAAAACTCCAGCTTAAATGAAAGTTGTTTAAAAGCATTTGTTCAATATATTCAACAGAGGCTCACTATAAAAAGGAGTGGAAACAACAATTTCCTAAAACAAGCCCCTCGGGCAAAGCATCACTCATATATGTATACAGCCCCTCGAGCAAGCCTCTCAGTCACTCAAGACTCAACTCTCATCATATATCAGCGCTCATACTCAGCACTCACACTCAATAAGTACCATATAGTAACCGCTGCGGCGTGCAGCCCGATCGATATATTTTTGCGGCGTGTAGCCCGATCCATATATATATATATATATATATATATATATATATATATAGTCGGTTGCGCTCACTGGAGTATAAGAAATTTGTTTCAAAGTTTACAAATATGGATAAAGGGAATAATCTCAATTGAAATGGTATTGTCGGACTTATGTCGAATGTAGTAATGTGGGATCAACCGCGAGTATACGTATAAAAGTAAAATCATCAATTTGGAAACGTCAGAATAATTCTTAGTACGTTCGAGGACAAACGTTTGTTTTAGAGGTGGAGAATGTGATGACCCAAAATATTATCTTTAAATTAAATAATCATCTCGGTGTTTTAAGACCTTGAAAAAAAAAGCGCTATCAATAATTCCTCTACTTGCGTGCGCAGTTCGTAGAATTTTCCGGAAGATTTTTGTATGAAAAATAGATTAAATTATGAATTAGAGCTTTAAAACTCAACTGAGTTGACTTCGGTCAACATTTTGAGAAAACGAGCCCGGATCCAAGTTTTGACCATTCTGGTAGTTTTGTATCATGATTTAGGACTTGTTCATATTCCCGAAATCGAATTCGAAGGTCCCTAGATCAAATTATCGCCATTTAACGGAATTTAGAAATCTAAGGCAAAAGATTTCTTAAGTTTGACCGGAGATTTGACTTTTGAGCAAACAACCGTGGAATGGAATTTTGATGATTCAAATAGTTTTGTATGGTGATTTTGGACTTAGGAGCATGTTCGGATTTGGATTTGGAAGTCCGTAGGACAATTCGGCGGATTTTGGCGAAAGTTGGAAAATAGAAGATTTTTGGAAAAGTTTGACCGAGAGATGACTTTTTGATATCGGGGTCAGAATCCAGTTCTGAAAATTTTTATAGCTTCTTTATGTCATTTATGACTTTTGTGCAAAATTTGAAGTCAATCGGACTTGATTTGATAGGTTTTTGCATCGAATATAGAAGTTAGAACAATTGAAAACTCCAAATTCGATTCATAGCGCGATTCGAAATTTTAGTGTTGTTTAGCGTGGTTTAAATCCTCGACTAAGTTTGTATTGTATTCTGGGACATGTTGCCATATTTGGTTATAGTCCCAAGGGGCTCGGGTGAGTTTCGAAGTGGTTTCGGACCATTTTTAGGCCAATTTAACTTGCTGGATTTTGACAGCAAGGTTCGAAAATTTTGATGCGAGTAGCATAATTTGGAAGCTTATATCTAGCAATCTATAGGGAATCTGAAAATGTACAAAATATAAAAGTTGTAACTCTTGCATTCTAGTTTCCAGAAAATTTAACCATTAAGCATTTGGATATTTATACAGAAAGTTATGATTGATTAAATAAGGGCTGGTAAAGCTGTTTTGAAATTTCCCAGAAATTATTGATGCGAGGAGGCTACTTTGGAAGCTTATATCTCGAAATATATAGGGAATTCGAATATATGCAAAACATAAATGTTGTAACCCTTGGATTCTAGTTTCCATAAAGTTAAACCATTCGTCATTCGGACATTTGTAAAGAAAGTTATGATCGATTGAATATGGGTGGTAAAGCTGTTTCTGGTGGACTTTTAGTGACGAAAATGGACTTTTAGTGACGGACGGGCAGAAACTTAAGGACCAAAAATGCTCATTTTCTTCATTTTCATTTTGGGATGTTTGGAGCTCGGTTCTTGGGCGAGTTTGAGGTGTTCTTCACGATTTCAACTCAAGTAAGTGTCCTATACTCGAAAGTGTTTATATTACATAAATCCATGGTTATTTTCATCGTTTAATTCGGATTTAAATGGAAGAAAATCAAGATTTTTGCAAAATTTTCCAAAAGTGAAAAGTTTAGATTTGGAGGTCGAGTTGTTATCGGAATTTGATAAAATTTGTATGGGTGAACTCATGGTTGAATGGGTTGTCGGATTTTTTGAGTTTTGTCAGGTTCCGAGACGTGGGCCCCATAAGCGAATTTTTAGTACAATTTCGGATTTTTAATGGAAAATGTAGAATTTCATATGGAATTAATTCCTATAATTTTTATTGACTGAATCGAATTGTTTATGACTAGATTTGAGAATTTCGGGCACGAATTCGCGAGGCAAAGGCTTGTTGGAATTTTGAATAGATTGCAAAGCGAGGTAAGTGTTTGGTCTAACCTTAGCTTGAGGGATTAAGAGTTGTGTCCTATTTGTTATGTGTTATTTGTTGAGTACGACGTTTTGCATGGTGACGAGTATCTATACGTTGATGTCAAGCATGCATGTGAGTCTTATACTTTGATTAATGTGACTCCGTTTCGTATTGTATATGCTCTATATGATAATTTTTATTGAGGAATATGACTTGTGGAAGTATTTTTGTTAATTGAAAATGGTAGAGCATTGGCTCAAGTTGAAAATTTAATTGTTGAACAGCAGGCAGGCCTCATTCGGGCTTCTTATCTGAACTATGTAATAAATTAGTCTGTCTCGACCCTTTAAGTTTTAATCAGACCTTAAACAATGCATGCAAGTCATGCTACATTATGCTTTCTTTGGTTTAAAAGAGGTCTGTTTGAGACCTTTTATTTGTTTATATGCTTCCCCAAACTTGCTATATGTGTTTCGTTTGTCACCTTAGTATTTCAGCTTTTTAAACCACAAATAAGCCCAATACCTCCTCCCTTTAGGATTAGTAGTCCCAAGTACCTCCGGAGCTGATAGGATTGGGGCGGGTAATAGCATGAAATAAGTAAACGAGACCATTCCGCGCTTTAATACCTTAACAGGGTAGGAAAGGGTAGATATGGATATGATGACCACGCAACAACATCAAGTGTAGCCCCTCACTGAGGAGTGATTACCGGATGTTGTGTGGGGTGATCCATATTATTAATAAACTTAGGATCTCCCTTTCCTTTGTTTTCTTTATTTCTTTTAAATCTTTTTAAACCATTTCTTTCAAGAACATCAACTCTTTTTAGTTCATTTTTCTTACTTTTGTTTATTTGTAACCATTACGTGAAAATCCCCTCTTATCTGAAGCCTTTATTTGGCTATGTGCATTTAAGTCACAACAATAGTTTGGCCGGGAACCACACTAGTAGATCCTGAGGGGTGCCTAACACCTTCCCCTTGGGATAATTTCAAGCCCTTACCCAATCTTTGGTTACTCAAAATAAACCCATCCTAGTGTCCTAATGCACTTTAATCATTAGGTGGCAACTCTTCAATTCAAACCCAATTCCCGAAAGGGAACGAGTTGTCCTCCCAAATGTCATAAACCCGATTTCGCGAGAAAAAGGGGGCACGGCGATGTGGCGACTCTGCTGGGGAAATTCTTTTAGGCTTTTACCATTTCAAGCTATTACTGTGACTTTAGATTTCTTATGTGCCCTTATTTGTTTAATACCTTTAAGCATTTAATTCTCTTTTCTACTGCAAAAACTGACTTATCTCTTGTTTCTTTCCCTTATTTCTTTACTACTTTCCTTTACTACACTCCTTTATTACTGTTTTAAATTATTGTAATTATTACTTTATAAACATGCAAATACGTGACAACTTGTTTTAATTATTGCAACTACATGTTTTCAACATCATATTCCACTCGTGCCAAACAAAATATCATAGCAACACTTATAATGAGTGGTTGCGCTCTTCTAATATTATCACCCCCTAAATTTGGAAAAGGCATATTTGCGGTAAAACCAGTCGATCAACGGTGTAGTCGATGGTTCCGTGACTTTCCCCCTTGAGATGTCCGCTCAAGGATACCAGTCTAAAACCCCATAGAAACCTTACTCTGTTTAATTGTGCATGCATCACGGTCAGACCTACCCGAGTCAGTTATGTTGTCCGCATAATGACTCTTTAAGATAGCCTTGTCCAAAGTCCACTGGGTTCCTCTAAAAACCAAACGGACATACCACATTCAGTGCATTTATTTGGAGAACTGAATGCTTCATGCTAATTGTTGATGTTAAATAGTCGAGTCTGGTGGGGGTAAGGGCCTAACCCTTTAGTCTTGTAGAAACATGAGGCGCGAAGTACCCAGATTCGGCGTGGTCACCAACATCCACCCAAAATTGATAAGCTGGTGGGAGGATCTTCATTCCAGTGATCAGACTCTTGTCCGGAAATACCTAGGAAATCTACCTTCCCTCCTGAAGGTCCAACCTAACAACAAGATCATAGAAGCTGCTACTCTATTTTAGGATTGTGATAGGTCTGTATTCCGCTTCGGGGACAACGAGATGACACCCCTGCTGGAGGAAATAGGAGGATTAGCTAGTATACCATGGGAAACTCCGGGTTTTTAATGCTGGAAAATCGCAATGGTAGAGATTTTCTCAAAATAACAGGCCTAAAGAAGAATCCAGACTTGACATGTTTGAAGGAGTCCTACATTCCCTTTGATTATTTGTACGAGAGGTACAGTCACAGCAAATCCTACCGTACTTATCCGGGTGAGTTCGCCCTTACATCGTTGGGGCATATTCATCGAAGGGTCTTTGTATCATGTTCTGCTTCTTGGGGATGATAGTGTTTCCAATGAAGAAAGGATCCACACTAGGCTAGCTATGGTAACCAAAACTCTAATGGAGGGAATTGGGGGGCAACCATTCAGCATTGTGCCCATGATTATTGCGGAGATATACCGAGCCTTGGAAAAGTGGCAACGAGGAGCTGAACGCTTGAAGGCTGCAATTTGCTACTTCAGCTCTGGCTCATGGAGCATCTCCAAAGGGGTGAATACCGACAGGAAATTCATCAAAGAGACTAGGACGATCATATCGCCTTCCACCATCCGAAACGAATGAACTACTTGCCCAACATGTTTGCCCAGCCAGAAGACGCCAATGGATGGTTAGATCTGTTTGAAAATCTAACTGAGGATCAAGTACAATAGATAATCGAGTGGTTCCCTACTGAGGAGTTCATCGTCCGAACCAGGGATGCACCGTTTCTGATACTAATCGATCTGAGAGAAACCTACCCTTATGTCTTTCTCCGAGTTATGAGACAGACTGGTAGGAAGTAGGTTATATCAAAGGTGGACAAGATGAGTCACTTCCGGGCTGACTTCCAAGCTGATGAGAATCCTTATAAGTGTCAAGCTCAACATATGTGGCATTGCAAGATCATCATGGGAAGAGACACTATCGAACCAGATAGATACCATGCTGGTTGTACTCCATACTATTCAGGCTGGCTGGAATCTAATCACGATGGTCTGGGTCAGCCAGGACTTACTAGGGGCCACAGGATCATAGATGAAAGGGCCGAGACACAGGTCAAATACAATCAACTGCGCAAGAGGATCCGGGAATGTGAAAGCAAGCACCGTGAGATACAAGAAGCCAATTAAAAACTGATCGAGGAGTGGAAAGCCATGGCTATTAGTGCCAACAAGCGACTGAGACACTTGGAACGAGTCATAGTGGAGTTATAAAGGAAGTTCTTCAAAAGGATCGAGGATTGCCAAAATGCTGAGGGAAATGAGAGCGGACATCTAGCCAGAGCCTACCTATTGCTGGGACTTCACGAGATGGGAAAGTTGTTCGACAATATCGAGTCTGGGGAAGGTCCTTCTGGGACCAAGTATATAGGAGCTTGTTCTTTTGCTTTAAGAAATGTAATAAGGCCCATGGCCACTAGTGACATTTTATTCCTTGTTATTTAATGTCGTTTTGGATTCATCTACTTTTATCAATAAAATGAGGCATTTAGCATTCTAAGTACTCCAAATCAATTTGTCGCTAGGCCTACCTCAGGCACAACGAGGCTCCCAAATTAGGACACGATTTACATTCTTTCACTATGTGTTTAAATATCGCAACATCTTTTCCTTATAATCCTCACTAACTTGTTACCTTTTGTTTTTTTTCGTTTTTATTCCCCTACCCAAAGGTTAGTTTGTGCACTCTGGCATCGTCATCATATTCCACAAGATCAAAGGGCCCTCCACCCACTCATCATCCTAGTCCTATCAAAAGCAGGAACAAAGGAAAGATGGAAGATTTGAACAACACTAGAAAGGAAAATTCAACTAAACGGGTAGAGGTCACTCATGGTACTTAGGTCTCCAAAGAAAATGCGTCCCAATTCAAGCAAAAGTTGTTGAAATTTCAAAAGGAACTTGATCAGGTTCAAAATCTGGCAAACTTGTCATTTTCCCTCACCACTCCAGATATCAATTTTCCAAACGCTCAGAATCCCACACCTCCACAAAATACCCAAAAACCATAAAACCATCCCACTCCTCACCACCATTGCAATACTTGCCACACATCCAACAATACTCCACTACTCATCTCTGAACTATTGAACTCCACAAATGACCATTTTCACGCCCACCATAACACCCCCATCTATGTAGAGACCATGACACACTCCACCCAATCCATCTTAAGCACACCCGAGTCTAATGATAAAGACTCACTCATCAGGAACCTGGCTGCGGAACTCAAGAAATTGACTAGTCAAATTTAGGTTGTCGAAGGAATAAGGGGATTGAAGGGTTGAACTACAAAGATCTTTGCATACAACCGGATGTTGAACTGCCCGAGGGGTACAAACCTCCTAAGTTCGAGATGTTGGATAGTACAGGGGATCGGAGAGTCCACTTGAGAACATACTATGACAAGCTGGTCGGAGTAGGGAAGGACGAAAGGATTCGCATGAAGTTTTTCATGAGGAGTCTGAGAGGAGATGCTCTGTCTTGGTACATTAGCCAAGACCCGAAGAAATGGTCGAACTAGGTGAGTATGGCGTCTGACTTTATGGACAAGTTCAGGTTCAACACAGAAAATGTGCCAGATGTGTTCTATATCCAGAATTTAAAGAAGAAGCCCACGGAAACATTCCGCGAGTATGCTACGCGTTGGAGATCAGAAGCCGCTAAGGTCAGACTGGCTTTAGAAGAAGAACAAATGAACAAGTTTTCCGTCCGGGCTCAAGACCAGCAATACTATGAAAGGCTGATGTTGATTGAGAGCCAGAAATTTTCCGACATCATCAAGCTAGGGGAAAGGATCGAGGAAGGTAGCAAAAGTGGTATGGTCACAAACTTCGAAGCTTTGCAAGCTACCAATAAGGTTTTACAGTCTAGTGGAACGTCCAAGAAAAGGGACGTAGGTGCCGCAATAGTTGCACAAAGAGCCAAATCCCTTATCAAATACCAAGCCTATCCGATACCTCCACTCACATATCAGCCTACCCCGAATTACCAAGCACCCTCACCCTCTTACCAAACTCCACCACATACTTACCAATCACCCCCACCTCCTACATATCTACCTACTTCACCCAGATATTCCCAACCCGTACATGTTACCAAGCCTGCAATGCTCAGCCATCCCACTATCAATCGCCTCCCACACGTCAAAACATTCTTAGACCTCGACCAAATTTTGACCGCAGACCTCCCAAACAGTATACCGCCATTGCTGAACCAATTGACCAGCTGTACGAAAGGCTTAAAGCTGTTGGTTATGTCACCCATATCCCTGCTATAACCCCTGAAAACCCTTCTCAATGGGTCAATCCAAATAAATCCTGTGCATACCATTCCGGCATGAAAGGGCATACCATTGATAAATGCCACTCTCTGAAAGATAAGATCCAGACTTTGATTGATAACAAGATCATTGTGGCAAAGGAGCCTACTCCGAATGTCCGCAACAACCCTTTGCCTGACCATAAGGGTAGAGGTGTTCACATGATTGAAATAGAGGATGATTGGGACCCCAAAGGATCGATTGGTTTAATCACAGAAGGTGACGAACCAAAAAAGCCAATAGTCACCCTTAATCCGATTGTAGTCCAAACTCGGCCTTCTAGGGATGCCGAGGTAAACAAGTCCATACCACTTGAGTTTGAAGCACCATCCTCGGCAAATACGCCAGCACCGATTGAGGTCGAGTTTGGGTCTCCAGCAAATGCACCTATACCATTTGAACTTGTTGTGTTACCTTCCAAAGTACATGCTCCGTTCGGAGTAAAGGTGCCCGTGCCGATTTCGGTAGCAATGTCGGCTGTAACACCATTCCATACAAATTCCATACCTTGGGATTACACAGCCGAGGAAGGAAGGAAAGGGAAAGCCAAGTTCGGGGAAACAATTATGGCACAGGGTATGACAAGAACCGGCAGGGTTTATACTCCGGAGCATTTAGCTGAGTTGAGTAAGCAGGCCTCTGGTCGGCCGACCATCACTGAAATCGGGCCTGATGATCTCTGGAGAAGGATACAAGCTAAGGAATACTCAGTCATTGATCACTGAACAAAACACCGGCAGAGATTTCTATCCTAGCTTTGCTGCAAAGTTCCGATGCACATAAGAATGCCTTGTTGAAGGTGCTGAGTGAGGCATATGTACCAAGCAACATCACCAGAGGAGAAATGGCAAATATGGTAGGGCAGGTATTGGAAAGTCACAAGATTACTTTTCATGAAGATGAGCTACCACCAGAAGGGTTGAGTCACAACAAAGCGTTGCACATCACCGTGCAATGCAAAGATTATTTTATCACTAGGATCCTAATTGATGGAGGGTCCAGCCTCAATATTTGTCTATTGGTAACACTCAGAACATTGGGAAAGGTGCTGCATGAGATCAAGGACAGGGCCATCTACGTCAAAGATTTCGATGGTTCCCAAAGGTCCACTATTGGGGAAATTAGTTTGTGCTTGCAAATGGGGCTTACTTGGTTCGATGTCGATTTCCAAGTAATAGATGTGCCGGCATCTTACAACTTGCTATTGGGACGACCTTGGATTCATGCCGCTGGGGCTGTAGCGTCAACACTACATCAGGTAGTGAAGTTTGAGTGGAATCACCAAGAGGTGATCATTCACGACGACGTTAGCAATCCCATATACAGTCACCAAACCATCCCAGTGATTGGAGGAAGAAGAAAGATAGGTGGGGAAACTTATCACCACATCGAGCAAGTCAACGCCGTTGACAAAGACAAATGGTGGACAACAAAATCGAAAGCCTATTGAACTGGAGCAAATATGAACCTGGTAAGGGACTTGGCAAGAACCTCCAAGGAATCGCCAAGCCTACAAACTGAAGAAACATGGCACCACTTTCGGTATGGGATACGAGTATACTTGAGAGGAATTCAACAACTGGTCGTCACCATGGCATGGGCCATACTACCCGTTGGAGCAGCCAATACAACATTTAGAGCAGACTTTCCAGCCGGCCGATGTTATCTATGGGTCGGAAGAAAAGGAAGCACTGGCAGCCCGGAAAGCCTCGGGGCAGCAAGGCTGGACAAAGCATCATGCACTATCTTTTATTTTTACTAGTTTATTTTCCTTTCGCATTTTGAATTTTCGCAATAATATCTTCCAATGTTCAAAACAGTTATGAAATTTATCAAAGCATTTCGGTTTCCTTACAATTCTTACTCTTATTATTTTCTCTCATTACTTTATTTATCCATCATTACTATTACTTATCTTGATGAACCAATGACTGTGACATGCAACGAGACAACTCAACGAATGGACATAGATTTAGAGGAAGATGACATACTGGAAGAAATTGGTAAAGAGGTTGAGAATTTTCAGAACAGGCCGAAGTCCAATTTGGACAAGACTGAGATTGTTAACCTGGGAGATGCAGAAAATGTCAAGGAAACACGAATCAGCATTCACTTATAACCGTTAGAAAAAGAAGGGTAAACATAATTTCTAAGAGAATACGAGGACATATTCACCTGGTCATATAATGACATGACTGGTCTGAGCACATCTATTGTGGCCCACAAACTACCAACTAATCCGACATGTCCACCGGTAAAGTAGAAGCTCAGAAAGTTCAAGACTGATATAAGTCTGAAGATCAAAGAAGAAGTCACTAAGCAGGTCAAAGCTAAGGTTCTCAGGGTAGTAGAATATCCGACATGGTTAGCCAATATTGTGTCGGTGCCGAAGAAGGATGGGAAGGTCAGAGTCTGTGTCGACTACCAGGATCTCAACCGGGCCAGTCCAAAAGATGACTTTCCCTTGCCGAACATACACATCTTGATTGAGAATTGTGCCAAGCATGAGTTGCAATCATTTGTATATTGTTTCGCTGGTTATCATCAGATCTGGATGGATGAAGAAGATACTGAGAAAACGGCTTTCATTACACCATGGGGGATGTACTGCTACAAGATGATGCCATTCTGGTTGAAGAATGCAGGGGCCACCTACATGAGGGCCATGACTACTATTTTCCATGATATGATACTCAATGAGATTGAGGTGTATGTAAATGATGTCATCATAAAGTCCAAGAAAGCCAGTGATCACATGGAAGATTGAGGAAGTTCTTCAATAGACTGAGAAGGTGCAACCTGTAACTGAATCCCACGAAATGTGCATTTGGGGTTCCTGTCAGAAAACTACTTGGGTTCATTGTGAGTCGCCGAGGGATAGAACTGGATCCATCAAAGGTCAAAGCTATTCAAGATTTGCCATCGCCAAAGAACAAGAAGGACGTAATGAGTTTCTTGGGGAGACTCAACTACATCAGCCGGTTCATAGCACAATCTACAGTTATCTGGGAGCCCATCTTTAAGATTTTGAAGAAGGATGCCGCTACCAAATGGACCGATGACTGCCGAAAAGCCTTCGACAAAATCAAGGAGTACCTATCAACACCACCAGTTTTGGTCCCGCCCGAGCCAGGTAGACCTCTATTACTCTACCTTGCAGTATTGGATAGAGTGTTCAGTTGTGTTCTAGGTCAGAATGATGAAACGGGGAGGAAGGAGCATACCATCTATTACCTCAATAACAAGTTCACCCCGTACGAGGCTCGGTATTCTCTGTTAGAGCGCACCTGTTGTTCTTTGACTTGTGTGGCGCAGAAACTGAGGCACTATTTATGTTCCTATACTACATATCTCATATCAAGGATGGATCTTTTGAAGTACATCTTTCAGAAGCCCATGCCCACTGGCAAGCTAGCCAAGTGGCAAATCCTGTTGAGTGAATTTGACATTGTCTATGTGACTCAGAAGGCTATCAAGGGACAAGCACTAGCAGATCACCTCGCTGAAAATCCCGTGGATGGAGAATACAAACCCCTGAAAACGTATTTTCCCGATGAAGAGGTATCGTTCATAGGAGAAGATATTGTAAAATCCTATGAAGGTTGGAGAATGTTTTTCGATGGAGCAGCAAATTTCAAAGGAGTTGGCATAGGAGCGGTCCTAGTATCAGAAACCGGTCAGCATTATCCAGTCTCTGCCAAACTCAGACTCCCGTATACCAACAATATAGCTGAATACGAAGCCTGCATCTTAGGGCTCAAGATGGCTATTGACATGAACATTCAAGAGTTTCTAGTGATTGGGGATTAAAATTTGCTTATACATCAGGTCCGAGAAGAATGAGCAACAAAGAACTCCAAAATACTGCCTTATCTACATCACATACATGAATTGAGAAAGAGGTTAACAAAGACAAGTTCCAGCATATTCCCAGAGTCCAGAATGAATTTGCCGATGCACTGGCTACCCTATCATCCATGATACAGCAACCAAACAAGAATTTCATTGATCCCATTCCGGTAAAGATCCATGATCAGCCAGCTTACTGTGCTCATATCGAAGAAGAAGCAGACGGAAAGCCTTGGTTTCATGATATCAAGGAATACTTGGCAAACGGAGAATACCCAGAACTCGCAAACGCTACTCAGAAGCACATGCTTCGGAGGTTATCCAACAATTTTTTTCACAGCGGAGGAAACCTGTACAGGAGGACTCCTGATTTGGGATTACTAGGGTGTGTCGACGCAAAGGAAGCATCCAGGCTATTAGAGGAAATCCATGCAGGGACTTGCGGTCCACATATGAATGGTTTTGTCTTAGCAAAGAAAATACTCCGAGCTGGTTACTTTTGGATGACTAGGGAAACATACTACATCTAGTATGTCTGAAAGTGTCACCGCTGCCAGATACACGTAGACATGATAAAGGTGCCTCCAAACAAGCTTAATGCGACAAGCTCACCGTGGTCATTCCCCGCATGTGGAGTGGATGTTATTGGACCAATCAAACCCGGTGCATCAAACGGGCACAGGTTCATCGTAGTAGCAATTGATTATTTCACCAAATGGGTTAAAGCAGCATCTTACAGAGCAGTGACTAAGAAAGTCGTGGCAGACTTTGTCTGCGACCGCATTGTTTGCCAATTCGGGATTCCGGAGTCAATCATCAGTGATAATGGCTCCAATATCAATAGTGACTTGATGAAAGCTATGTGTGAAACCTTCAAGATTAAACACAAGAATTCTATAGCCTACAAGCCTCAAATGAATGGAGCCATAGAGGCCGCCAACAAAAATATCAAGAAGATACTAAGGAAAATGATAGAAAAGCATAAGCAGTGGCACGAGAAGCTATCATTTGCTTTATTGGGGTATCGCACCATAGTCTTCACATCAACTGGGGCAACCCCCTACATGTTGGTTTATGGTACGGAAGCAGTCATTCCCGCCGAAGTAGAAATTCCTTCCTTGAGGATCATACATGAAGCAGAACTCAACGATGCAGAGTGGGTGAAGAGTCATTACGAGCAGCTGGCTCTTATAGATAGCAAGAGAATGAATGCAGTTTGCCATGGTCAACTTTATCAGAACAGAATGTCCAGATCCTTCAACAAAAGAGTCAAGCCAAGACAATTCACACCAGGGTAGCTGGTATTAAAGAAGATTTTCCCGCATCAAGATGAAACCAACGGGAAATTCTCTCCCAACTGGCAGGTGGGGTCCGTACATGGTTCACCGGGTTCTAACAAGAGGAGCCCTCATACTTGTAGAAATGGACGGGGAAGTTTGCCCAAAGCCGATCAATTCAGATGTAGTCAAGCGATACTATGTGTAACCTTTATGCTTTCTTTTATGATGTAATTTGAACTACGCCTGACCTAATTCCCATTTAAGAGGGGATACGTAGGCAGCCCTATAGGTTCGGTCACAATTCAATAAAATTTTCATTTCCCCCCGCAATTGTATACTGGGGCAAAATTGTGAGGAGGACCCTCAAAATTCCGAAGTGATTTCAGCCATTCGCCGCAAGCAGCCGTCAGAAGCAGCAACCTAGTAAACTGGGGCAGAATTTTGAGGAGGACTCTCAAAATTCCGGAGCAAGAGAAGTTGCAATGTCTTGAACCACGTCGCAGTCGTCGGTTCATCTAAAGAAAACTATTCTCAATTATGTATTTATGTTACATTTTTCTTTACTAAAATCATGCATGTTTATTTCTAAAATCTCTCTACTTAGCAATGCTACCCCAATGATACGGGCAGTATCACCAGGTCAAAATCGAGCAGGTCAAGCAAAGCCAGCGGGGATACGAACTAACCTCCCAACTCACGATTTCTTTGGATGCAGACACTTGAGTTGCAAAATCATCAAATATACCATACGTTCACTCACAAAGTTCAAGAATACAACTCTCCGAACCGTTGCACTTGCTCGCGACTGTTATCCACACACAATAGTGTCCCCAACAGGCACGATGTCCCCAGCAATCACGATACCGCAATTCGCTATCAGCTAAGAAAACTCTATTGTTGTTTGCCCTTTTTACTTCCTGTATAAGGCTACCATTCTGCCTTCTGAGACTAAGCTATGTCTCCATTTGCATTCTCTGCATTGCATAAGGCTACCATTCTTCCTTCCGAGACTAAGCATTGTCTCCATCTGCATTTATGCATTGCATAAGGCTATCATTCTGCCTTCTGAGACTAAGCACTATCTCCATCTGCATTTCTGCATTGCATAAGGCTACCATTATACCTTCCGAGACTAAGCTCTATCTCCATCTGCATTCTCTGCATTGCATAAGGCTACCATTCTGCCTTCCGAGACTAAGCAATGTCTCCATCTACATTTCTGCATTGCATAAGGCTACCATTCTGCCTTCCGAGACTAAGCACCGTCTCCATCTGCATATCTGCATCACATAAGGCTACCATTCTGCCTTTCGAGGTTAAGCTCGACCTCCATCTGCATGGCTAAAACTGAAAGATCGCCACCTTTACATTTGCATTGGCTGAAAGATCGCCACCTTATTTACATTTGCATGGCTGAAAGATCGCCACCTTTACATATTGCATGGCTGAAATATCGCCACATTATTTACATTTTGCATCGGTTGGAAGAAAGCCACTTCATTTACATCTTGCATGGCTGAAAGACTGCCACCTTTTGCATCTCATGGGCTGAAATATCGCCACTTTATTGACATCTTGCATGGCTGAAATATCACCACTTTATTTACATCTTGCATCGGCTTGAAGATCGCCACTTCATTTACATCTTGCATTGGATGAAAGATCGCCACTTCATTTACATCTTGCATCGACTGAAGGATCACCACCCTCTGCATCTCATGGGCTGAAATATCACCAATCTATCCAAAGGCGTCATTGTTCGGAGGCACCATTTTCATAGCCCGAGAACGCCATGCCATGGCCAGAGGACCCCTTTTATCTTTTGCATATCATTATTCAAAGGCGTCATAGTTCGGAGGCATCATTCTCATAGCCCGAGAGAATCATTTCATGGCCTGTGAATCCCTTATCATACGCTTTATGGCCCAGGACGTCATGGTCTGAGGACGTCATCCTAACCGTCCAAAGACAACATTCATGGTCCGACGGGAATTTACATCATGTTTAAATTTCTGCACAATATACACTTGTATTGCTTATTTGCAGGTAAATCGGTGAGCAACGACCGTCTCAGCAGAAGCAGTCCCGCTCCAATTCCCGCAATCCCTATTAGACCTTAACCGCTCATCCCATTGCGTCCGTTCTTGAAAACCTCCATCGGCATACCTCACCGACGAATCCTGAACTATATATGGCCTATTCCTGTAAGACCAGGGATATGTAGACAGCTCAGGAACCAGAGCACGGTCAACCTCTTCAAACCATTTCGTTCGGTGAAAATTATCCATCATATCTTTACCCGATAACTCTTTCATTCTTCCCGGGTAAAGAGGGGCAGTTGTTGATACCCAATTTTTCCATGTATATTTTTTATATGCAAAATACTTTCAAAATAGCACATGTATGCATATATAAGTATTTACAAATATTTTTATTATTTTTTCTTAATCTTAAAGGCTTTTAAAATCAATTTTATTGCCTTATTTTATCAAGAAAAACCCAATAAGTGTTCCCAAAATTGGCATTTTGGTAATTCATTTATTGAATTCTCATATTTATACTAAAATATAGCTTAGATAATTTTTGCATATTTTTTTTACAAATTTATTTAGTATTTTAAAGCTAAATTGCATATAGTTGCAATATTAGCCTATTTTAGATTTAATTACATTTATAATTAAAATATTAATTCCAGTATTTTTAATTTATTATTTATATATTATTAATTAATTTAGTACCTTTAATTTGTTTCTAGAAAATTATTTGCTATTTTCTATAAAAATAAATGGGGAAAAGTGGCTATTTAAAACCTAGCCAGATTTCATTTTCAATTTCAGCCTAATTTGCACCCCTAATCCAACCCAATTTTAATTTCCAAATCACCCAGCCCAATTCCTAAAACTACCCAGCCCAACCCGGATCAGATCTTGGCCGTTGATCAATTTTGATCAATGGTCTAGATCCGCCCTTACCTTTTTTAATCAAACGACCCCCCCCCCAATACCCCTCATTTCCCCTCACTCGTCTCTATCTCTATAACCCCCGGTTCTCTCTAGAACCTTCTCCCATCCCCTCCTCTCCAATGAATCTTTTTCACCTTCTCCGGCTACCCTCTAACCTAGATCCATGGTGGTTTCACCACCCACTAAGCCACCTATGGCTCCTTACGCCTGGTTAACTGAAGCTCCATGACTCGACCATGAAGGGTTTGTCTAGACCTCTGTCGATTCGAGTTCCACGATCATCTCCGGCCTTGCTCCGGCGTACCATGGTTGTGTGAGCCTGATTCTGACCTCTCCGACTTAGATCGGTGACTTTTCAAAGCCTTTCTCATTTCTAGGATTCTTCTGAAACCCTAACCCTTCGAGGTTTCTCCGATTCCTTTAGATCCGTTGTGTATCTATGCTTTCCTTGAGTTTTCAAACGATTTTCCTAACTCTTCTTTCCAAAAAAAAACCTACTTTTAAAATCTTTCTTTTCCGATCTAGGGTTTTTCTGAAAGTGTTTAAGTGTTTTTCTGACTTTCTTTGTCTTTCATGTGTATTTGCCTCTACTATGTTCTTGTATTTTTTTACCATGTTCTTGTATGCTTTCCTTAATGTGTTCTCATATTTTCCTCTACTGTGTTCTTGTATTTTCTTCTACCATCTTCTTATAAGCATCTCTTACTGTGTTTTCCTATACTATGTTTTCGTATGCTTTTCTACTGTGTTCTGGTATTTTCTTCTACCATGTTCTGGTATGTTCTCCTACTATATTTTTCTACTGTGTTCTTAAGTGTTCTTACTATTTTCCTTCTACTGAGCTCTGTTTAAGTTTCTTCTAAAAGATCTTCTTAAGCATGCTTCTTCTATTGTTCTTATCAGTTTTTTTTCATTATGCTTCGAATTAGTTTCTTCACTCTGTTTGCTTTGAATCCTTCTACTGTGTTTGCTTGTTACTCATGAGTTCTGTTGCTGAAAGAAGCATGTTGTAAGTTTCAGTTCTTTTTTGAAACCTCTAAACATGTTTCGATTCAACTTCTTGCCGTCTCATCTCTGCTTTGTGGTTTGCTTGACTAGGGTCTTATTTAAAAAAACCCTAATTCTTTCAGACTAACTTTGAGTCTCTAAACTGAGTTAGGACATCTTTGTTTTCATACAATTATGGCTTTTTACTAAACTCTTCTACACTGGATTTTCCTACTGATTTCACAATGACACGACAATCTCTTTTTTCTTTCTTTCATGCTTAACATGCTCACATGCTCCTTATATATGATGCACTTCCCTCTCAAGTGACTTTCAAATTTGCAATTAGTTCAAACTTCCTTCTGAATATGGCTTGATTGATTTCTTTCCATTATTTGCTGATTTTCTCTGTGACTCGGCCTAAGTTAAAACCCTTCTTCATCTTTTCTGACTTGGTTCATTCATGGATCAGTAATTACTAGATCCCTGACCATTTGATTTACTGGATACTAATTGATTTTCTTACCTTATTTGTACAACTGTGTACTTCAAAACCCTGTCCTTAAAATAACCTTTTATGTATTTGCCCCTAATATCATGTTGTGCACAAAGTGTTTACTCAATTTCTTTCCTTTAATGGTTTTTACTCATTTGAATCTGAATCCCTTAATTAAGGGAAGTTTTGTGTAATTGATTCTTAATTGACAATCAGTTTCTCAACTATTTTCTTACCTTATTTCTGCCTGATTTTGCATTATAAGAGGCACTACCCTCTTCACAGACACAACACACTTTCAGAATCCTTCTGAACTCATACTCTCTCATAATAATATTCTCTTCGTGTCTGCACTTTGACCTGTTTTACAAGACATACTGCTTTTCCTTACTTGTTTCCCTGAAAATTAGTATGTCCGAGTTTAATTCTTAGCATCATCACAATGTGTTCATTTACAGCTTTTATATCCATGTCTACTGTATTATTTCTGTAAAGTTCAATATTTAAGTTAGTATGCTCATATCTTTCTACTTGTTTCTGCTGTGAATCCTTGCTCCCTACCCCCATTACCCCTATGTGTTTGAGAGTTGTGACTTAAGGCATGATAATGTGAGTTGTTGCCCATGAATTATGTTTGAACCAATGGGGTCTTAACCTCTAAGTAAACAGGCTAGAGGGTGTGCTGGCATCTCCCATTGCTGGGTGTGCCCATCATCCTGCTTTTCTTTTACTCTTGAAAATTCCCCCATTCCCCTACACTCTTATGTGTACTGATTTTAAGTTATTCCCTTTTCCCTTTCCCCTTTAAGAATTCTACTTTTGCACTTGCACTCTCTCTTAGTTCATAAGTTCTGCCCCCCCTATGGTGAGCCTTGCCTTGGGACCTTGAGTTCCCTTTAAACTTGGACACTTGAGGGCTGGCCCTTCCACACTACACTATGTCCTAATCTGGTGATACATTTGGGTGTAAGCACTGCTCGGAGTTCTTATGAAATTCTTAGGGAACTCTGACACATCCAAATGGGAGAAAAACTTTAAAATATGATCTGTTGGAGTTGGTTTACTTCATATTTCAGACAGGAAGTTTTAATCAGGATCTCCTTGGTTGTACTTTTTAATTTCTGATGTATTTTTCTTTTTTCTGGGCTGTAATTGTTTTGTAATAAACTCTTGGGGATGGCTAGTGAAAAGGGAGGGATAACTACGTGAAAGGTAGATATCCTGTCTATAGGTGTATTTCTGAATTTCTACACTCTCATACAAATATCCTGCCTATAGGTTATTTCTGAATTTCTGCACTGTCATATAGATATCCTGCCTATAGTTTACTTCTTGAATTCTGGATTTCTCATATAGATACCATGTCTGTAGGAATTCTGCATTCTCTCATATAGATACCATGTCTATAATTACCTGGAAATCTGAATCCTGCATATGCATATAGAAAATAATGCCTACAGGTCTTTCTGAATCTTGCATATACATTCTTCATTTGGCAATCATGTTTATAGGTCTTAATCAATCAGCCGCAATTAGATATCATGTTGATAGGCCTTAGATGAAATTCATCACCTAGATATCATGTTTATAGGGTTTCCGCTTTTTACCATGTCTGTTAAAAGTGGTTTAAAATCAACAACGCGTAGAAAGCATGCCTATAGGATCTATTAATCAAGTCTGAATCGTTTCACTCGCTTATAAGTCTAAAACCAGTAACAATGACGCATGTTCTTTTGCTAAAACTCGCCTTTCTTTAATAACAGACAATGTTTCTTAAATCAGTATGTACTCATGTTTACTTCATTGTTTCTAGAATCAGTAGATATCATGCCCATATGTCTTCTTATCTGAACTATGTAATAAATCAGTATGTCTCGACCTTTTAAGTTTTAATCAGACCTTAAACAGTACATCCAAGTCATGCTACATTATGTGCTTTCTTTGGTTTAAAGGAGGTCTGTGTGAGCCCTTTTATTTGTTTATATGCTTCCCCAAACTTGCTATATGTGTTTCGTTTGTCGCCTTAGTATTTTACCTTTTTAAACCACAAATAAGCCCAATACCTCCTCCCTTTAGGATTAGTAGTCCCAAGTACCTCCGGAGCTGATAGGATTGGGGCGGGTAATAGCACGCAATAAGTAAACGAGACCATTCCGCACTTTAATACCTTAACGAGGTGGGAAAGGGTATATATGGATATGATGATCACGCAATAACATCACGTGTAGCCCCTCAATGAGGAGTGATTACCGAATGTTGTGTGGGATGATCCATATTATTAATAAACCTAGGACCCCCATTTCCTTTGTTTTTTTTGTTTCTTTTAAATCTTTTTAAACCGTTTCTTTCAGGAACATCAACTCTTTTTAGTTCCTTTTTCTTACTTTTGTTTATTTGTAACCATTACGTGATAATCCCCTCTTATCTGAAGCCTTTATTTGCCTATGTGCGTTTAAGTCACAATAATAGTTTGGCCGGGAACCACACTAGTAGATCCTGAGGGGTGCCTAACACCTTCCCCTTGGGATAATTTCAAGCCCTTACCCAATCTCTGGTTACTCAAAATAAACCCCTCCTAGTGTCCTAATGCAGTTTAATAATTAGGTGGCGACTCTTTAATTCAAACCCAATTCCCGAAAGGGAACGAGTTGTCCTCCCAAATGTCATAAACCCGATTTCGTGAGAAAAAGGGGGCGCGACAAGCAGTGTGCATTAGAGATTAAAATTGAGGTGCCAATGGAGGGGTCCAAAATAGAACCCCAACACTCTAACCAGCTAGAATTTGAGGATGTCGATGTTAAAGAAGTAATACTAGAGTCAACCAAGGACGTTGAAGATACAAATTTAGCTGACTCTAGTGTGATTGGTGTTGAAGAAGTTAAAAATATTGAAGTTCATGTATTTGAGCACGTTGGACCTCATTCCAAACACCTCTCTACATTATGTTCAGGTGATGAAATGGAAATTGATCTGTATGAGCCAATGCAAGAGTCAAAGGAAGAGGTAGATGAGCCATATATTCTGAAATTTTCAAGGTCGTCTGCCCAAAGTGATACTCCTCGGTTGAAAGCCAAAAAGTTCATAAAGTATCATTTAATTTTTGGCTCGCAAAAATTTGTATCACCCCAAGAGCATGATCATAGAGTGAAATCAAAACTTGGGATCCAATTCATAAGTTCAAAGTGAAGGCAGAAAGTGATTCGCGTCGTGCCGTGACGTTAAATCCAGTGCTTGTTGGGAGGCAACCTAGCTTTACTGCTTTCTTTTAATTTTGTTAGTATTTTTTTAGTCGATTTTTAGTTTTCTAGGAGCATGGAAAGCAAAACTATTGGAAGGATGCAACAGCAAACCAGATGATTGGAACTAAGTGTGAGGTACCCGCACGAAAGACCAAGCCTGGGAGAAGTTTGAGTACCCCATAAGCTGCTAGTGATTCGGCCTTTGGCCTACCAGGCAGCTTCTTTTACCCTCTTATTAGTATGGTGTGCATTGGGGACAATGTACAATTTTAAGTGTCGGGTGAGGAGATTGTCTGAGTGACTTTCTATGCTATTTTAGTTGTGTTAGTTTAACTAATTAAACTTTTTTCTTGAGGGATTTAAGTCTAAAGAAAAAAAAGATAAATTTTTTTTCTTTGTAGGTAGTGTAGTAATTCCCCCTTGGTTTTTCTTTGTGTCGCGGCTCTTTTCCAAGGGTTTTGTTTGAACCGGGTGTAGCTAGTTTTATTTTTTTAGGAATATGAGCCATTGTGTTGTGTTTTAAATTGAAGCAATATTTCTTGACTTTGTTATGCCTTGAGAATAGTGAGTACTTTTGTTGTGATGCTTAGGCTCAGTTTTTGACTCTTGTAGAAGTACCTTAAATTATATGATCTTAACATTGCTTAACTACTTTGACTAGAGTATCTTGATGAGTTCAATCCTGAGTGAGTTATGTGCCATGTGTGTGCAAGGTTTTGTGTTATTTTGTGCATTGCATTTGATGTCTAGAACTTGCCCCGTGTGTTTGCAAATTAAAATAGTAATTTTGTTCAGTCTTGGAAGTGATATAGGCGTTTCTTTGTTGATCCATATATATATATATATATATATATTTTACCCGCCTAATTGTTAAGCATCGTAGTTAACCCCTTTGAGCTTGTAATCTTATTTCTTTGGCAATCACATTACAAGCCTTACCCAATTGTTTAAATTAACCATCTATTTGAACCTTTACACCTCTCATGATCACTTGAATTGTAATGAACTTTGTAAAATTAAAGTGTGGGGTGGTGGTTTGGCCTTTGAGTGGAACTAATGAAATAAGAAGAAAGGTGCACTGTGTTAAAAACATATAAAAGCTACTTGAAATGAAAAAGAAAAAAATTTGTTGTATTGTTGTAAAAAATAATTCTTCATGGTGGTGGCTAGTGATATACTTGTGCTTAAAGAAGTATGGAGTTAATTGTCACGACCCTAAACCCGAACCCGGTCGTGATGGCGCCTCTAGTGAAGATAAGGCCAGCTGAGACACTCCCAATTCATTTTTAAGCAATTAAATAATACAAATTAAGTCTTAATCACAATAATAAACCCAAAATAAGGTGAATAATACAGTTTGCGGAATAGACGTAACCCGACATCGGGGTATCACCAGTCATGAGCATCTATCATAAAAACTACAAGTATGAAAAAGTCTTCACAACTATTACATAACTAAGACACGAGAAAATAAGATAGAGGGAGAAGCACTGAGTTGTGAACACCGAGCAGCTACCTAGTGAATCTTCGAAGTCTGTTGGAAGTTCTCAAACCTCGTAAGCAGGACCTGAAGCGCCTGAATCTGCACACAGAGTGAAGGGAGTAAAGTGAGTACTCTAACTCAGTGAGTAATGATAATAAATGAAGACTAATCGATAAGAAATCATGTAAAGGCACATCAACGGGCTATAAAGAAGCGGTAAAAGCCAGTAAAAGCAATGAAATAGTGAAAACATGTAAAGTCACCTTAATTCAGTTTAAGCTTCTTTAAAATGCCTTTTTAATAGTTAAGCAAGTAAATGAAAAGCAGCTAGGGAAGTTAAACACATAAAGAATCGCCCCTCGGGCATAATACCAACAGAATCAGCCCCTCGGGCAACACATGGGATAATACCAGCCCCTCGGGCTATATCTCAAATCACAATGGGTACCCACGTTCACTAAGGGTGTACAAACTCCGGGAGGGGCCCCTTACGGCCCAAGCGCAATATCAAGCCATCTCGTGGCATTATCAGTAGGCCCTCAGCATCATATCAACAAGCCACCTCGTGGCATACAAATCTCAGGCCCTCAGCCTCATAATCATGAATCAGTTCAATAACCTCACAACACAGGCCCTAGGCCCTTACTCAATCAGAATCTCATAAGCCACTCGGGCAATAGTAAAACATGATGCTCAGCCTAAATTATCATTTAAAATATCATTTAATGTATTAAACGGAGTAAACATGGCTGAGTGATGAAAATAGTAGAATAAAGCATAACTGAGTACAAGTATAAAGTCAAAACAGTGAGAAAATATCAGTAAAAATCCCCTAAGGGTTCAAATAGTTGACACGAGGCCTAAATATGCCATTCAACCCAAAACATGATGATAACAAACAGTTTTCAGTCAAATACGCGGTAAAACAGTCATTTGGGATGGACTAAGATACAATCCCCAACGGTGCTCGACCCCACACTCGTCATCTAGCATGTGTGTCACCTCAATATAGCACAACGATATGAAATCCGGGGTTTCATACTCTCAGGACAACATTTACAATCATTACTCACCTCGATTTGGTCTAAATCTCTAGCTCGCGATGCCTTTGCCCCTCGAATCGGCCTCCGAATGCTCCAAATCTAACCAAAATCAGTGCAAAACCATCAAAATATACTAAGGGAACAAAGCCCACTCGAAAGAAATCAAATTACAACACAAATTCCGAAATTAGCCAAACCTGACCCCGGGCCCACGTCCCTGATTCTGATAAAATTTACATCAATAGACTCCTTATCACTCCCCGAGTTCATTCATACCAAAAGCATCAAAATCCAACCACAAACGACCCCTCAAATCTCAAATTCTAGGTCTCCAATTAAAAGCCCTAGTTCTTCAATATTAGGCTTAAATTCCATGATTAATTAGGTAGAAATCACATAAGAATCTAGTATTAAGTCCATAAATCTTACCTCCAAGTGTTTCCCCTTGAATCTCTCTTCAATCCTCTTCAAAAAGCTCCAAAATAGCTAAACAATGGTGGAAGTTAACCCCAAAATCGCGGACAAATGGCTATTTAAACATTCTGCCCAGGCATCCAATCCTTCTTCACAAATGCGGTCAATGCCTCGCGTTCGCGAAAAACAAACTGACTTTGACAAAATTTCCTTCATCGCGATCGTGACTCCCAGCTCGCGAACGCGAAGACCTAGCTCCCTTACTCACTGCGAATGCGACTCCCCTTACGCGAACGCGAAGAACAAATCCACCTGAACCCAGCTGCTCAACTTTCCTTTACGCGAACACGTTTGATACCTCGCGAACACGATGCACAAGACCCCAGCCCTTCGCGAACGCGGAGCCTTCCTCGCGAACGCGAAGGCTAAATCCTCAGCCTCACTTTCTAACCCTTCACGAACGTGAGGGCCTACTTGCGAACGCGAAGATCAATTTTCTGCAACACTTCAGCAGATTTTGTGCAATTCTCAACATCTTGAAATGGTCCATTTGACCAACCGAAACTCACCTGAGGCCCCCGTGACCTCAACCAAACATGCCAACATATCCCATAACATCATTCAAACTTGTTCCAACCTTCGGAACGCTCAAAACAACATCAAAACACTAAATTCGCATCGGATTCGAGCCTAAGAATTCCAAAATCTTCTAAATTATGCTTTTGATCAAAAAGTCTACCAAATCACGTCCGAATGTCCAGAAATTTTGCACACACATCCCAAATGACACAACGGAACTACTGCAACTTCCTAAATTGCATTCCGACCCCTATATCAAAATCTCGCCTATTAACCGAAAAACGCCAAAATTCCAATTTCACCAATTCAAGCCTAAATCTACTCCGGACCTCCAAACAATATTCCGATCACGCTCCTAAGTCCTAAATCACCTCCCGAAGCTATCTGAACCATCAGAACTCACATCCGGGCCCTTTAGCACATAAATCAACATCCAGTTGACTTTTCCAACCTAAGCTTCCTCAAAAGAGACTAAGTATTTCAAACCTTAGCAAAACCTTTCCGAACCCGAGCCAACCCATCCGATCACACATAGAACCGATAAACAAATCAATAAGAAGCAGAAATGGTGGAAACGGAGTGGTAACTCATGAAATGACCGGCTGGGTCGTTACATCCTCCCCCTCTTAAAAAAACTTTCATCCTCGAATGAGTCAAGAAACATACATGAAGCCTCAAACAGGTGAGGATATCTGCTCCGCATCTCCCGCTTGGTATCCCAAGTAGCCTCCTCCACGGGCCGACCTCTCCACTGCACTTTCATTGAAGTTATATCCTTTGATCTCAACTTTCGAATCTAACACTCCAATATATTTGTTGGATCCACATCATAAGTCAAATCACCATCTAACTGCACCGTGCTGAAATCCAGAACATGAGATAGATCCCCAATATACTTCCAGAGCATAGAAACATGAAATACCGGATGCACACTTGACAAGCTGGGTGGCAAAGCAAGCTCATAAGCCACCTCCCCAATCCTCCAAAGCACCTCAAAAGGCTTAATGAACCGAGGACTCAATTACCCTTCTTCCCAAATCTCGTAACACCCTTCATGGGCGAAACCTTCAACAGAACCTTCTCACCAACCATGTAGGACACATCCCGAACCTTCCTATTGGCATAACTCTTTTGTCTCGACTGCGCTGTCCGAAGCCTCTCCTGAATCACCTTCACCTTTTCTAAAGCACCCTGCACCAAGTCTGTCCCTAATAGCCCAGCCTTGCCCGGCTCAAACCAACCAACTGGAGATCTACACTGCCTCCCACACAAAGCCGCATATGGAGCCATCTGACTACAACTGGTAGCTATTGTTATAAGCAAACTCCGCAAGAGGTAGAAACTGTTCCCATGACCCTCCGAAATCAATGACACAAGTACGCAACATGTCCTCCAATACCTGAATAGTGCGCTCGGACTGCCCGTCCATCTGAGGGTGAAAGGTTGTGCTCAACTCAACCTAAGTACCCAACTCTTGCTACACAGACCTCCAAAACTGCGAAGTAAACTGAGTGCCCCTATCTGAAATGATAGAAACTGGGAAACTACGCAAACGAACAATCTCCCGGACATAGATCTCTGTCAACCGCTCTGAAGAATAGGTAGTACACACAGGAATGAACTTCTTCAAAGTCTGTGGGAGCCCAACTACAAAGTCCATAGTAATCCTCTCCCACTTCCACTCTGGAATATCCATCTACTGAAGTAATCCACCCGATCTCTGATGCTCATATTTTACCTGCTGACAATTGAGACACCGAGTTACAAATCCCACAATGTCCTTCTTCATCCTCCTCCACCAATAGTGCTATCTCAGATCCTGATACATCTTCGCGGCACTCGGATGAATGGAGTACCGCAAGCTTTGGGCCTCCTCCAGAATCAACTCCCGAAGCCCATCTATATTGGGCACACATATCTGGCCTTGCATCCTTAACACCCCCATCGTCATCAATAGTCATATCTCTGGTGTCATCATGCTGTACTCTGTCCTTAAGGACAAGCAAATGAGGATCATCATATTGGCTCTCTCTGATGCAATCATATGAGGAAGACCAAGAAATCACACAAGCCAATACCTGACTATGCTTCGAAATATCTAACCTCACAAACTGATTGGCCAAAGCCTGAACATCAACTGCAAGAGGTCTCTCCCCAACTGGAATATATTTCAAACTCCCCATACTCACTGCCTTTCGGCTCAAAGCATCGGTCACCACATTGGCCTTCCCCGGATGGTACAAGATAGTAATATCATAATCCTTTAGCAACTCCAACCACCTCTGCTACCTCAAATTGAGATCCTTCTGCTTGAACAAGTGTTAGAGGCTACAATGATCAGTAAACACCTCACAAGACACACCATACAAGTAATGCCTCCAAATCTTCAACGCGTGAACAATGGCAGCCAACTCCAAATCATGAAAGGGGTAGTTCTTCTCATGGGGCTTCAACTGGCGAGAAGCATAAGCAATAACTCTACCCTCCTACATCAATACACACCCAATACCAACTCTCGAAGCATCACAATACACGGTATATGAACCTGAAGCTGATGGCAAAACTAACATTGGAGTTGTGGTCAAGGCTGTCTTGAGCTTCTAAAAGCTCTCCTCACACTCATCCGACCATACAAATAAAGCACCTTTCTGAGTCAATTTGGTCAAGGGCGATGCGATAGATGAGAATCCCTCAACAAATCGATGGTAATAGCCCACCAAACCAAGAAAGTTGCGATCTCTATGGCTAAGGACGGTCTGGGCCAACTCTGAACCATCTCTATCTTCTTCCGATCAACCTGAATACCTTCGATGGACACCACGTGCCTCGAGAAAGCCACTGAACTTAGCCAAAACTCACACTTGGAAAATTTTGCATAAAGTTTCTCCTCCCTCAATCTCTGTAACACAACTCTCAAATGCTCTGCGTGCTACTCTTGACTACGCGAATACACCAGAATATCATCAATGAAGACTATGACAAACGAGTCGAGATAAGGCCAAAATACGATGTTCATAAAATGCTTGAATACTACTGGGGCATTGGTCAGCCCAAAAGACATCACCAAGAACTCATAATAACTATATCGGGTCCTGAAAGCTGTCTTAAAAATATTCGAGTCCCTGATCTTCAACTGGTGATAACCCGAACGGAGATCAATCTTCAAGAACACTCTCGCTCCCTGAAGCTGGTCGAATAAATCATCAATGTGCGGCAAAGGATATTTGTTCTTAATTATTACTTTGTTCAACTGTCTATAATCAATGCACATCCTTATAGTGCCATCCTTCTTTCTCACAAATAGAATAGACGCACCCCAAGGCGACACGCTAGGCCGAATTAACCCCTTATCAAGGAGTTTCTGAAGCTACTCCTTCAACGCTTTCAACTCCGCTGGTGCCATAAGATATGGTGGAATAGAAATGGGCTGAGTGCCCGACACCAGGTCAATACCAAAATCAATACCAATGTCCGGCGGCATGCCCAACAGGTCTGCAGGAAACACATCAGGAAACTCCCTTACAACTGGAACAAAATTAATATTGGGAGTCTCTACACCGACATCCCTCACAAAGGCTAGATACGAAAGACAACCCTTCCCAACCGTACGTTTGGGCCTTCAAGAATGAGATTACTTTACTGGGAACATAATCAGTCAAACCTCGCCACTCAATCTGTGGCACACCCAATATACCCAATGTCATTGTCTTAGCATGACAATCCATAATAACATGACACGGAGATAGCTAATCCATGCCCAAAATAACATCGAAATCCATCATACATAATAACAAAAGATTCACTCGGGTCTCCAGACCCCCAATAGTCACCATACACGACCGATACACACGGTCTACAACAACAGTATCGCCCATCGGAGTAGATACATTAACAGGTGAAACAAGAGACTCACGGGGCATATCCAAATAACGAGCAAAGTATGATGACATATACTTTGCTCGTTATTTGGATATGCCCTGTGAGCAAAGTATGTAATCCTATTTCTTTGGCAACCACATTACAAGCCTTACCCAATTGTTTGAATTAACCATCTATTTGAACCTTTACACCTTTCATGAGCACTTGAATTGTAATGAACGTTGTAAAAATTAAAGTGTGGGGTGGTGGTTTGGCCTCTGAGTGGAACTAATGAAATAAGAAGAAAGGTGCACTGTGTTAAAAAAAGCTACTTGAATTGAAAAAGAAAATAAATTAGTTGTATTGTTGTAAAAAATAATTCTTGGTGGTGGTGGCTGGTGATATACTTGTGCTTAAAGAAGTATGGAGTTAATTGTCACGACCCTAAACCCGGACCCGGTCGTGATGGCGCCTCTCGTAAAGACAAGGCCAGCAGACACACTTTCAATACCTTTTTAAGCAATTAAATAATACAAATTAAGTCTTAATCATAATAATAAACCCAAAATAAGGTGAATAATACAGTTTGCGGAATAGACACAACCAGGCATCGGGGTGTCACCAGTCATGAGCATCTATCATAAAAACTACAAGTCTGAAAGAGTATACATAACTATTACATAACTAAGACACGAGATAATAAGATAGAGAGAGAAGCACTATGCTGCGATCACCGGGAAGCTATCTAGTGAATCTCATAAGTCTGCTAGAAGCTCTCAACCCTTGCAAGCAGGACCTGAAGTGCCTGAATCTGCACACGGGGTGTAGAGAGTAAAGTGAGTACTTCAACTCTGTGAGTAATAATAATAAATGAATACTGAGTGATAAGAAATCACGTAAAGGCACATCAACAGGCTATAAAGAAGCGGTAAAAGCTAGTAAAACCAATGAAACAGTGAAAACATGTAAAGTCACCTTAATTCAGTTTAACCTTCTTTAAAATGCCTTTTTAACAGTTAAGAAAGTAAATGACAGGCAACTCGGGAAGTTAAACACATAAAGAATCGTCCCTCGGGCACAATACCAACAGAATCAGCCCCTCGGGCAACACATGGGACAATACCAGCCCCTCGGGCTATATCTCAAATCACAATGGGTAACCGCGCTCACTGGGGGTGTACAAACTTCGGGAGGGGCCCCTTACGACCCAAGCGTAATATAAGGCCATCTCGTGGCATAATCAGTATGCCCGCGACCTCATTTCAACAAGCCACCTCGTGGCGTACAAATCTTAGGCCCTCGGCCTCATAATAATGAATCAGCTCAATAACCTCACAACACAGGCCCTCGGCCCTTACTCAGTCAGAATCTCATAAGCCACTCGGGAAATAGTAAAACATGATGCTGAACCCAAATTATCATTTAATGTATTAAACGGAGTAATCATGGCTGGGTTATGAAAACAGTAGAATAAAGCATAACTGACTACAATTATAAAGTCAAAACAATGAGGAAATATCAGTAAAAATCCTCTAAGGGTTCAAATAGTTGGCACAAGGCCCAAATATGGCATTCACCCCAAAACATGATGATAGCAAACAATATTCAGTCAAATATACTGTAAAACAGTCATTCGGGATGGACTAAGTCACAATCCCCAACGGTGCATGACCCCACGCTCGTCATCTAGTGTGTGCGTCGCCTCAATATAGCACAACGATGTGAAATTTGGGGTTTCATACCCTCAGGACAACATTAACAATCATTACTCACCTCTATCCGGTCCAAATCTCTATCTCGCAATGCCTTTTCCCCTCGAATCGGTCTCTGGATGCTCCAAATCTAAAAAAAATCAGTGCAAAATCAACAGAATATGCTAAAGGAACAAAGCCCAGTCGAAATAAATCAAATTACAACACAAATCCCGATTTTGCCAAACCCGACCCCTAGGCCTACGTCTCGGTTTTTGATAAAATTTACATCAGTAGACTCATTATTACTCCCCGAGTTCATTCATACCAAAAGCGTCAAAATCCAACTAAAAACGACCCCTCAAATCCTAAATTCTAGGTCTCCAATTACAAGCCCTAGTTCTTCAATATTAGACTTAAATTCCATGATTAATTAGGTAGAAATCACATAAAAATCGAGTATTAAGTCCATAAATCTTACCTCCAAGTGTTTCCCCTTGAATCCCTCTTCAATCCTCTTCAAAAAGCTCCAAAATCGCTCAAAAATGGTGGAAGTTAACCCCAAAATTGCTGACAAATGGCTATTTAAACATTCTGCCCAGGCATCCAATCCTTCTTCGCGAAATTGGTTAACGCCTCGTGTTCGCGAAGCACAAACTTACTTTGACCAAATTCCCTTAATCGAGATCGCGACTCCCAGTTCGCGAATGCGAAAACCTAGCTCCCTTACTCACCGCGAACGCGACTCTCCTTCCGCGAACGTGAAGAACAAATCCACCTGAACCCAGCTGCTCAACTTTCCTCTACGCGAACGCGTCTGATACCTCGCGAATGCGATGCAAAAGATCCCAGCCCTTCGCGAATGTGGAACCTTCCTCGCAAACACGAAGGCTAAATCCTCAGCCTCACCTGCTAACCCTTTGCGAACGCGAGGGCCTACTCGCAAACACGAAAGTTAATTTTCTGCAACACTTCAGCAGATTTTCTGCAATTCTCAACATCTTGAAATGGTCCGCTTAACCACCGAAACTCATCTCAGGTGCCCGGGACCTCAACCAAACATGCCAACATATTCCATAATATCATTCAACCTTGTTCCAACCTTCGGAACGCTCAAAACAACATCAAAACACTAAATTCGCATCAAATTAAAGCCTAAGAATTCTAAAATCTTCTAAATTACGCTTTGTATCAAAATTTCTACCAAACCACGACCGAATGACCTGAAATTTTGCACACACATCCAAAATGATACAACATAACTAATACAACTTCCAGAATTCTATTCCAACCCCTATATCAAAATCTCACCTATCAACCGGTAAACGCCAAAATTCCAATTTCACTTATTCAAGCCTAAATCTACTCCGGACCTCCAAAACAACATTCCGATCATGCGCCTAAGTCCAAAATCACCTCCCGAAGCTATTTGATCAATCGTAACTCACATCCGAGCCCTTTAACTCATAAGTCAACATCCAATTGATTTTTCCAACCTAAGCTTCCTCAAAAGAGACTAAGTGACTCAAACTTTACCAAAATCTTTCCGAACCCGAGCAAACAACCCGAGCACACATAGAACCAATAAACCAAGCAATAAGAAGCAGAAATGGGGGAAACAGAGCGGTAACTCTTAAAACGACTAGCCGGGTCGTTACATCCCCCCTCTTAAACAAACATCATTACATCCTCCCCCTCTTAAACAAACCTCATTACATCCTCCCCCTCTTAGACTGAATGAGCTCGATTAGTAGAGTAATATTCTACGGGCAAGCCTATGGTGCATATTTTGTGGCATATGTGTTACATCTCGCATTTTCGTACGTTAAAATTTTCATTTTTAGTTAATTGACGTAGACTCGGGGATGAGCTCATTTTGACATTAACGTATTTACGTTATTTATAACAAGCAATAAATAAGTGTCCTAAAGGATAAAGGGTACATGAATTAAAGAAAACGAGTTTTGTTGAAAGTGGCCAATTTGGAATAAAATACGGGTCGAGCGATAATACACGATAATTATGAACTAGTACCATGCAAGGTACCATATATAGTATATTAAAAATAAATAGAATTTTAAGTAATTTGTGGTAATTTTAAAATTATGCGGGTAATTGGTTAATTACCGGATAACGGAACATTAACCGGTTAACTAATAAGTGGGTAAAGATTAATAATATTCACCCATCCTTCCACGTGGCATAAAGCCACAATGGCAAAAGATGACTCTTGATCACTTTTTCAGATGGCTACTATGTAATAACCTAATCATGACTTAAGTCTTGATAAGTTTTGTAAATCTTATCCATGACATTTAGAAGAAATGCCTTGTAAAGGCTTCAAAACCACAATCTGCCTTTGGCTCAAAACCAAGGACGTTGAAGCAGAAACATTTCATTTCAAAACAAAAGCTTCATTAGAAGCAATTTCGTCTAAACTACAACAAATCATGCAAGATTTCGTTCCTCAATTTCAAAGCATAGAAGCTTAATCCGATTTTTAGGTTCTAAGTTCAATCCATGAAGATTTCCAATAGAATATTATACGGAGTTTTTCCTACTCCAGGTATGTTAAGACTATCCCTTCTTTCTTTTGGCATGGTCCGAATAATACAGAAGAAACGAGCAAACGCACAGTTTCCATAAATTACTCTATTCATAGAAATACTAGGGGTGTCTATATTTTTGATTCCCTATGAGAATTATTATTATCTTCTATTCATGGGTCTCAGAATAATGCACTGTTACAAAAGTTTATCTGAAACGAATATTGAGATTATTACGTATTTTTATGTATTTCACCCATATATACATGTGCATTGACCCATGACCAGATGGCTTTATATACGCGTATATATGTAAATATATATATATATGGAATATGGAAAAAGGTTATAGCGTTATATACGCACCACCACCTGATTAGCTGGTATATGTTGATGATGTTGCTCACAGTGGACGAGACGATATGATGGGTTGCCCTCAGTAGCTTGATGATATTATGTACACCCATACCTATGCATGGCATGACATTTATACGCATGTACATGACATTATAAATGTTTCAGAATTTACAAAGTTATTCAGATTTAAAGATGTGTTTCCTTATTCCATGTTTCATCTATGTCTTTTACGTACTAATTTTCAAGCCATACATACTCAATACATTTTTTGTACTGATGCCCTATTTCACAGGGCCTGCGTTTCATGCCCGCAGGTGCGGGTAGGCAAGTTGACGGTCCCCTTTCTTAGGATCCCTGATCAGTGAGAGTTGGCGTGCTCTACTTGATCTGGAGCTGCTTTTGATTTTGGTATGATACTTTTGTATATATATATATATATATATATATATGTGGGCATGACATGTCTTAGTCCCGTCTTTGTACAGTTATGTTTCTATTAGAGGTCTGTGGACATTATGTCTAGTTGGGCTGTATGTGGCTTTGTCGGCCTTTAGTTTTGGGATGTATAGTTGTCTATAGCAGCCTTGCCGGCTCACCCACTGTATCCTGCATGTATACGTACATATGCCTTGTTGGCTGGTTACCTTCATATATGTTATTTTTGTAGTTCAACAGATGTTATTCTGATTCACATCTTAGAAGCATGCTTAGGGGTGTTTGACAGGTAGGACTCAGACTCCCGTCGCGGCCTATCGGTTTGGATCGTGACAAAAGTGGTATCAGAGCAGTTCGGTCCTAGGGTTGTCTATAGACCGTGTCTAGATTCTTGTTTATGGGTGTGTTGTGTACCACACTTATAGATAGGAGTCTACAGGACATATAGGATGTTATCCTCTTTTCTTATCTTAGATCGTGCGATAGAAGCATTCATATTCCTAACGATGTGTTACGTTTTCAGCGATGCCTCTGAAGGCTATAGCTGCTAGCACGGGTCAGAAGGCTACGAAGGTGTTAGAAAGAGAGATAAGTTATACTATGGATTCAAACCCATCGGAGATCATGGGTTTTATTGAGGAGGATCCATCTGAGGATCCATATGAGTCATCCGTTTGAGCTGTTTCGACCACTCCGGCAGTAGATGGGGTGAGAGGAATTCCGACCTCACCAAGGCCCTTAGTTTCATAGCCCGTTGATCAGGGTATGAGGGGAGTAGTGCATGGATTAGCACAACCGGGATTCCCCCAGGCTCAAAACTATGTCAAGGTATTTGTGAACACCAACTCTTCTGAGGTTCCAGATAGTTCACAGTCTTGGGAGTCCGTCAATCAAGGTTCGTCGGTGTATGTTATGGGATACGCAGAGGAAGAAGATAGTAGTCAGGCCAAGAGGAGGAAGGTAACTGATAAGGACATGAATATTCCGCTTCGAAGTGTGTCCGATCGAGGTTCTTATATAGGATGAGGCAAGGACCCTCTACTATAGACTTCCTCCAAGTGTTAGTTTTTGGTTGGTGAGTTCCTCCTCTTCTTGGAATATTACCAAGTCAGGGTTCTAAATGTGTTAGGTTGTTTTTATGAGGATGTAGGGTGCTCCGTCCCGACTTGTATATATTATGGTTATGCCTACTTAGAGGTTTTGTAGACAGTATCCTATATATAGTTTTGGGTATGATATGTCTACGACCTAGTCGACCCCTATGTGTTATGCCTCGCAGTATTACGACGATGTTATGCTCTGCAGTAATATATTACGATGATGTTACCCTATGCAGTAATACATTACGGTGATGTCACGCTTTGCAGTATTAAGTTACAACGATGTTGCACCCTGAAGTATTGTACGTTGAATTTGTCGCAAGGCAATTGACATTAGTCCAAGTAAAAGATTATTTAGAGATTATAAGGATTATGCTATTTCACAAGTAATAATTAAATTCGTGAAGGTGAGAGGGTAGGCGAATCGAAGAAAATGAGTTTTGTCGAAGTTTGACAATTTGGGATAAAATACGGTGCAAGCTATAATACCCCGTATTTATGGACTAGTGCCACACTAGGTACCACATGACCATGATAGTAAGGTGTATAAGGTGTGTTAAAAGTTAGTAGTATTTTAAGTGATTTGAGATAATTCTTAATTATGTGGATAATTAGTTAATTATTGGATTAGTGAGGGATTAACAAGTTAATTAAGGAAATGATGGATAATTATTGATGTGGATAAGTATTAACCAAGTGGCAGCAAGTAGGGACTCAAATAATGACTAGGAAAGTCATGCGATTATGTGGCACATTTAGAAGAATTTGTTGGTCAAGTCATACATAAGTGGGGCCCACACCCAAATACTTAAGACTTCTCTAATTCACTTGGTGTCTCTACAAGATAATGAAGAAAGATTTCAGCAAACTCTTAAGAGACTTTGGTCCTTTACTTTCTTTGGTTTCTAACGTCTTCAAATGTGAAAGGTTACTTTCTTAAATGGAGTCCAATTCTTGGATCAAAAAGGAAGGAAAATGAAAAGGAAAAATACAAAGAGTAGTCTCAACGAATGAGATATCAAGTTGGAACCTTGCAATTCTAAGAGAACACAGTACAATCTTTCTCAAGAATACCATACGTATTTTTCCTTACTTCAATCCACTGTTGCATATTTTTTCTCAAAAGACGTGTGTTAGAGGGATTGTGAAGAGAATCGGCTTAGGTATCCCTTCTTTCTTTTGGCATGATCCATACGATACGAATGAAACGTGCAAATGCACAAATTCCATGAATGACTCTATTCATAGAAGTATTAGAGATATCTATGTTCTTGAATTTCCATGTGTCATAATATTTTATCATCTATTCATGGGTCTCAGAAAAATACAAAAGTTGAAAGACTTTACTTTATGATATTACTCAAAGGCAAAATGGTCTTATGACATTGTGAAAGATTTTATTAATGTACTTTGCATGCATTGCATTTATGTACATTGGCCCATGACCAGATGGTGTTATATACACTTATATATGTATGTATATATATATATATATGTATATGGGATATGTGAAAGGTTATGGTGTTATATCCATCACCTAATCAGCTGGTATACGCAGATGATTTTGCCCACAGTGGCCAATATGATATGATGGGATGCCTTCAGAGACTGATGATGTTATGAAACATGTACCTACGCATGACATGACATTCATATGCATATGCATGACGCTAAAAGTAATTTATGATTTACAGAGTTATTAAGACTTACAGGTTGAATTAATTACTCTATATTTCTTCCATGTCTATTATGTACTTATTTATGTGCCTTACATACTCGGTACATTTTTCGTACTGACGTCCCTTTTTCCTAGGGACGCTGCATTTCATGCCCGCAGGTCTCGATAGACAGGTCGAGAGCCCTCCAAGTAGGTTATCAGCTCAGCGGAAGATGTTGGTGCGCTCCATTTGCTTCGGAGTTGCTTGTTTGGTTAATATGATTTAGACATGTATTGTTTGGTATGGCGGGACTCTGTCCCGACCTTTATGACATTTATGTACTCTTAGAGGCTTGTAGACATGTGTCGTGTACGAGAAAGATTGTACGGCCTTGTCGGCCTATGTTTTGAGTTTATAAATGATTATATTGGCCTATTCGGCCCATATGTCACGTGTATATGATGATGTAATAAGAAAGATATGTTACGTTGGTACTCGGTTGAGTAAGGTGCCGGGTGCTCGTCGCGGCCCATCGGCTTGGGTCCTGATACTATTTATATAAATATTTTTCTAAATTAGTTATGCGAGTTAAGTCTTAATATTGTTACTTATATATATATATATATATATATATATATATATATATATATATATATATATATATATATATATATAGATGTCATCGTATTGGCTCGTGATAGATTTGATAATAAACAAGGATAAGGTACGTGGTATTCGGTTGGGTAGAACATAATATTATAATAGGTATGGATTGATTGGCTTTTTGTTATGCTAACATCAAGTGTAGGTCAAGGATGGTTTAATTTCAGTCCCCAGGAGAGCCTGTTTTAGAATGGGAAGGTAATACAGCATCACCAAGAGATAAATTTATCTCCTATCTCAAGGCAAGGAAGATGATCATAAAGGACTATATTTATCACTTAGTTCGGGTTTGGGATGTGGAATTAGAATTACCAACCATTCAGTCCTTCCCTGGGGTTAATGAGTTTCCTGATGTTTTTCCTTATGAACTTTAGGGTCTCCCGCCAGAGCGAGAAATTGAGTTTGCTATTGACCTACTACCAAATGTTCACCTAATATCTATTCCTCCCTATAGAATATCCCCCGCAGAGTTGAAAGAGTTAAAAGAATAATTAAAGGACTTGCTTGAAAAAGGCTTTATCTGGCCTAGTACCTCACCATGGGGAGCACCTGTATTGTTTAAGAAAGATGATTCCTTATGAATGTGTACTGATTATAGGTAGCTGAATAAGGTGACGATCAAGAATAAGTAGCCACTCCTAAGAATTGATGATTTATTTGATCAGTTGCAAGGTGCCAAGTGTTTTCCAAAGATAGACCTAAGGTTCGTGTACCATCAGGTAAGGGTTAAGGATAAAGATATTCCGAAGACATCATTCAGGACTAGATATGGGCACTTTGAGTTTCGGGTTATGTTGTTCGGTCTGAGCGATGCCCCAGCAGTATTCATGGACTCGATGAACCGTGTGTTCAGGATTTTTTTAGATCTGTTTGTAATTATATTTATCGATTGTATATTGGTGTATTCTCGTTCAGAGGCTGAGCATGCAAATCACTTGCGTATTGTACCCAGAGTTTGATAAAAAGGGAAGTTGTATGCAAAATTCTCTAAATGTAAATTTTGGTTGAACTCTGTAGCTTTCCTTGGGTTTATTATTTTGGGTGAAGACATCCGGGTGGATACACAAGAGACTGAGGCAGTTAAGACTTCGCCTAGACACACAACACTGATAATGGTTTGTAGTTTCTCCGTTTGGAAGGTTATTACAAGAAACTTGTAACGAAATTTTCTTCTCTTCTAAGCACCTTTGATCAAAGTGGTATGTAGTGTCTCGCTTGATGTTCTAGAATAACATAAGGAAATCTATGGTGCAAGCAAATTGAATAAAGGTTGGGAATAAGTATAAATAGATATGTGTAGGTCGCAAGCTAAAGTATGATAGAGCGACAAGGTTTTAGGAAGACAGGAGGAAGGATAAGAAAAGATGAGTGAAAAAGATAGCGAGAATGGATAAGTCCTTGGGAATAAGTTCATAAGAAAGCTGATGATTTCTCTAAGTTACAAAAGGCTCAGTATAGCCTGAAAGAACTTAAAAGAGTCTAAGACTGGTAACGTTTAGAATAGATGAAATACTACCCTAATAGTGGGATAATGGCGTAATTGTGATGGATAAAGGATGAAGTTTAGGCCTCCGAAGAGGGGAATTTCCTGAATTGTAAAAAACAAATTAGGATACCCATGTAAGTTAACTCAGAAGGGAACTATGTTTCAATGGACCAATCCTTGCGAACGAAGTTTCCGGGCATTGCAAGATAGATTAACTTCATCACTGGTTCTACCGCTCCTAGAAAGGACCGATGGTTATGTTATCTATTGTGATGCTTCAAGCATTAGATTGGATCGTGTGTTGATGCTGCTTAGTAAGGTTGTAGCTTATGTTTCTGGACAACTAAGTAAGCACGAGAAGAACTATCCTACCTACGATTTAGGGTTAGCCTTGGTAATTCATGCACTAAAGATGTGGAGGCACTACTTGTATGGCATTCATGTTGGTATCTATGCAGATCATAAGAGCCTCCAGTATATCTTTAATAATATAAAAGAAGAAGAAAAGAATTGAATTTACGTAAAAGAAGATGGTTGTAGCTACTTAAAGATTATGACGTTGATATTTTATGCCATTCGGGGAAAGCAAACTTAGTAGCTGACACCCTTAGTTGTAGATCTATGGGTAGCCTGTCATATTTATAGCTAGAAAAAGATAGGGGAGAATAGCCCATGAGGTTCACCAGCTAGCTAGTCTTGGAGTTTGGTTACTGGACTCAGGTGATATTGGAATTACTATTCAGGATACGGTAACATCCTCTTTAGTAACTAAAGTAAAGGAACACCAGTACGAGGATCCTGTGTTAGTTCATTATAGGGATACCACCCCTCAGAAAGAGAAGACACCGTTTGAGATTACAGAAGATGGGGTCCTTAGATATCGAGAACGATTATGTGTCCCTAATGTTGCAGGGCTGTGTCAGCAGGTTATGTAAGAAACTCACTATGCTCATTATTCTATCCATCCAGAAGCGACAAAGATGTATCATGATATTAGGGGAGTATATTGGTGGGACGGAATGAAAAAGGATATAGCAGAGTTCATTGCTTAGTGTCCTAACTGTCAGCGGGATAAGATTGAGCATCAGAAACTAGGTGGATTATTGTAGGCTATGGAGATTCCGACTTGGAAATGGGAAGTAATCAATATGGATTTCATCGTAGGCTTACCTCGTATCCAGCGTAAGTTCGATTCGATATGGGTGATTGTTTATAGGCTTACAGAGTCAGCCCACTTTCTGCCCGTTAGGACTACATATTCCTCAGAGGATTTGCAAGGCTTTATATTAAGAAAATAGTACAACTGCATGGTGTCCCTGTATCAACTATCTCGGATAGAGGAGCTCAATTTACAACTAACTTCTGGAGGTCCTTCCAAAAAGGGATTGGGGACTCAAGTAAGTCTTAGTACAGCATTTCATCCCTAGACAAATGGACAGGCTGAGCGTACTATTCAAACACTGGAGGATATGTTACGAGCTGGTATGATAGACTTCAAAGGTAGCTGGGATGATCATCTGCTGCCTATTGAGTTCGCATATAATAATAGCTACCATTCTAGTATTCATATGGCTCCATATGAATCTCTTTACGGACAAAAGTGTAGATCTCCAATAGAGTGGTTCGATGTTGGGAAGCTACATTAGTAGGACTAGAATTGGTAAATCAGGCAATCATGAAAATTAAGCATATACAGGAAAGTCTATTGGCAGCTCAAGACCGTCATATGGCTTATGCGGATAATCGACGACGAAACTTGGAATTTCAGGTGGACGATTGGGTATTCCAAAAAGGTATCATCGATGAAAAGTCTTATGAGGTTCGAAAAGAAAGGAAAACTTAGCCCCCAGTACATGGTACCATAAAGGATCATACGCAAAGTATGCCAGGTAGTATATGAATTGGACTTGCCTTCGGACTTGGAGTCTGTACATCTAGTCTTTCATGTGTCTATGCTCCTTAAATGTATCGGATATCCTTCCAGAATTGTGCTAGTTGCGACGTTCAGGTCACAAAGCAGCTATCATATGAAGAAACTCCCATTGCTATATTAGACGGACAGATTCAGAGATCGAGAACTAAAGACGTAGCTTTGGAGAAAGTACTTTGAAGAAACAACAATGTAGAAGAAGTAACTTAGGAGTCCGAGGAAGAAATAAAGTCTAGATATTCCTATTTATTTCCTCCTCAAGAGAAGGATCCGATTGAGACGTCATAACCTTAAGTTTCTATAGGAAGAGTTGGTTGTAGTATTGTTACCAAGGGTGACTCTTCCAAGGTTATATAAATCCCCGAAGGTTAAACATTCGAGGACGAATGTTTCTAAGGGGGAAAGGATGTTACATCTCGTGTTTTCGTATATTAAAACGTTTCGTCTTCAGTTAATTGACATAGACTCGGGGATGAGCTCATTTTTACGTTAACCTATTTATGTTATTTATAATAAGCGATAAATAAGTGTTTTGAAGGATAAAGGGTACACGAATTAAAGAAAACGAGTTTCCTTGAAAGTGGCCAATTTGGAATAAAATACGGGTCAAGCGATAATACCCGATAATTATGAACTAGTACCATGAAAAGTACCATATGACCACGGTAGTATAATATATAAAGTATATATATAGTATATTAAAAATAAATAGAATTTTTAAGTAATTTGGGACAATTTTAAAATTATGCGGGTAATTGGTTAATTGCCGGGTAACGGAACATTACCCAGTTAACTAATAAGTGGGTAAAGATTAATAATCTTCACCCACCCTTCCACGTGGCATAAAGCCACAATGGCAAAAGATGACTCTTGGTCACTTTGCTAGATGGCTACTATGTAATAACCTAATCATGACTTAAGTCTTGATAAGATTTGTAAATCTTATCCATGACATTTAGAAGGAATGCCTTGTAAAGGCTTCAAAACCACAATCTACCTTTGACTCAAAGCCAAGGACGTTGAAGCAGAAACATTCCATTTCAAAACAAAAGCTTCATTAGAAACAATTTCGTCCAAAATTCAACAAATCAAGCAAGATTTCGTTCCTCAATTTCAAAGTGCAGAAGCTTAATCCGATTTTTAGGTTCTAAGTTCAATTCATGAAGGTTTCCAACAGAATATTATACGGAGTTTTTCCTACTACAGGCATGTTAAGGACAACCCTTTTTTCTTTTGGCATGGTCCGAATTATACAAAAGAAACGAGCAAACGCACAGTTTCAATAAATTACTCTGTTCATAGAAATACTAGGGGTGTTATGCATTTCACCCATTTATACATGTGTGTTGACCCATGACTAGATGACGTTATATACACATATATATGTAAATATACGTAAATGAGATATGGAAAAAGGTTGCGGCGTTATATATGCTCCACCACCTGATCAGCTGGTATATGTTGATGATGTTGCCCAAAGTGGCCGAGACGATATGATGGGTTTCCCTCAGTGGCTTGATGATATTATGTACACCCATACTTATGCATGGCACGACATTTATATGCACGTGCATGACATTATAAACGTTTCAGAATTTACAAAGTTATTCAGATTTAAAGATGTGTTTCCTTATTCCATGTTTCATCTATGTCTTTTACGTACTAATTTCCATGCCTTACATACTCAGTACATTTTTCGTACTAATGCCCTATTTCATGGGGCCTGCGTTTCATGCCCGCAGGTGCAGGTAGGCAAGCTGATGATCCCCCTTCTTGGGATCCCTGATCAGCGAGAGTTGGCGTGCTCCACTTGATCCGGAGCTGCTTTTGATTTTGGTACGATACGTTTGTGTATATATATATATATGTATATGGGTATGACGTTTCTCTGTCCCGTCTATGTTAGTTATGTTTCTATTAGAGATCTGTGGACAGTATGTCTAGTTGGGCTGTATGTCGCCTTGTCGGCCTTCAATTTTGGGATGTATAGCTGTCTATAGCAGCCTTGCCGGCTCACCCACTGTATCCTGCATGTTTATGTACATATGCCTTGTTGGCAGGTTTCCTTCATATATGTTATTTTTGTAGTTCAGCAGATGTTATTCAGATTCACATCTTAGACGCATGCTTAGGGTGTTTGACATGTAGGATTCAGGAACCCGTCGCGGCCCATCGGTTTGGGTCGTGACAATATGAATGTTATTTCTGAGAGTGAGTGAATTCTTTCTATCTTGAATTCCTAATTGTTCTTAAATTTTATTGCGGGGAACTACTCTCTTTTGTTGTATGAGGACACTTGATTCATGAAGGAAAGGTAATTTCAGTGACCTCTATGTTAGAGGAAGTGGGTGAGTTATGAATAATGCGTGGTACTTGTGAGTCAAATCCTGAGCTGAAGATATTACACTTTTGTGCTTATTCTATTTTAAATATTCTTGGCGTGATGAGTTAGGAAAATTGCTTAAAAAGATCGTTTCTATATAAAGTGTAGTTTGATTGCTCGAGGAAGAGCAATGGTTTAAGTGTGGGGTGTTGATGATAGGCTATAATTACGTATTTTAGTCGCTTATTACACTCTTATTTACTGCACTTTAGTTGAGTTTGAGCTTTAATCGCTAGTGTTTTGCACTAATTATGTATTTTATGCCTTGTAGGAGTGATTCCGAGTTATGTAGATATTATGGAATAAATTCAAGTGATTGGGAGTTTTGAAGTCAGAGTAAAAGCCCAAGGAATTAAGCCAGGATCGTGTTCGGGGATCAACGGATGATAGTTAAGAATGAAACGAAGAATCCAACGGGCATACGGTGCATTGTCTAGTAAAATGCACATAACTCTTTGCTCAGAACTCCGTTTGGGCTTCACAATATATCATTGGAAAGCTATTTGAAAGGAATACAATTTTCATGTTTTGCATTTTCACGAATTCCTAATACCATGGCCCGTAGAGAGGCATGTGTTGCGCCACGCCTGTGGAAATTTCCTACAGCCTGTCAGAATCAGCAATTTGAACTTTCCCACTGCCGCCCTGCATGATGTGTCGCCCCATGCAGCATGGTAGCGCAAATTTTACAAAGTAATTGTCCTATTTCACGTGGGAGAAGGTATTTTCGTCTGGGCCCGACCCTACTTGGTATAAATACATGTAAAAATGCTATTTTGAAAAGGGGAACATACTTTTGATACAATTTAGACCTAAGGAGGCTAAGGAGACCGGGGATTCGACCTAAGGAGGCAAGAACACACTAGGAGCAAGGCGGAGAATTCTTCTACGAGTTTTTCACTTCCTTCTTCCTATTTCCATTATTGGTTATGAATTCTAGTATTGTAGTTATGCATACTATTATGAATAGCTAATTTGTTATCTAGAGTTTTGATGGAACCTATTGGAGGATGATTTTCTTGTTACGTTAATATAGATTTGTTGTAGTATTTTCTCTATTTGTTCAATTACGTTATTATTGTGGTTGGTTGAAGAGCTCTCAATTGACTATGCCTATTTAGTATGTATTACTCGGGAGAGAGTGCATATTTAGGTAGTTGTTGAACAACAAGGTGGATTAGGGATAACGAAACCTTGGGTGCGATCCGAGTGAGCTGTACTTAATGTCAGCTAGAGTAATTCGGGAGAATATGTCTAGTAAATTGTGGTAATTACTCGGAAGAAAGTTACGATAGTCAGAGCGCTCATGATCGATAGAGAATACTTAGGCGAATTTATAGAAAACATAGCGGGAAGGATTCCGACAATAAGGGAAATCATAACTCTAGACCTCCTTAATCTTGTCTCTATCCCTTAGTATCTTTAGTTGTTAATTTACTATTTTAATTTGTTAGTTAATTAGTTAAACACAAGAATCTTAATATCTATAAATTCAGAATTATTCAAGCTTGTCTTCTTGGTGATAGTGAACAACTGTAGCTAAGCCTTAGTTCTCTGTGGGATTCAACTCCGGACTTGTAAACCGGATTATATTTGCAACGACCGCTTAGTCCTTTTTATAAGGCATAGTTGGGCGCGATCAGTCGTCTAACAAGAATGTTTCGCTGATGTACACTTTCAAGGTTAACCGAATTTAGTATTTAAACATAAAAATCAATTGATACCTAAATAATAATAATCACTTCACATTCAAAATGATATAACAATTTAGCTGATTTTAACATATGATATGAATATGGAAGAACAAAGAGATTGACGTATTTCAGTAACACTTGTGAGAAAGTGATCATACAACCCATTATTTAAGGTTAATAAATATGGAGCACTTCATATACTATTAAATATTATATCCCACAAGATAATCCCAAATATTTCTAGACATTTTATTTAAAAAAATTCTATATAAAATCTTAAAAGTATATATAAAAATTAAATATTTAAATGTCGGTTTGGTTCGGATTTTTTTACTCAATACCAAACTAAATCAAACCAAACTTAATTGGGGCTTTTAATCGATTTGGTTTAATTTTTTAATTTGGTGCGATTTTTCAGTTCGGTTTGTACACCCCTAGCATCACATTATTTGCTAATGATTTCAATTCCACCAATTATCTTTTCGTCTTTTATTTTCTTCTTCACCATCATCCTTAGAAAGATTAAAGAGGAAAGAAAGAAAGGATAAATAATTTAAAGAAAATGTGGAGAAGTAGAGAAATAGGAAAATATATAATTCCCTCTCATATTGCGCTTTGATCCTATGACAAAATATCTCATTGTTGCCTATTATGATTGGTACTGTTACTTCGTTCCCCTAGTAGGTTCCTAACATATGTATTTACTGGTCTAGTAACTCTATCCTCACCCCCCCTACAACTTTTTATTGTTGGTTCTCTAGTCCAAAAAAAAAGTGATCAAAGATCTTATAAGAAACAAGCAAAACACTTCATGGGTTTGATTCGTTGGCACCATTAGTTGTACAAGAATTTTAAGAACCACGAAAAGTAGTAGTTATATATTCGAAGGTGGGACTAACAAAATCATACACGTAATCAGCAACGGGGATCAAAATGATCATTAGAGCATGGAACTCGAAGATAGGGACAAAGTTCAAGTTAGTTACTTACCTCTAATTATTTTAGTCCCTCTGAATTTTCTCCTTATTCTTGTCCTTAATTTCGTGTCACAAGTTAAGGACTTAAGGTACGTAGTACTTTTGTTATAGCCACATTGTGTTAAATTGTTGACCGGTCCAATTTGACGCACACTTATCATTTTAAATAGTTTAAAATGAATTATCACAAAGTGGAAGATTAATGGGAAAATACAACTAATTGAATAGTATACGAAAAGAGATAGGATGAAGGGGGAGGGAAGATTGAAATTTGGAATGAAAAAGAAAATAATTTGCTATTGGAAAGGACCAATCCAATTGGTCATGAATAAAAGGGCTTGGATTAAAACTGCAGCATAACTGTTGCAATTTCTCCTTCATCACCACATTTATGTTGATACCAACCAATTACTCCACCTTTGGTCTCGATCTCATTGGATTTATCTCCCAAGTCCAATAAGCCAGGCTCGAAACATGATGACGAAGGGCCGATATCAAGGCGAAAGTCTCATCGAGTCGGAATCCGGGGAAATGACGCCTGTTTCCGAGAATATCGGGGTCATAGTTCCGGGTTGGTCTTAACCTTGAACGGCTTCGGGGAACATTATCGGACAACCAAGCATAGCCTATTGAAGGCCAAAATATCCGTGACCGGCTGGATGTCACGGTGGAGATCTCGGCACGTATCGATAAGGAGCCGGCAATCAGTTAATCTGAAGATTTTTTACCTTTTACAGAGTTGTACCTAAAGTAGAACTCTCCTACTATATAAGGGGGTCTGATAATTAATTAAACACATTGTAACACGCTTTCCAAGGCAATATATTATTATTTTTTCCATGTCATTAGCTTTTATCTTGTTCATCAGTGCTGGTCACATTGAGCCTGGATCGAGGGGGGGAATTTTACTAAAGCTGAAATTATCCTACGCGTGTGGTTTAATTATTTTTATCTTTACTTGTTCAATTTAATCCAATTTATTGCTTTGTGTCAGATTAGTTTGCGTATTCTTAAAACCACTTACAAATTCAATTGTTATGCGATTTCTAGAGTAAACAGTTTGACACCCAACGTGGGGCTAAAGATAATAGTGAATATTTGATACAAACTTCTATAAAACACCCTATTTTACACTTGTTCTTTAAAGTGTCTCTGATTTCTGGCCAAAGTTCAAAATGTCGAACGCCCAGTCAGCCATTCTGAACGTGGATGTTGAATCCGGCAACCATGGCGAGAACAACAACATGGTGCCGGGTAACAAGGTGCCCCCCGCCGATCTTGGCGGAGTTTCGGCCGCAGACCCGATAGACGCTAGCTCACACGTGGCCATCTATGAAAATTTGCCTAGCGATCTAGAGAACATCATCCGCAGGGAAGTTCAATCGATCGGCCAGAATAAGCATGGCGGTGAAGGTGATGGGATCAACTAACAGATGATCTTTGAAATGTTACTAGCTCAATAGGCAACAATAGCCCAATTGTAGAACCAAAGCCGCGTCCCAAGCAGAATTGAGCCCGAGCCATCCTTGGAAGTCACCTGCAGAAATGAATCGATCATGGAGAGGTCGAATGAAAATGAGTCGGGACCAATCTTGAGATCATAAAGATGCTCGAGGAACTGACATAACGGATATAATCGGGAGAGAAGAAAATAGAAGCAAATGACAAGAATGTGGAAACCTGCAATTCCAGGGTCAACCAAATCCTAGGAGCACCACCGATATTGAAGGTCTTGGACTCCAAGAAGTTCATTCAAAAGATGTTTTCCTCCGAGCGCATCTCCAAAACCGATCCCTAAGAAGTTCCGCATGCTCGAAGTCCTAAATATAATGGTACGACCGATCCAAATGAGCATGTGACCTCCTACACATGCGATATCAAAGGGAACGACTTGGAGGATGATGAGATCGAATTTGTCTTGCTGAAAAAGTTCGGGGAAACTATGTCCAAGGGAGCCATGATATGGTACCATAGTCTACCTCCTAATTCTATTGACTCGTTTACTAAGCTTGCAGATTCCTTCGTAAAAGCACATGCTGGGGCTATCAAGGTTAAGACCATAAAGTCGAACCTTTTCAATGTGAAACAGAGGGAAAATGATCGAGATGCTCAGGGAATTCGTGTCCCGGTTTCAAATTGAAGGAATGGACTTGCCTCCGGTCGCGGATGATTGGGCCATTCAAGCCTTTACCCAGGGACTAAATGTTCAAAGCTCGTTGGCTTCATAGTAGTTGAAACAAAATCTGGTAGAATATCTGACTGTCAATTGGGCCGACGTTTATAACCAGTATCAATCAAAAATCAGGGTTGAGGACGATCAACTTGGGGCTCCTTCCGGGTCTGTTTATCCCCTCAGAGCCGTTGACATAGTCAATAGAGGCATTGATCGTGAACCAAGATCGACCAAGGATCATTATCAGCCATACAATGGAGAACGAAGAGGTAATGTGTCTGGGGAAACCCTATGAGAAGTGAAAGGAGGAGTGATCGAGGTCAAAGCAACCGGGGACTCATAAGGAAAAACAGTTTCGATAGGCCTATCGGGCGTAAGGAAGCGCCAAGATTATCAGAGTACAACTTTAACGTCGATGTTGACGCCATCGTATCTACATTCCGGTCCTGCCCAAAGGGATCCTAACCTAATGTGCAAATATCATAGCACTTACGGCCACAGAATAGAGGATTGACGACAATTAAGAGAGGAAGTAGCCTGGTTATTCAACAACGGGCATCTCCTAGAATTCTTGAGAGACCGAGACACAAATCATTTAAGGTATAGGGATTCTAATAAACAGACCGAGCAGGAAGAACCTCAGCACATCATTAACATAATCATCGGTAGGGTCGACGTTCCCTAGGGGCCGAGTTCTAAGTGTGTGTAAATTGATCCAGTAGCTCGGCCAACATCATCAAATCGAGGGTTGTAGAACAACTCGGTCTACAAGATCAAATCGTGCCAGCAGTCCGAGTTCTAAACGGATTCAACATGGCATGTGAAACTACCAAAGGGGAGATAACATACCAGTAAATGTCGTCGGGATCATCCAGGAAGCCAAGTTATATGTAATCGAAGGAGATATGAGCTACAACACTCTGTTCAGGAGGCTATGGATCCACAACATGAGGGCATTACCCTCGACTCTACACCAAGTGTTGAATTTCCCAATGCCAGGATGGATTAAACCAATCTATGGAAAACAACCAGCCGCAAAGGAAATGTTCGTGGTCGAAGAGGCGACCCCGATATCTGTACTCACAGTGAGAAAAGGTCTAGGTTCGGTCACCAAGGAAGAATCCAAATAGTAATTACTAACGTCGGCCCCGACCCAACCGGAGAAGCAGGGGACCGATGAAGACGATGACTACGAGATTCCTATGTCTTTTATAGACCCCAACTACTCCGACGCTACTAAATCAACGGTCAAGGAGCTGGAGTGGGTCATATTGATCGAGCATTTGCCATATCGAAAGGTATACCTAGGCATGGGGTTAAGTCCCGAGCTCAAGAAAAAACTCATTCAATTTCTTATAGTTAACATAGATTGTTTCGCTTGGTCCCACCTTGATATCTCGGGGATCCCACCAAAAATAACCACTCACAAGCTAAGCCTAGACCCGAAATTTCATCCAGGCAAACAGAAAAAGAGGCCTCAGTCTGAAGTCAAACATGAATTAATCAAAGACGAGGTATCTAAACTCTTTAAAATAGGGTCCATTCGGGAGGTTAAATACCCATATTGGTTAGCAAACGTAGTGGTAGTCCCTAAACAAATGAACAAATTAAGAATGTGTGTCGACTATAAACACTTGAATAAGGCATGCTTGAAGGACTCTTTCCGTTTGCCCAATATCGATCGCATGATCGATGTGACAGCCGGCCACGAGATCCTCAGTTTTATCGACGCTAATTCCGGGTACAACCAAATTCGGATGGACCTAGGGGATTAGGAAAAAACGTCCTTCATCACTAAATACAGTACCTACTGCTATAACGTAATTCCATTTGAACTTAAAATGCTGGTGCCACTTACCAACGCGTAGTAAATTAGATATTTAAAGAATAAATAGTAAAATCAATGGAGGTCTACATTGACAACATGTTAGTTAAATCCCTGCGAGTAGAGGACCATTTAAAACATTTGCATCAAACCTTCAACATATAGAAGTAAAATATGAAGCTGAACCCGAAGAAATGTGCGTTCGGAAGGGTCTGGGAAGATTCTCGGATTTATAGTGTCTAATCGGGGGATCGAGATCAACCATGATAAAATCAAAGCCATAGAGGACATTACCATAGTGGACAACGTCAAGGCCGTACAAAGGTTAACCAAGTGCATAGCCACTGTAGGTCTATTCATTTTGAGATCCTCCAACAAGAGCCATCGGTTCTTCTCACTGTTGAAGAAGAAGAATAACTTCTCATGGACTCCGGAGTGCCAACAAGCCTTGGAGGAACTCAAATGGTGCCTCTCGAGCCTACCCTTGCTTCACATCCCAAGGCAAGAAGAATAGTTATACCTATACATGGCAGCATCTGAGCTGGGGGTAAGTGGAGTCCTGGTCCGGGAAGAAGAAGGTACGCAATTTCCTATCTATTATGTTAGTAGAACTCTAGGCGAGGCCTAAACTAGGTATCCTCAAATAGAAAAATTGGCGCTCGCTTTGCTAAGCGCCTCTAGGAAGCTAAAACCATACTTTCAATGCGACCCTATATGTGTGGTGACTACTTACCAATTGAGGAACATAATGCATAAACCCGAGCTCTCAGGACGATTGGCCAAATGGGCCGTGGAAATCAGCGGGTATGATATCGAATATCAACCCCGAACCACTATCAAATCTCAAATTTTGGTAGACATCGTGGCCAACTTTACGTCGGCCCTAATACCAGAAATCGAAAGAGAATTATTGCTGAACTTGGGGATTTCCTCGAGAATCTGGACCCTCTTTACGGGCGGTGCCTCAAACGTCAAGGGCTCCGGACTTGGCATCGTATTGAAGCCACCATAAGATAATGTAGTTAGTCAATCTATTAGGACTATAAAGTTGACTAACAATGAGGCTATGATTGCAGGCCTCGAACTGGCAAAACGCTTGGGGGCAGAGGTGATCGAAGCTAAGTGTGACTCCCTCCTTGTGGTGAACCAAGTTAATGGGACATTCGAAGTAAGAGAGGAACAAATGCAGAGATACCTGGATAAATTACAGGTAATGTTATATTGGTTCAAGGAGTAGACCTTGCAACATGTGCTTCGGGATCAAAACAGCATGGTCGATGCTCTCGCTAACTTGGGATCATCGGTCCACAATGATGAGTTTAACTCAGGGGCGGTAGTACAGATCATGAGATCAGTAGTGGAAGAAGGTCACATTGAGATAAATTGAACAAGCCTAACTTGGGATTGGAGAAACAAGTATATAAAGTATCTGAAGACCGGAAAACTACCCCCGAATCCTAAGGAATCGAGGGTGCTGCGTACGAAGGCGGTCTGGTTCAGCTTGTCTGAAGATGGTACCCTATTTCGGAGAATGTTTGATAGCCCACTCATAGTATGTCTAGGACCAGGAGACACCGAGTATGTTTTGAGGTAAGTCCACTAAGGGACTGTGGAAATCATTTGGGCATCGAATCATTAGTTCGGAAAATAATCAGAGCCGGCTATTACTGGATCGACTTGGAAAAGGATGCGAAAGAGCTCGTACGAAAATGTGACGGATGTCAAAGGCATGCTCCGACGATTCATCAGCCGGGGGAGCTGCTACATTCGGTCTTATCACTTTGGCCGTTCATGAAATGGGGAATGGACATCATCGTCCCTATTCCATGGGCACCTGGTAAGGCTCAATTTATATTATTTATGACTGACTATTTTTCTAAATGGGGGGAAGCCCAGGCGTTTGAGAAAGTCAGGGAAAAGGAAGACATTGATTTCATTTGGGACCACATAATATATCGGTTCAGAATGTCGGTCGAGATAGTGTGCGACAGTGGGAAGCAATTCATCGGCAGCAAAGTAAGCAAAATTTTCGAACACCATAAGATCAAAAGGATCCTCTAACCACCCTATCACCCTAGTAGGAATGGTAAAGCGGAGTCCACAAACAAAACCATACACCAAAACCTCAAAAAAGAGATTGACCAACGCCAAAGGAAAATGGAAAAAAAAATTGCCCGAAGTCCTATAGGCATACCGTACGACCTCGAAGTCCAGTATCGGGGCCACCCCATTCTCGTTGGTTTACGGCGCCGAAATTATAATGCCAGTTGAAATGGGAGAACTAAGTCTCAGGTTTCGATATGCAACCGAAGAGTCAAATGATGAGGTCATGAATACGAGACTGGAACTGTTAGATGAAAGGCGCGAGGCCACCCTCATCCAGTTGGCCGCCCAAAAACAATGGATCGAAAGGTATTACAATCAAAGAGACAACCTTCGACACTTCAACGTCAGGAGCTTGGTGTTAAGGAAGGTCACACTAAGCACCTGGAACCCAAACGAAGGGAAGTTAGGACAGAATTGGGAAAGTCTGTACCAAGTTATCCAAATCACTGGAAAACGATCGTACAAACTTGGAGCAATAAACAGTGAACGATATACCGAACATCTGGAACATAACTCACTTGAAACGATACTGCTGTAAAGGTATGACCCCATTCATTTCTTTTTTATAGCTTGTGTAGACATGTGATTTTTAACCATCCCCAAGATTTTTCATATTTTAGCACATAAATATTTAATCTAGGCCTAATATCGCGATTTTAATTAATTTTGACTATTTTATTTTAATTTATTACAAGAAAATAAAAATTACAAAAAATAGTTTTGTTTAATATTTTGTAGTCATTTTTAATCTTGAAAAATACCAAAAAAAATAATTTTGTTTTAACGGTCGGTCTTATTTTAACTGTTATTTTACTTAAGTACGACTAATTAATAAATGAGGTCATAGTTTAGTCTCGTTCGCGGGGGAAAGAATAAATTTGGGTTCAAGCGGCCCATTTTTAATTGTAATTTCCGGACTAGCCCATAATTTCCAAGCCCATAATTCCTAGGCCCATACCCCTAACCTAATTCCTACCCCTATATAATAGTACTTAATCCCTAAAATTACCTACGCCTAAAAAACATATTGAATACGTTGTTGTCTTCTGAAAAATCAAAGAAAAGCTTTGAATGAAAAAATACAAAAGAAAGCAAACAAACCTAGAGCCTAAGACTAAAAGGCTAACGATCAGCTAAAAGAAAAAAAGGACAATTGGAAAAAGCTACGCCGCAATTCTCAATACAAGACTCCCCCCCCCTCAGTTGTCTTTTTCTTCTTCAAAAACATGAAGAAAGCTTCAGAATTTTCTGAGTTTCAGTGATTGACGGCCAAAAAATGACCTCGTCGTTCTGCTTCCCCTCCATTCCAAAACCAGCAGCAACTAACGTCCATCAAAACTCCATCACCAGACCCCCATTAACCACGCATCTTCCATCTCCGGCGAGGCTTCAGCCGCAGAACATAGCCCACCCTTTCTTCTTCGAAAGAGTAGCACCTTCAGCTCCTTTTTCTAGCAAAAAACATAGAAAATCCAAACGCTAAGGATCCCCTGAACCAAAACACACAGTCGCATCTCCAAAAGAAATCGAGCAAATCTGAGGTGCCGATGAGGCCCGTTGTGGAGTTTTGTTGCGGTTCTGGCAGGTTTTCTGGTCTGGTTCGAGGTTTCCATTTTTGGTGGTGAATTACTTCTTTCATTTTGTTTTGGTTCTATTACAATATTATGAATGCTTGATTCTGTTACGATGTGTAGGAATGTTTTGTTCTAATACAATGTTTTTTGCATTAATGTGTTGTTATGTTGATTTTGTTGAATGTTTTTGGTGGGTGGGGTCCGTTCTTTCTTTCGATTGCTGCTATTGCAGTCGATTTTCTTGTCGTTATTTGTTATGTGTTTACAGCTTTTGATTAAAACCTGTATCATTGGATTTGTAGTTTGTCGATCTTGTGAGCATATAGTGTCGACCTCTTGTTATTAAATTTGTCCTTTAAAATTGAACGAGAAAACAATGAAACAATAGTGTTAAGTTCATGGGGCCATTGATTTTTAATTTCAATTAACAGAAGTTGGATTTGGAACTAACTAATGGATAATGGCGTTGCTTGATAGAGCTAATAAATGGGCCAGTGATTAATCTTGTAAATTGTAGGCCGTGTGAATTTTCGTAAGGTCTTGCTTCCTTAATAATTATAATTCTTAATCACTGCTAGTATGCCTCTAGACCCGCGATTAATAAACCGTCGTGATTATGGGTACGGTTCCCGTAACATAGTTATGATGCCTAATTTCCAAAATTCGGGGGTGCATTTCATGTGACCCGATTATAACAACTTCGAATAATAAATTCCTTTGAAGTAATTTGAGGCATGCCATGCCAAATAAAACTCATGGCCCTCACAAAACTAGCTAGCTTTTATAGAAAATTTGAGGTGTGTCATTTTCATTAAATAACCCATGGCCCTCATTTAATTAATATTAACTCTTTAAAAATTGAGTTGTGCCATCAATTGAATTTCCATGGACCTCGCAAACATTGTTAATTTGAACCTTCTAGTTGCTTTAGGCGCGGTCTTTAAATTGATTTTCTTTAAATTATTAAATTCGGGTGTGCATTTCATGTGACCCAATTTCAATTCTTAACAATGTTAAATAGAATGTGTCGCAAACCGTGGGTGCATTTCATGTGGCGTGGTTCAAGCCATGTTTTAAATAATGTTGAATCTTCCTAAAAGAGTTTTAAAAATAATTAAAAGCGATTAATAAGCTAAAATGCACCATAGGTTAAAACATGTAATAAATCAGATAATAGGCCAATTTTAATAGTTTAAGCGACCGTGCTAGAACCACGGAATCTGAAAATGCCTAACACCTTCTCCTGGGTTAACAGAATTCCTTACTTAAAATTTCTGGTTCGCAGACTTCAAAAGGAAATTCGAATTTTCTTGATTTGGGATTTAAAATAAACCGGTGACTTGGAACATCAATTAAAATATTCCAAGTGGCGACTCTGAAATTAAATAAATAATCCCATTTCGAATAATGTCACTTTAATTGGAAAAACTCCTTTATGCTCCCTCGGGCGGGTAGAAAGGAGGTGTGACGGCTCTGGCGACTCTGCTGGGGAACTTTCAGGCTCAGAATCTCTGGTTCAGGGTTCAATAATTCAACCTTAGAATAACTGTTATACTTATCTTTATTTATTATCTCATTTTTACATGTTTGGGCCTAATGTGCAAAATGTTATTTTTTACCACTTTGATATTATTTGAACTGTATATAAGCTGTTACAAAACCTTTCTCTTCTCATCTTCGGGGATATGCATGCTGGCGTGACTCCTTTTCTGTTAGTGTCATACCTTAAATTAGAAAGAGGTTCGGACAAGTTACAAAGCCGGATGGCCTTTTGGTTTCCGATACATACCCCCCCCCCCCCGGCTCGAGTTTTCTGCTCGGGTACACCAAGTCTAGAACAATATACCCATGTTTTAACCTAGAATAACATAGCCTCATGTCGGATCTAGTAGGAATGCTTGTTTGCATCACGTGCATTTGACTTTGGGGACTTAACACAGGGGTTGGGTCCGTCTAGGAAAGGTGTACCCAAATTAAAATGACCATTCTGATGCATCTTATGTGCTACTTGCGCATCTGTTTGTTTCAGTTTGCATGTTGACCGACTTTTAGAATAGGGAAAGAAAATCAAAAAAAGGAAAAAAAAAAGAAAATCAAAAAGAGTGAGAGGCATGTATTTGATTTATCCTGAAACTCTGCCAAAATTTTGAAAAAAAAAAGGAAAAATCATTTTAAAATAAGTCATATTTTCCTGTTGCGTCAAAACTGACCGAACTACGCGGGTCTGATTCTCACCGGATGTGAGATACGAAGGCAAACTTTATCGGTTCCGGCAAAAACTTTTTTAAGAAAAAGAAAATCAAAAAAAAAAATTCCTCCTTGGAAGCATTTCCTTAGCAAAAAAAAAAAATTAAACTCAAAAAAAATAGTTTCCTTCTTTTTGAAGTCTTTCACATGAAAAAAATAAAATAAAAAATCAAACTAAAAAATCAAAATCCAAAATGCGGGTTTCCTTTATTTTAAAGTATTTTTCCCAAAAATTTAAAAAAATCAGAAAAATAAGAAAAAAAATAGTCTTTTCCTTCTTTAGAAGTGTTTCTTTCGTAAATGTCATAAAAAAATTAAAAAAATAAAATTGAAGTCCAAAAATATTTTCGCTTTTCTTCAGAAGTACTTTTGTAAATAAATAAATAAAAACTCAGAAATCCAAAACATTTTCTTAAAAGTCCCTCTTTCGAAAATTAAGAGGCAACATCCAAAATCCAAAAAATATTTTCTTTCTTCTTTAGAAAGAGATAAAACAAATGTAAATTCAAACAAATATATTTTCTTTTTACTTTTAAAATTCTCAAAGTTCAAATCAAAAGCAAATGAATTTTTAGAAGTCTTTCTTTCAAAAACAAAACAAAAATCAAAATAAAAAAATCAAAAAAAGAATATTTCCTTTCTTCTTGTAAAACACTTCTTTCTAAAATTCCAACCAAAAAAATTATTAGTTTATTTACTCCATCCCTGATCTTCCCGAACTACGCAAGATCTGATTCATGCGGGGTCATGATATGTAGGCAATCCCCATTGGATTCGATCATAGCCATAGAATTAGCTGAGTGAAAAATAAACTGAAAAAAAAAGAAAGAAAAACTGAGTGAAAAAAAATAATGAAAAAAAATAGAGCGACAAAAATAGAAGAGTGAGAAAAACAAAAAGAGCGATAGAAAAAAAAATCAAGAGTGATTAAAGAGAGGCAGAAATAAAAGAAAAGAGGTACATACTAAAGGAATTAGTCAAGGCCAGGATGAAACATATAACCGTTCAAATACATGGTAGAAGCGTTTAACTTCTAGGTGCATTGCATCCCAACATGCGATTTTCTATAAGTTAAATGTCTCAAAACTAACAAGGTTGTTGGGTGTGCAAATTAGCCAGGTTCTATTCAGGTGTTTGGTTTTGTTGGTATCTAGCTTCCCACCCTTACTTCGCAAGATCCGAAGGAAAGGTTCCTATGGCCTCTGAAAGCCATCTACAAATCATCGATCCTGAGGATAGCCCAGCACCGGCTGTTCCACAACTAGAATCAGCGGCTGCTGAAGAGAATAGGATATTGCGTCTCCGCATATTGGAAATGTGGGAAGCCTGGTCTAATGGTAGGGAACCTCCAAGTGCAATCCCTGGGTTCGCTGAGTTGATCCCTAGGTCAGGTGAGGTTTCCAACTCCCCTACGCCTAACCCGCTCATCCCATGCGGGCACCCTCCAATGTCGTCCATTGTTCCGGGCATGCCTTCTTTGGTTCGCCCCCAGGCGCTAGTTTCCAGGGCACCTCCAATATTGTTCTCTACAGCACCAGTCTGCACCAGAGCACAACTAACTTTACCACGGCCGTATATTGAGCCTCCAATGTTCACCTTTTAGGGTCCACAACTTCAATCATAAATAACAAATGTGACCCCGTACTCTTTCACTCAACCTCCGCAATATGATCTCTCGATGGAACAAGAAAAGGTTGCTAAAAATCACGGGCAAGAAGAAATAGCTTGAAAGATGAAGAGCTCGGAACAAAGCCTGAAAAACTTGCAAGGTCTAAGTGGCCAAAAGAGTGTCTCATACTCTGACCTCTGTATGTTTCCCCATGTACACTTGCCAGTTGGCTTCAAAACACCAAAATTTGAAAAGTACAACGGGCATGGAGACTCGGTTGCTCACCTGAAATGATACTGTAACTAGTTGAGAGGCGCTGGTGGAAAAGGGGAGCTGCTAATGTCCTATTTTGGGGAATGCCTCACCGGAATCGCTTCTGAGTGGTATACGGATCAAGAAATTACCCATTGGTACATGTGGGATGATATGGACCGAGATTTTGTTCGCCAATTCCATATAATGTGGCCATCGCTCCCGATAGAAACTCTTTGTCCAATTTGAAAAAGAAAATCATGGAAAGCTTCCACGAATATGTTGTCAAATGAAGTGAGCAAGCTGCCAGGGTAAAACCTCCAATGGATGAAATTGAAATGGTCACGGTCTTTCTACAGGCCCAAAAGGCGAACTACTTCCAGAACATGATGTCCGCCATGGGTGAGCCATTTGCTGAGGCTATCAAAATTTGGGAAATGGTTGAAAACGGTTTAAAAACATGTCGAATCTTGAGTCATGCTACTTTTAAAGCCACATCACAGGCTGCTCAGAATGGTTCGAAGGGTTTGATGAACAACAATGGGAGTGAAGACGGAGTCATGATGGCTTCAAGCTCGAGGGGGGCCCGCAGGTCACTCAGCCAATCATATGTGCCTTCTATGTTCCCTCCACACATTATTGTCCCTTTCAAGACGATGCTTATGTCGTGGCACCACCTCTTTATGCGGTGATGAACGTGCAACCTTACACGTAGCCACAACATCATACACAAAACCGAGCTCCACCTCGCATAAATGTCCATCCTTACCAAGCTCCATATAATCCCTAACCAGATGTTCCCCAATACAATCCTCGCCTAAGAGAGCCTTTCAAAAAGAATCAGTTCACCCCTATTGGTGAATCGTATTCAAGCTTGTTCCAAAAGCTAATCAGGCTAGATCTATTGTAGCTAGTGGCCCGAACCGGCCGAACCCCGAGTCCACAGTGCACTGAGCTGATGCTAGATGTGAATACCACTCTGAAGCAGTGGGACACAGTACGGAGGACTGTTGGACTCTCAAAAGGGCAGTTGAAGATTTGATTGAAGCTGAAAGAATCATTTTTCGGGATGAAAAAGATCCTGATGTGATGAACAATATGTTGCATGCCCACAATATCGAGCCAATGGTCAGAATGATTTGTGAAGCTGAGGAATTTAATCTGGCACTGAAAGCCATTGCAGCCATTGCCGAGACAGAAGAAAAGCCAAAAAATGGTTGCTAAGCATGAACGTTCCCCATCAGACGGGAGTCTTAGTAGACAGTCTTGCTATCTTTTCAGCGTCCGGATTATTTCAGGGTGTGATCCAGATGTTTTACCTTATTGTCTTACTTTCTGATGTAAACCCTTTTATCTTCAAAAAATCAAAAATCAAAAATCAAATGAAATTAATATTTCATTGTCCAAGAATGTCTCTTTTCTTAATCTTGTCATTTTTCTTTCTTATTCTCTTTTTAGTTTTGTTAAATGCAGATTTCAATAACATGACATGCTTGCGGACTTCATGCCCAGATCCTGAAAACTGTCAGACCTCGAAATAATGAATCAAGGATTAGATCTCAATGAAGATAAAGTTTAAGGAAATAAAACAAAGAGTTGGAACAACTGAAGAAAAATTGGTTCCCGGATCGGAAAGGTCCATACATTGCAACAAGAGTTCTACCAAAAGAGTGCGTTGTACTTGGGACACATCGAAGGAAATGTCCCTGAAATAACTATCAATGCAAATGCAGTCAAAAGGTAGTATGTTGGATCCTCCATATAGTACTAATATTCTTCGGTTGGGATGACGAAGGCTTTTATTCTCGCTAGCTAAACACTATCAACCCTTCTCAAACCCTTTAAGTCGGCTCCCTTTTCTTTGATTATCCTCTTTGGAATCTAAAAGTGTTATTGAAAAAATGAAATGAAAAAAAAAAGAAAAATACAAAAAAGGAAGAAAATACAAGGAAAATGAAAAAAAAAGAAGAGAAAAGATGAAAAAAAGAGGAAAAAGAAAGAAAAAGAAAGATAAAATAAAACAAAAAAAACAGAAAAACAAAAGAAAATAAAAAACAAAGTTTCCCTGAACTGTGTTCGACTCGATTCCGAAAGGATACGTAGGCAGCCTCTCTCTAGAGTTCAGTCACACCAAAACAATAATCCAAATTTCCCCAAAAGTGAAACTGAGGTAGATGTTGTAATGGTCCGGCGATGATCCCGCCTTAATGGTTCCAAAGTTGTAATTCGATCCAAATCATTTTTACCCAAATCCTTTCAAGTCCTTCCGATCAATCGGTGAGAATGTCCAAGGATTAGAGAATACGGCTACTTGGATCCGATGCAATAAAAATGAGAGAAATAAAATGAGAGAGTCTTATTGGTGAAAACCCACACGGGCACCATGAGGCGATGGTAAGCAGAGAAATGAAAAACGAGAGAGTCTTGTTAGTGAAAACTCGTAAAGAGTACTATAAGGCGAGAAGAGAAATGAGAGAGGTCAGTTCGTGAAAACCCGCAAAGGGCTCCCCTGATCAAAAAGAGGATCCTCACAGCCATCGACACCGATAGAGTCCTGGCAAGGTTTCTCGATTTTGAGGCAAAAAATGTGATGAATTTCTTAGAGTCGGACGGTTTACACAGATCAGGCATCTAGTCCAAAAGGCATGTCATGTTCATTGAAGTCCGCATGTACTCTAGATAAGTCCTTCTTTTCTTTACCCGAAAGGGACACTTCTTGATTTAAACTCATTCTCCATTCCATTGTTTGTTTTCTTTGAATACCTTTTGGTCTAACACTGTTCCAAAACTAAGAAAAAGAAAGGATGGCAAGACTGATTTACAGGGTTTTCATTTGGTGCGAGCTAATGTACAGAAAGGCACCCAGCCTAACCACGGGCATCAAGTCGATCCCGACTAGCCATGGCGGCCGATGCTTCGAAATCAAAACTCTTGGAAAGAGAAAATCAAATGGAGTGCCTATAAAGGCAAATAAAGTTGAAAAGGTTGAGTCCCACGTGGCTAACCATCTCGGAAAAGAGATGAAAAAAAACCAAGGTACCCTAAATGCTCTGAATTTGAAGTTGGGAGAAAGAAGCCAGAAAACAAAGGCCTACAAAGGCGACACAAAATTGGAAAAGGTCGAGTCCCACGCGACTAGCCATTACAGCAAAGTTTGAGGAGCCAAAAGTTCCCCAATGCTCCGAAGTTAAAAAAAAGAAGAAAAAAAAGAAAAGAAGAAAAAAAGAAAAGAAGTGAGAAAGGAAAGGCCTACGAAGGCAAAATAAAGTCGAAAAGGTTGAGTTCCACCGACCAGCTGTCATGGCAAAATCTGGAAAAAAAACCCAGAGATTTTCAGGGCCTGAAATGAAATCGGTCCCTAGGAAACGAGCGGTTGCAGTTGAGATCTTCATCATAAAAGCGGGGCCGAGATCAAAACAATCAAGGCCACAAAACCAACCACCGTTTCAAACTAACAATTGCTCTTTGTTTGAAAACATGAAACATGTGCAATCCAAAGCAACCTTGAAAGAAGCAGGTGCAACCAAAGAGAAACTGCGCAAGGGCTAGAAACAGCTTTGCAGCAATAATCAATCAAAAAGGGAAGTTTCCTCCGAATTATTTTCTGCATTTTTACTGATTTTCTTTAAAAAAAGGAAGAAGAAGAAGAAGAAAAATTCAAAATCATGGTAGCCTAGGGTCCACAATCTCTAGTTACGTTTTTTCCAACATAGGGCTTCCGCACCCTAGTTGAATTTATTTTTAGACATAAGGTCTCCACTCTACAGTCGCATTTCCAACATAGGGTCTCCACTCCCTAGTTGAGTTTTATGTTAGACATAGGGTCTCCACCCCCTAGTCACCTTTTGCCAATATAGGGTACCCACTCCCTAGTTGAGATTATTTTAGACACAAGGTCTCCACTCCCTAGTCGCCTTTTGCCAACATAGGGTCTCCACACCCTAGTCGCCTTTTTCCAACATAGGATTTCCACTCCCTATTTGAGATTATTTTAGACATAGTGTCTTCACTCCCTAGTCACCTTTTACCAACATAGGGTCTCTACTCCCTAGTTGAGATTATTTTTAGACATAGGATCTCCACTCCCTAGTCACTTTTTGCCAAAATAGGGTCTCCACTCTCTAGTTGAGATTTTAGACATATGGTCTCCACTCCCTAGTCGCCTTTTACCAACATAGGGTCTCCACTCACTAGTTGAGATTTTAGACATAGGGTCTCCACTCCCTAGTCGCATTTTGCCAACATAGGGTCTACACTCCCTAGTCGTCTTTTGCCAACATAGGGTCTCCACTCCCTAGTTGAGATTATTTTTAGACATAGGGTCTCCACTCCCTAGTCGCCTTTTGCCAACATAGGGTCTCCACCCCCTAGTTGAGATTATTTTAAACATAGGGTCTCCACTTCTTAGTCACCTTTTACTGACATAGGGTCTCTACTCCCTAGTCGCCTTTTGCCAACATAGGGTCTCCACTCCCTAGTTGAGATAATTTTAGACATAGGGCCTCCACTCTCTAGTCGCCTTTTGCCAACATAGGGTCTCTACTCCCTAGTTGATATTATTTTAGAAATAGGGTCTCCACTCCCTAGTCGCCTTTTGCCAACATAGGGTGTCCACTCCCTAGTTGAGATTATTTTAAATATAGGGTGTCTACTCCCTAGTCGCCTTTTGCCAATATAGGGTCTCCACTACCTAGTTGAGATTATTTTAGACATAGGGTCTCCACTCCCTAGTTGAGATTATTTTAGACATAGGGTCTTCACTCCCTAGTTGCCTTTTGCCAACATAGGGTCTCCACTTCCTAGTTGAGATTATTTTAGACATAGGGTTTCCACTCCCTAGTCGCCTTTTGCCAACATAGGGTCTCCACTCCCTAGTTGAGATTATTTTTTACATATGGTCTCCACTCTCTAGTTGACATTATTTTAGACATAGGGTCTCCACTCTCTAGTCACCTTTTTCCAACATAAGGTCTCCACTCCCTAGTTGAGATTACATTAGACATAGGGTCTCCACTCCCTAGTCGCCTTTTGCCAACATAGGGTCTCCACTCCCTAGTTGAGATTATTTTAGACTTAGGGTCTCCACTCCCTAGTGCCTTTTGCCAACATAGGGTCTCTACTCCCTAGTTGAGATTATTTTAGACATCGGGTTTCCACTCCCTAGTCGCCTTTTGCCAACATAGGTTCTCCACTCCCTAGTTGAGATTATTTTAGACATAGAGTCTCCACTCCCTAGTCGCCTTTTGCCATCATAGGGTCTCCACTCCCTAGTTGAGATTATTTTAGACATAGGGTCTTCACTCCCTGGTTGAGATTATTTAAGATATAGGGTCTCCACTCCCAAATCGCCATTTGCCAACATAGGGTCTCCACTCCCTAGCTAAGATTATTTTAGACATAGGATCTCCACTCCCTAGTCATCTTTTGCCAACATAGGTCTCCACTCGCAAGTTGATATTATTTTATATATAGGGTCTCCACTCCCTAGTTGAAAATATCTTAGACATAGGGTCTCCACTCTCTTGTTGAGATTATTTTAGACATATGGTCTCCACTCCCTAGTCGCTTTTGCCAACATAGCGTCGCCACTCCCTAGTTGATATTATTTTATATATAGGGTCTCCACTCCCTAGTTGAAAATATCTTAGACATAGGGTCTCCACTCTCTTGTTGAGATTATTTTAGACATATGGTCTCCACTCCCTAGTCGCTTTTGCCAACATAGCGTCGCCACTCCCTAGTTGCCTTTTTCCAACATAGGTTCTCCACTCCCTAGTTGAGATTATTTTAGGCATAGGGTCTCCACTCTCTAGTCGCCTTTTGCCAATATAGGGTCTCCACTCCCTTGTTGAGATTATTTTTGACATAGGGTCTCCACTCCCTAGGCGCCTTTTGCCAACATAGGGTCTCCACTACCTAGTTGAGATTATTTTAGACATAGGGTCTCCACTCCCTAGTCGTCTTTTGCCAACATAGAGTCTCCATTCCCTAGTTAAGATTACATTAGACATAGGGTCTCCACTCCCTAGTCGCCTTTTGCCAACATAGGGTCTCCACTCCCTAGTTGAGGTTATTTTAGACTTAGGGTCTCCACTCCCTAGTGCTTTTTGCCAATGTAGGGTCTCTACTCCCTAGTTGAGATTATTTTAGACATAGGGTCTCCACTCCCTAGTCGCGTTTTGCCAACATAGGTTCTCTACTCCCTAGTTGAGATTATTTTAGACATAAAATCTCCACTCCCTAGTCGCCTTTTGCCATCATAGGGTCTCCACTCCCTAGTTGAGATTATTTTAGACATAGGGTCTTCACTCCCTGGTTGAGATTATTTTAGACATAGGGTCTCCACTCCTAAGTCGCCTTTTGCCAACATAGGGTCTACACTCCCTAGTTGAGATTATTTTAGATATAGGATCTCCACTCCCTAGTTGAGATTATTTTAGACATAGGATATCCACTCTCTAGTCACCTTTTGCCAACATAGGTCTCCACTCCCTTGTTGAGATTATTTTAGATATAGGGTCTTCACTCCCTAGTCGTCTTTTGCCAACATAGGGTCTCCACTCCCTAGTTGAGATTATTTTTGACATAGGGTCTCCACTCCCTAGTTGAGATTATTTTAGACATATGGTCTTCTCTCCCTAGTTGCTTTTGCCAAAATAGCATCTCCACTCCCTAGTTGAGATTATTTTAGATATAGGGTCTCCACTCTCTAGTCGCTTTTTTCCAACATAGGGTCTCCACTCCCTAGTTGAGATAAATTTAGGCATAGGGTCTCCACTCCCTAGTCGCCTTTTGCCAACATAGGGTCTCCACTCCCTAGTTGAGATTATTTTTGACATAGGGTCTCCAATCCCTAGGCGCCTTTTGCCAACATAGTGTCTCCACTCCCTAGTTGAGATTATTTTAGACATAGGGTCTCCAATCCCTAGTAGCATTTTGCCAACATAGGGTCTCCACTCCCTAGTCGACTTTTGCCAACATAGGGTCTCCACTCCCTAGTTGAGATTATTTTAGACATAGGGTCTTCTCTCCCTAGTCGCCTTTTGCCAACATAGGGTCTCCACTCCCTAGTTGAGATTATTTTAGACATAGGGTCTCCACTCCCTAGTCGCCTTTTGCCAACATAGGGTCTCCACTCCCTAGTTGAGATTATTTTAGACATAGGGTCTCCACTCCCTAGTCGCCTTTTGCCAACATAGGATCTTCACTCCCTAGTTGAGTTTATTTTTAGACATAGGGTCTCCACCCCTAGTCGGTTTTCCAACATAGGATACACAATCCTGACTTTTATTGCTTTCAATAAAGAAGTACTTTAGAATTTTGTTTCAATAACTCACGAAATTTTTCTAGTGAAAACTGGGTCAGAAAAATTTCGTTTGTTTGCTTGTTTTGGTGTCTGAGCAGGTTTTACCTCGAGGCACAGGGTTCGAGAAGACCAAAGAATGAGTCTCAATCCAGAATAAGGAAAAAAAAGAAGAAAAAAAAAAAGAAGTGAACTCAAAGTGCAGAAGCGGAGAAAAGATGTGGACTGCTCAAGACGTGATTGAAGTCACAAGCTTTGCATGTCCTGCCTAAATCCGAGAAGTTGAAAAAGGTAAGAACCAGCACCTGCAGCTAACAAGCATCAAGTTTTAGATCAAGGTCCGTATGAAGAAATAACCAAGACTAAAGATCAAGCTTCAGAAGACTCAAAGATAGGAATCTTATAACTCGTAGCTGATAGATTTAGTTAGTATTTTTTATTTTTGATTTTGATGTAATAATAGGACCTCGGATTGGAGCCTCAACGGCACCTCCTCGGCTCTCAACCTCGGTACTCCATCACCTCATTCACTTCTGAACTACACGTGGCCTGATTCCTTTATATCCAAGGATATGTAGGCAGCTCAGATACCAGGGCTCGGTCGCATTCTCCTTTCTTTTAGCTTTTCGTCTCTCCAAATAAGGGTCGGGTCAAAAACCTGTCTCATCATTTTTTGTCTGAAAACTCTTTGCATTTCCAGTCAAAGAGGGGAAATTGTAGATATGTGATTTTTGACCCTCCCCAAGATTTTTCATATTTTAGCACGTAAATATTTAATCTAGGCCTAATATCGCGATTTTATTTAATTTTGACTTTTTTATTTTAATTTATTACAAGAAAATAAAAATTATAATAAATAGTTTTGTTTAATGTTTTGTAGTCCTTTTTAATCTTGAAAAATACCAAAAAAATAGTTTTGTTTTAACGGTCAGTCTTATTTTAACAGTTATTTTACTTAAGTAGGACTAATTAATAAATAAGGCATATTTTAGTCTTGTTCGCGGGGGAAAGAATAAATTTGGGTTCAAGCGACCCATTTTTAAGTGTAATTTCCGGACCTAGCCCATAATTCCTAGGCCCATACCCCTAACCTAATCCCTACCCCTATATAATAGTACTTAATCCCTAAATTGACCTACGCCTAAGAAACATATTGAATCCGCCGTTGTCTTCTGAAAAATCAAAGAAAAGCTTTGAACGAAAAAATACAAAAGAAAGCAAACAAACTTAGAGCCTAAGACTAAAAGTCTAACGATCAGCTAAAAGAATAAAAGGGACAATTGGAAAAAGTTGCGCCGCAATTCTCAATACAAAACCCTCCCCCAATCGGTTATCTTTTCTTCTTCGAAGGAGCAGCACCTTCAGCTCCTTTTTCTGGCAAAAAACACAGAAAAACCTAACGCTAAGGATCCCGTGAACCAAAACACACAGTCGCATCTCCAAAAGAAAACGAGCAAATCCGAGGTGCCGAAGAGGACCGTTGTGGAGTTTTGTCGCGGTTCCGGCAGGTTTTCTGGTCTGGTTCGAGGTTTCAGTTTTTGGTGGTGAGATTACTTCTTTCATTTTGTTTTGGTTCTATTACAATGTTATGAATGCTTGGTGCTATTTACGATGTTTAGGAATGTTTTGTTCTAATACAATGCTTATTGCATTAATGTGCTGTTATTTTGATTTTGTTGAATGTTTTCGATGGGTGGGGTTTGTTTTTCCTTTCGATTGCTGCTATTGCAGTCGATTTTCTTGTCATTATTTGTTCTGTGTTTAAAGGTTTTGATTAAAACCTGTATGTTTGGATTTGTAGTTTGTCGATCTTATGAGCATATAGTGTCGACCTCTTGTTATTAAATTTGTCCTTTAAAGTTGAACGAGAAATCAATGAAACAATAGTGTTAAGTTCATGGGGACATGGATTTTTAATTTCAATTAATAAAAGTTGGGTTTGGAACTAACTAATGGATAATGGCGTTGCTTGATAGAGCTAATAAATGGGCCAATGATTAATCTTGTAAATTGTAGGCCGTGTGGATTTTCATAAGGTCTTGCTTCCTTAATAATTATAATTCTTAATCACTGCTAGTATGCCTCTAGACCTGCGATTAATAAACCGTCGTGATTATGGGTACAGTTCCCGTGACATAGTTATGATGCCTAATTTCCAAAATTCGGGGGTGCATTTCATGGGACCCGATTATAACAACTTCGAATAATAAATTCCTTTGAAATAATTTGAGGTATACCATGCCAAATAAAACCCCTAAGCCCATGGCCCTCACAAAACTAGCTAGCTTTTATAGAAAATTTGAGGTGTGCCATTTTCATTAAATAACTCATGGCCCTCATTTAGTTAATATTAACTCTATAAAAATCGAGGTGTGCCATCAATTGAATTTTCCATGGCCCTCACAAACATTGTTAATTTGAACCTTCTAGTTGCTTTAGGCACGTTTTTTAGATTGATTTTCTTTAAAATATTAAATTCGGGTGTGCATTTCATGTGACCCAATTTCAATTCTTAACAACGTTAAATAGAATGTGTCACAAACCGCTGGTGCATTTCATGTGGTGTGGTTCAAGGCATGTTTTAAATAACGTTAAATCTTCCTAAAAGCATTTTAAAAATAATTAAAAGTGATTAATAAGCTAAAATGCACCATAGTTTAAACATGTAATAAATCAGATAATAGGCCAATTTTAATAGTTTAAGCGACCGTGCTAGAACCACGGAACCCGGGAATGCCTAACATCTTCTCCCGTATTAACAGAATTCCTTACTTAGAAATTCTGGTTTGCAGACTTCAAAAGGAAAGTCGAATTTCCTCGATTTGGGATTTAAAATAAACCAATGACTTGGAACACCAATTAAAATATTCCAAGTGGAGACTCTTAAATTAAACAAATAATATCATTTTAAATAATGTCACTTTAATTGGAAAAAGTCCCTTATGCTCCCTCGGGCGGGTGGAAAGGAGGTGTGACAGCTTGAACTAACACTTACAGGTAACCATCAAGGAACGATACAATTTTTAGACCTGAAAGCACGCGTTGCACTCTTTTTCCCTTGAACCGGTTTTGTCCCAAATGGGTTTTCCGGCAAGATTTTTAATGCAACAGTGGATCATGCTAACTTAGAATTGAAGACCGGTTTCACGACCCAAAATCCATTAAAGGTCATGAAGGCGCTGGACGCCACTGTCAAGCAAGCCAACACCAAATAACTAGAAATTTATCATTTTAATATTTTTAAAATTATTTCTTTTAGACATTAAACAATAAATAATGAAATTCACTGAAATAAGAATGATGTCTTTAACAAACTTGATATTGAATAATCCTATGATCATCCCATAACCCAGTGTCACAAGTGCACAAGTTATTTCTAGGAAATAATGTAATACAATAACTGTCCGGAATACAAATTGGATAGTAGACAAAATACAATACAGTACTCAGAAGGAGACTCTGCTGGCTGTGAGTCGTCTCGAGGAGTACAGCTCACCTAAATCTCCGTATCCAGCATGCTGCTGCGACGAACTAGGCCACTAGACATATATGAGCCTCTGCAACAAAAATGCACAGCAAGTGTAGTATGAATACAAAAATAACTTGTACCCAGTAAGTATCTCGTCTAATATTGAAGATGTAGAGACGAGAGGTCGACTTCGAAACTTACTAGTGGTCCAATAATAATATACCAATAATATAGTAAATTGAAGATTTTCATAAAAATAGCTGTAACTTAATAACATGAGACAAATAAACAATTCTTGCGTTTATAGAAACTTTCCAAATCCATTTTCATCATTTATACATTTATCTCAGGCCAGGGAGAACAAATATCAATATCTATAAATCTCAAGACACATAATACAAGTATGCACAAATCATGCCGAGGTCGTACAACCCAATCCAACAATATTTAAATTGTGCACTACCAGAGGGTCGAATGGCGCGAACCATAGATGCATCTATTACCCCGCTCGTGAATCATATATGTGACGCGGTCAAATATAAATAAACAATCACCCCGCTCACGAATCATGCATGCGACGCGGGTACACATAGAAACACACATTCAAATAGTCAATCAAGAATTCATCAAGGAACATTTATCCGAAGAAAAGCCAATCCTCTTTTAACGATTTAAGAAAATGAAGTTTAGCCTTTTTAGAAATTCATTTACTAATTCGATATGGTTTAAGCAACTTACATTATCGATAAGGTTACAAATATTTCAAGTAAGCATGCTTTTGGGTCCTAGACTACCCGGACTTAAGCATAATAGTAGTGACGCACGGACTCTCGTCACTTCGTGCATACGTAGCCCCCACAAATAGTAGCACATAATTGATTATTTCACCTATGGGGACAATTCTCTCTTACAAGGTTAGAAAGGAGACTTACCTCGCTCCGATGTTCCCTAATCGGCATTCCACGCCCTTCCGAAGACTCAAATCAATGCACAATACTCCAAAACTAGCCAATAATTATGCAAACCCATTAATATATGCTCAATTACTCATAATAATCCAATTTATAACAATTTCAAACCTCGATCGAAAAGTTGATAAAAATCACCTTTGGGCCCATGTGCCCCGATTCCAAAAAATTTCGAAGATAAAGTTTACCCATAACCTCACGGACTCAAATATATAATTTACTCTCAACTTCATGCCTAACATCGTGGTCAAAATTCAAGAATACCAATTTCTAGGTTTTTTTTCAAAATCCCAAATTTCTACTACTTTTCATACTTTAATCCGCAATAAAACTATGTATTTAACTTACAAGAGGTGGGATTAACTTACCTCATGATTGATGATGAAATCCCTCTCTTCAAAGGCTCCAAAATCGCCCAACCAAAGCGAAAATGCGTGGAAGATGAGCCAAAACTCGTTTTTCAAGAACACACTGCCCAGCTTGACCTCTCGAACATGCGGTCCTCCTGCCGCTTCTGCGGCTCCGCACCTTTAGAAATTTCCATTGCATGTGAGGTCTAAGCTAACTCGACTGCGTCCGCTTCTGCGGAGCCCAGATCGCTCCTGCGGTCTCGCTTCTGCAGCAGCTGTGTCGCACCTGCGGCCCCAGCCTGGCCTAGTCTATTTCCGCTTCTGCGACACCAACGCCGCCTCTGCGGCTCCGCACCTGCGGCCCAAGCCTCGCAGGTACGATTACACCAGAAGCCAGTTGCTTCATTCCTTCTTCAATTCCAAATTTGATCTGTTAGCCATCCGGAATCCACCCGGAGCCCTCGAAACCCCGGCTAATCAAACCAACCAGTCCCAAACCATTATGCAGACCTACTCGAGGCCTCAAATCACGTCAAACAATGCTAAAATCACGAATCACACTCCATTTCAAACTTGAAGAACTTTAGAACTTCGAACTTCTTTATTCAATGTCAAAACGTATCAAATCACATCCGATTGACTTCAAAATTTGCACACAAGTTATATTTGACATTATATACGTACTCCAAATCCACTTCCGATCGTGCTCCCAGTACCAAAATCACCATTCAAAGCTATTCCTAGACTCGGAATCCCAAACAGACATTGATAACACTGAAATGCGCTTCAACCCAAATTTATGAAATTCTTCCAAAATGCTAACTTTCACAATATGCGTTGAAACGCTCCTGAGTCATCCAAAACCCGATCCGGACATACGTCCAAGTCCAAACTCATCGTACGAACCTGCTGGAACCTTGAAATCCTGATTCTGAGGTCGTTTACTTAAATATCCAATCCTTGCCAATTTTTCCAACTTAAATCTTCCAAAGTGCGAATTTTCTTTCCAAATCAACTCCGAACTTCCCGGAATTCAATTTCGACCATGCTTACGAGTCATAATACCTGAAGTGAAGTTGCTCATGGCCTCAAACTGTCGAACGATGTGCTAGAGCTCAAAACGACCGATCGGGTTGTTACATTCTCGCCCACTTAAACATACATTCATCATCAAACGTGTTGAAAACTGCACTAAAGTTTTCCAAAATCACTGTCTAACACCTCGTGCATATACCTGTTCTACCAAAACTCAATTGAGCATATTATCTCGAGCAAATCTGAATATATTCTCTTTTATTTAGGAAAATAAGCCTTAGATCCCAATTCCAACATCCAGAATTCTCTGTCAGACATGTTTCCAGCATACGAACACCGTATCAATCACTACACGATGCACTGACACATGATTGCATACCTTTGCTGAATTTACCCTATGCATCCTCTGATAACGATAGTCAAAACTCAACAAATCTAACGCTCCCAATGCACCTCATGACATATATAATTCTTTCCCCAAGTTTTGCAACACTGCCACGATGGAAGAGGTGCGTAGAAATTCATAACTAACTACCCAGTCAACATATCATTGAGTCTATACTCCTGACAAGAATCATTACCTCATTCTGAACCACTTAATGGTATTTGATCTTTAATATACTTCAAATAATCCGATAGCACTGATCCTAGATCCAATAATCTTGTCTCACCCAGTACGAACTACTCAGGCAACAGCCATCCCTAACATGACCAAAAGTTTCATATGATGCCACAATGTGCCAATAGGCTACCAACTCGAACGTGATACATAAGGAAAACGAACTTTAGAAGAGACTACTCAACTCACGCAGTTAATATGGAATTTCCTCAGAAAATGGAAAACAAAACACACAAAAATTAGAATATAAAAAATTGTACTCAACATCAGACTATTGCGGCGTGCAACCCGATCCAAACAACATACACGTGGCGGCGTTGTTGATATCCAATTTTTCCTTATATATTTTTAATATACATAAGCACTTTTAAAATGGCATATATATTCATATACAAGGTTTTTATAATTTTCCTATAATTTTAAATATTTTAAATTAATCTATTTCTTTCCCCTTTACTCATAAAATTCCCAATAATTATCCCTCAAATTTTTGTCGTGGTAATTTAGTCATTTAAATTCAATATTTATGCCAAAATATTGTTAAAATATTTTTAATGCATTTTTATAATTGTATTTTGTATTTTTAAAGCTAAATTATATATAATTGCAATATTAGCACTGTTAATATATAATTACATTTATATGCATAAAAATGATCTTCTATATTTGTAAAATATTAAATATCTATTTTAAATCATTTTAGTATACAAAATTATTTCCAGCAATTATCTGTTATTTATTATAAATTATATAAGGATAAATTGGCTATTTAAAATATAGCCAGATTGTATTTCAATCATAGCCTCAATTAAACCCAATACCCTGCCCAATTTCAGGCTAAAATACCCGACCCAAACCCTAAACCCGCCTAGCCGACCCAGAATGAATTAAATCATGTCCGTTGATCTGAGAGATCAACGACCCGTATTAACCCTTGCCTTTTTTAACTCTAAACGACCCCTAACCCTAAATCATTTTCCAAATCCGCCGCCTCTGTATTCTCTCGTCTCCTCTCCTTTCTCAGTAACTCAAGCAAACCCTACCCCTTCAACCGCCGACCTCTCTTCTCTGATCTTCTCCGGTGATAGCTCATTGACTCCTAAGCCTCCAATGGCTTCTCTCATACCATGCTTGCCTTCTCTAAGGTCTTCAAGGGCCTAGGGCCATGCCGACTTGCACTTAGGGCTCGTCACTTATCTATTCTTGGCTACTCCAGTGTGATTTCGAGCAAAATCATGTTGTATTTGTCACGGTCCTTGGGATTCTAGACAGGTTCTTTCATCTCTATATGGGTTTCATCTGAAATGCTAATTTTTGCCTATGTCTCCTAGATCTGTACAGATCTAGAACGATTTGAGTTTGTTTCTTTAATGTTTTACACTGTCCTTGGAACTCTTTATAAGAATCATGTGATTTCAAGTGTTTTTGTCTTCTTCTAAAAAATTAGGGTTTCAGAACTTTTTCTTAAAACTTTGTTTAAACTGATTCTTTATGTTTAAACTTCTATTTCTTGCATATCTCAACTGATTCTATGATTTTACTACCTTCTCAACTTGCCTATGTTGAAAGCCTTAATTTTCTAGATTTCTTCGTTTGGTTCTGTGTATTAGCATGACTGATCGTTGCTTGTTTGAGTTTCTGTGACTATCTTGCCTCAAATATGTTCCTACTGAGTTTTTAGCCTAACTTACATCACTTCTATGTGCTTGTGTCCATCTTGACTGTTCAAGACTTAATTCTTTCCATCAGTGCTGTTTAACATTCGTGTTTGCTATATCTGGTTATTCTTATCTTACTCTATTTATATGCTGAACACTGAATTATGACTTTCTCTTTGATTGATTTCTGGATTCCCAATTTTCATGGTTTGATTGGAAGACCTTCCTTTGAACCTTCGATTTCTACCTTTTCTATTCAAATTAATTGATTCACCTACCTTGTCTGTTGTGGTACTTTATTCTTACTGACTATCTCCTTAATTAGAGTTCTCTGAACTTAGGACCTAATTGTTTACCCTATACTTACTAAACTTGAAATCTTTCCTTATTATTCATAAACTAATTTCTTTCCTTATTTGTTACTTGTTCTTACCGTTTGAATTGATTCCCTAAACTTAAGGGAGTACTTGTCCTGATTTTGCTCTAATTGGTTCTGAGTTCCATAATTACTATACTATTGTGATTTTTGCCTTATTTTTACCTAGTTTCGAACTACCATATATACCTACTCTCTCATTAACACAAACACGAACACATTAGTTCAAAACTATCTAAAAAAAACTCGCTTCTGCTCTCTTTTCTTTGGTTACTTGCTATTGCTCTAAGTCAGTCGGCTACAAGCCAAGGATGATTACTATACTCTCTTGCTCCTCACTTTGTGTTTATTACCTTCTTTACAGGTATGTTCTGACTTCAATACAAGTTTCAAAAACAATATGGTCCTTTTATTACTTCAACTCATCATATTTCTAGTCTAAAATTTACTTATGGTTTTGCTGTGAAACCTGTAGTTGATATGTTTACATTATTAGCATATTATGTGATCCCCTTCCTTAGGATCAGTATGAACATGTTACCCCCTCTATGTAGTCTGTCTACATGTGATCTTGCTCTATCTAGTTTCTGGTAGGAATCTCTTCGTAAAGTAGTCTGCACTCCTAACTTGTATGATTCCGGGATTGATTTTAAATCATGTTGATCCTATACTGAACTCCTTAAGCATTGTTGATTCTTTGATTATGTCTGATCAGTGTTTCTGAGCAAATCTGTAACAATTTCAAAGACTTCTGCCTGCTATGTGTTTACCATTTGTGCTTCACCTGTCCCCAATTCCTATTTACCCCTGTGTGAAGGCTTGTAGTGCTAAACCTGTCTTGGTTCTTTGTTCTATGTGTGATGCTAAACCTATTTTGGTTTTGATATTAGTCTATTATTTGTTGATTGCCCTACTCTTTCCAAAACCATCTCATTGAATAACTCCTCTATTATTTTACAAAATTATTTTCAAGTCTCCTATTAATATTGTTTTCCTACTGAAACCCTTCGAACAGTACCAAGTACTCTCACTCTACTCCTAAGTCACTAGATTTTGCCCCCTCCAGTGTGTGTACTGCCTTGGGATCCTCTTGAGAACCCTCAGAACTCTGGCACACAGAGGTTGGCCCTTCTACACTGCACTTACTCAATTTGCTTACAAAGTCTAGGTGTGAGCACTGCCCGGGATCCTTGAGATTCTTAGGGAACTCTGACGCACCTAGATAATGATATTATCTATGAAATTGGCATTTGAGGCTATTGGAGGTTTTGGGAAATCGCTTGTAATAATATTTAAAGGAACATTGGGGTAACTAGTGAAAAAGGGTGGGTAGTTACATATTTGTGGGGTAATACGGGTAGAAACCATGCCTATAGGTCTTTATATTTTTGCTATGTTTGCCTTACCATATTAGAAATCATGCCTATAGGTCTCAAGTGGTTCCAATAATAGAAATCATCTTTATAGGTCTTAAAATCAACTTCACGAGTAGATACCATGCCTATAGGATATGGTCTAGTTCAACTTCTGTTATAACAAGTGTTTACATGTGTTTTTCATTTGTCATCATGCCTGCAAGTTTCTAAAATCAATTTTAAACAACTAGATATCATGCCAATAAAGGAACAACACCAAAAATTCTACCTATAGATTTAATCCAGTTCACTTCGAAACTAGTTTAATTAATGGTTTATTTTCCCTGAAACGAGTTCTTTCAAAAACTGCCTTAATCTATCGTTAGACAGCATGCCTATATGGATTCAAGAGTCTGTTTTAAAATTTACCGTGTTTTACTATATAAAACGAAATTATCATTATTCCGTGTGTAGGCAAGCCTATAGGGCATTTCCAAATCTTGTAACTCTGAAACTGTTTCTGTTACTTAATGTCGTTCTGAATTTTAACATGCTTTAAAAATCAATAGTCAAACTGATAGGGCCATTACTTCTGAGTTTATAAAATAAACTGTCTTTCTTCTATGTCTTGATATTCACTTAGACATCATGCCTTAGGACACTGTTTAACAAAAGGCCTTTATTTGTGTTTGAGTCGTGCTGCTTATGTGTATTGTTTGAGGAGGTAGACTTGAGCCTCTAATTGCTCCCTTTTTTATGTGTTAAGGTCCTAATTGTTCTTTCATGTTGCCCTAGTATTTTCACCTTTAAGCCTTAGGGGTCTGTCTAAAACCACCTATAGGTAGAGGTCCTAAATTTCCTCCAGGGCCATTAAGAAGGGACGACTGACAGCACGCAATAGAGTTTGTTGACCAACACTCTTTAATGACCACTAAGGGGGATGGGAAGGGTAGATATGGGATATGATGACTACGCGCTAATGTCACGTGTAGCCCCTCATTCAGGAGTGTTTACCGTACATTGTGTGGGGTGATCCTATAGGCTAACCAACCTAGGACTCCTCATTTCTCAAAAATTCCTTTTGTTTAAAACTTTGCTTTTATACAAATTGTTCAAAATCTTTGTCTTATCGTTTGAGTTATACACATCCAACGTGCTTTACTTGCAAACTATTTGATTCAACTATTTATTTGTTAATGGACTAATTTATAAATATAAGTTCAGCCGGAACCCACAGTTGTGGACCAAGAGAGTTGCCTAACGCCCTCCCCTCGAGATCATTTCGAGCCCTTACCCTCATCTCTGGTAATGCAAACCAATCCAAGAGTTAATCTCTCTAGGTGCCCTAATGCACCATAACCCGTTAGGTCGCGACTCTTCAAATACGCCATTCCCAAAAGGAAACGAGTTATTACCCTCATGAATGTCGAAACCCAAACTTCTCTTCGCAGAGGGAAAAAAAGGGGGCGCGACAGCATGGCGACTCTACTGGGGATATCTTTAGGCTCTTGCCATAACGAACTTATCTTCTTATAGATTAGTCCAAGCATGCTTTATCCCGTACCGTTATCCCTTATTTGAATTTAACTTTCCATTTTTTTAAGCATTTATGGTTCTTTATCCCTGAAACTGACTTGTCTCTTTGTTTTCTTTAATTGTCTTTCAATTATTTAAATGATGTATTTATTTTTCCTAAGTGAAAGTACTTGACTACATATTATTAATTGCTACATAAATCATTTTCCGCATCATATTAAACTCGTGCGTATCAAATCTTATAGCAACGCTTTAATGAGTGGTTGCGCTCTTCTTATGTACTACCTTTAAATTCGGAAAGGATTATTTGCGGTAAAACCAGTCGATCAGCGGTGCAGTCGACGGTTCTGTGCCTTCCCCCTAGAGTTGTTAGCTTGAGGGTACCAATCTAAAACCCCATAGAAACCTTACTCTGGTTAAATTTGTGCATGCATCATGGTCAAACCTAGTCGGATCAGTTATGTTGATCACATAATGATCCTTTAAAATAAGCCTTATCCAAAGTCCATCAAACTTTCCATAACCCAACGGACACAACCACATTTTGTGCATTAATTTGGAGAAGTAAATGTCGATATGTTAATCATAAATGTATAAATATTCGACTCTACTGGGGGTAAGGTTTAACCCTTTTGTTTTGCAGAAAATAAGTCCCGAGGTCCCCAGATTCAGTATGGTTAGAAACATCTCACCATTGCTGCTAGATTGGTGGGAGGACCTTTCCTCAAGTGACAAGAAACATGTGAGAAAGTACCTGGGTAACCTGCCTTCTGTCACGACCCAAATCGATGAGCCGCAACGGGCACCCAGTACCTTACTTGACCGAGTACCAACGTAATGTACCTTTCTTATTACATCATTATATACATGTGACATATGGGCCTAATAGGCTAACATAATCATTTATAAAATCAAACATAAGCCGACAGGGCCGTACAATATTTCACGTACACGACATATGTCTACAAGCCTCTAAGAGTACATAAGTGTCACAAAGGTCGGGACAGGGTCCCGCCATACCAAACAATAGACGTCTAAATCATACTAACCAAATACGCAACTCTGAAGCAAATGGAGCGCACCAACATCTTCCGCTGAGCTGATAGCCTACTTGGAGGGCTCTCGACCTGTCTATCAGGACCTGCGGGCATGAAACGCAGCGTCCCCAGGAAAAAGGGACGTCAATACGAATAATATACCGAGTATGTAAGGCACATAAATAAATACATAGGAGACATGGAAGACATATGGAGTACATGACTTAACCCGTAAGTCTGAATAATTTTGTAAATCATAAATTACTTTCAGCGTCATGCATATGCGTATGAATGTCATGCCGTGCATAGGTATATGTTTCATAACATCATCATCCTCTGAGGGCATCCCATCATATCATATCGGCCACTGTGGCAAAATCATCATCGTATACCAGCTGATCAGGTGGTGGTGCGTATATAACGTCATAACCTTTCCCATATCCCATATACATATATATACATACATATATATGCGTATATAACACCGTTTGAATACATACATATATATGCGTATACAACGCCGTTTGAATACTTACCCATATATGCGTATATAACGCCGTTTGAATCATATTTCAGCCACTGTGGGCAACATCGTCATCATATACCAGCTGATCAGGTGGTGGTGCATATATAATGCCATTACCTTTCCCATATCCCATATACATATATATACATACATATATACGTGTATATAATGTCATCTGGCCATGGGTCAATGCACATGAATGCAATGCATGAAAAGTACATCAATAAAATCATTCGCAATGTCATAAGACCATTTTGTCTCTAGAGCAATATCATAAAGTAACATCTTTTCAACTTTCGTATTTTTTGGAGACCCATGAACAGATGATAAAATATTATGACACATGAAAATTAAAGAACATAGATATTTCTATTACTTCTGTGAGTAGAGTCACTTATGGAATTTGTGCATTTGCACGTTTCGTTCATATCGTATGGATCATGCCAAAAGAAAGAAGGGATAGCCTTAACATACCTGGAGTAGGGAAAAATACGTATGATATTCTTGGAAAAGATTGCACCGTGGTCTCTCCGAATCGCAAAATCCCGTTGCTATTATCTTATGAAATCTCGTATGAAATTTTGGTAATAAATTTCGTATGCGAAATTGAATGAATTTCATTCCCTACTTTATTCACGTCGTACAAAATATGGTGCTGTTAAGATTCTTCTTTTCTGGTGCTATGAGCTTACTAATACTCCAAATATGAAATTGAATAAACTTCAGGGGATGGAATCTTGAAGTTCTTGAAGATTGGAAGTTGTATGATAATTTTTATATGTGATTTTTCAAGTTGTAAGTAATCGTAGAAATAACACTAGTAGTTGTGAATTTATCTCAACTTTGTAAGGTACTTACTGATGCAACAATTTTGAGAGTCTTTCCTTAATAATCTCTTTAAGGGTTGACACATTGCAAAGTTATGCTAGAGTCACATGATGACTCATGTAGGGGTTGCCACGTTTTTGGCTTTGTGTTTATCCAAAAAAATTATCCACTTATTAGTTAACCGTATAATATTTTGTTATCCGATAATTAATCTATTATCCGTATAATTTAAAAATTATCACAAATTACTTAAAAAATTTTCACTTTCCACATACCCTATGCACCTTACTATCGTAGTCATGTAGTACCTTGTATGACACTAGTCCATAAATACTGGCTATTTTAGCTCGGACCGTATTTTATCCCAACATGCCAAACTTGGACGAAAATTCATTTTCTTTTACTTGATTTCCCTTTCACGTTTACGAATTTACTTGCTACTTGTTTGACATAGCATAATTCTTATAATCTCCAAATAATCTTTTCCTTGGAATTACGTCGATTAACTTACGACGAAATTTTAATGTACGAAAATGCGGAATATAACATCATTCCCCCCTTTGGAACATTCGTCCTCGAATGTTGACTAATTCACTTATTATTCTTGTAACCCATAGTTCTTTCGAACACTTTAATACTCTTCTAGCCATATAGGCAACAATTCTTTGAATAAATCCAAAGTCTAGGGTATTCTTCCCTTTAGTGTTTTTGCTCATATCATGACCTGTGGTCGATCTTTCTAATCTTGTAACTTCTGTTACCTCTTGTCATGCAGCATGTATGACCCTGGCTTTATAGGTGTACTTATGTGATTCATCTTTTCTTTTTCCTTTTATCTTTTCGTCAATCTCTAGGTCTTACTTTGTATATACAAGGCTTAATAGGATACCTCTCTAGGCCTCTATAGGTATACTGAAGTCTTTTGCGCGATACTTTGCAGAACTTGCGAATATGGCCATATCTTATTTCATAGATCTGGTTATCCATTCACATGACTTTATTACATTTACATGGGTTATACTATACTATAATTTTTTTGCTTCAATCTACCTTTACTGAGGTATGCTTACCAAGTTCCTAGTTACTTTTGTTGCCTACCCTTTAGGTATAAATATCAGTCCTTTAATGCCCCTTCATTACCGTTCGTCTTAAAAATCATGGCCTAATCTCATGTCATACTTTGTAACTTATATCTGACCATTGTTGATTCGCCTCAATGTTGATCTATAATCCTTTACTTGAAGACTTGAAACTTCTTACGTAATACATTACCGCTAAGGCTTACGTTGTATTGAGGAATATTTGAAGTGATTTCCATAATCATATTTCATAGTGTCTCGATGTGATTCACCTTAGGAGGTACCCTAATTTTGTGCCGCCAGTGAAATCTTTTCTCCTTCTTTTCTTCTATTTCCTTTTTTTTTTTGCAAATCATTATTCAAATGAAGGCCCAAACGTCATCCTGTATCTATCGTAATTATACCCTCATTTTATTACCAGGTCAGCATTTCATTCCTTCTAAATGCTATTAATCTTGGATTCCCTTGAGTTCAATAAAGCTATAGTGAGCTTTGTATAACACAGAGAAACTGCCTGCTCTTCTTCTTTTCATGGGCTTAATCCTAAAGACTTATTCATTCTCATCACCTTTTCACTTGCCTTTCCTCATCCTTACTCATGTTTCCTTAAAACTTTATCGCTCAACCATACTTTAGCTTGCAACCTATACATATCCACTTATAAACTTTTCTTCAACTTGCTTGTATCATAGGTTTCCTTATATCACTCTAGCACATCAAGCGAGATATCACATCGTCTCTAACTATTCTCTATTCTCTTAATTAGATCTCTCAGTACTTAGAAACCATAGGTTGGAAGATATGCCGCTGACGATGCCGCTATCATTCCCGATTATTGGATCTCAGCACTTCTAGCCTTCTATCTAAAGTATGGACTATTCACATATTCTGCCTTTGAGTATCTCGTACGTTGTTCACCTTTACCTTACTTACCTTAAAATATCGTATCCTATCTTCTATCTCTTTCATAGCCTTCCTTCCACCTAGGGGTAATTCACGTTCATAACTTAAAGCTCTATTATAATACTCGCACCTCTGGTACATACAAAATCAGGTGGGAGCTTCGTACTGACTTCTTATGAGGCTGGTACTTCTTCTAATTGTCTTCCTTGTAGAGCCATTATAGATTATGGTTGTTGTGTTATTTCTCTTGAACATCTGATATTAAGGGTGATTCTGTCATGTTCTCAAGCACAACTTCTATAATTTTTCTAGGTCCAACAATCAGACTCCTGATTTACTTGGGTGATGTAATTCTTTAGTTTCCTCTTCTTTCTGATCAGCCTTTATGTAGGCTTAAGCTATTTTCTGATCTGTGGTTCATGGTTCCTTTCATGGGCGCTGAGGAATATGCATGATACAATCCTTTAACAATTTAATCCTTCTTTTATGACCTGGGATCAATTCTTTTCTTTTAACGTATACCAGAATCTTCTATGGTTGTATATGTTGTATGTATAAAACTCTGAACCCTTAAGTGAGTTCATAACGTAACCAACTCTTGTTCATTAATCGAATAATTTCTTTCGTTCCTTCTCGGCTTTCTTTTAACGTAAGCTATTATCTTTCTTGATCTTTCTTACTCTTGTTGTGTGCATACTTAGCTTATCTTAGCTCTTCCTCATGCCGGAATTTCCGTACAACTCATATGATCTTCGAATATTTCTTTTGATTTTTACTTCACGTTCACTAGCCATGGTAGATTCCTCTTTCTTTTGGAGGACGAACAATGTTGTTGTGAAACTGTTGTTACACGACCATTTCCTCTTTACATCATGTGCTTAGGTTGAAACCTTCTTCCTCATTTCCTCAGCTAGTCCTTCACTGTAGTACTTAGGGAGGCTCCTTTGACTTTTGTAAAGATGCGAGCTTATTATATTGTATTACCAATAGAATTCTTGATGTTCGTGCTCATTTCTAATTATCCTTAGTTACTTACCTCCACACTCATCTGCTCATAGGGCTGCTTCTGAACTGAAGTTTTGACTGTCTTCCCAGTGGAACTACCTTTTATTTCCGTAATACTCATACGGTACCTTTAACTACCCCAACTCCTATTTGAATATTTCTCAAGTATTACAATGTCATAACTGCGGGGTTAAATTCACTATATTGGGTTTTACTATCTTTATCTTGCACGACATGTTGTCTTATCTATATCCTCTTGGCTATACATGACTAGGCTCTTCCCGAATCAACTACTAACTACTCCTTGGCCCATTCTCATGTCAATATTCCGCGGAATCTTTCTTGTGTTATTTCCGTGGTCTTAACTTACATCTCGCACTGGCTCCTTAATTGTCAATAACATATCGGGCAAGAACCCTTACTTCTTTTCTGTGACGTCGCGCATGCATAATGTTTTGGAATCATAGCATATCTATAGCACTTGGGTAAGTGCAATCTCATCCCTTTCTCCTTTTTATCGCATTCTTCCTTTTATCATTCCGTATTCCCCCCTTTAGGGGAGTACTAAGATTTAAAGCTACGACGACCTTCCTATAGATGTTTCACCTTTTCATCTTTGGCATCATTTCACATCATCGATGACCCTTACTCGCCTTGCGGTAATACTTCCACACCAAGGATAGCAAAATTCCTTACTCACGAGGGTGAAACTTAGTATAACTGGCACATACAGTCCCTTAAGCTGAATGTTGCTCACATTGCTTGTTGTAGGGAAGCGTCTCCCTAGATGACCATTCTCTGAATTTCTCATGAATCTTCTTCTGTTGTCCGTCCTATTATTGCTGGAACGTGATCTGAAATTCTCATGATGCTGACTATTATCAAATCACTCAGTCCCAAATTTATATTTAGTTTATCTTGTTCACCAATCCATTCTGGTTCTATTACTCTGGGGTCTAACTTTTCCTCTGGTAGTCGCGTTGGAGTTACGAACTTATTTCTCGAAATGAGGATATAACCTTATGGACTATACTCTTTTGTTGTCTTAAGGCCCATCACCTCTCGTATCTTCCTTCATTTGACCATAGGTTCTGTAACACTCTACCGTTTTCATCCACGTGTCACACCTTATTCATAATTCTTTGTTATCTCTCTTCTCATTACTCTGCTAATATTTTTGCATATCCCTTTTCTTGTGAAAACTTTAATACGATATTCTTTCGCTTTTAGCTTTCCTTTGCTCCATCCAGTAGCTCTTCAAGTTGCTTAACATTCTCGCTTTACTAGGGACGCGAACCATATTAAGGTAATATTTATCCCTTCAAGGCTTATAGTGCATGTCTTTATAGTACTCTGGCTGCACTATTTTATAGTGTACCATTTGGGTGTCTCATAAAGAGATCTAGTAGAACATTTGTAATATCCTTCAAAAATCAACTGACGCAAATAATTCATCCATCATATCTTCTTACACTACTTCTGTTAACCCCTATAGAGAATATCTAAAATGGGTGCGACCAATTGTATATACCTTTGTTACTATTGAATATAACTCAAAAAGCTCATGTTCCTCTACCTCAATTATAAATGTTGTTAGCCTTCATTAACTGGGTACCTCATACCCTTTTTCACATTACTCCTTTTACTTGCTGAAACTTGTACTTATCTTCTTTATCTCTCATTGTCCTTTACCATTAATATGGATAGACATTGTTGCCTTAAGGCTTCTTATCAAGAACCTTATACCTTTCAGTACACCCATAATCTGCTAAAGACCTCACATTTACTTATCATAAGCATAATACAAAGTTGAGTTCCTCTAATTCAATAGTTCCACAGCTATATCTCTTATCGATCATCTTTCTGAGCGTAGGCATCGTCTTATTACGAATAAAAATAGAAGCTCGGGACTTGAATTCTTATAAGTGAGCTCTACCAAAGGATCTAGAGTTAGAAAAAATAGTGACAGTCCTAAATGCCCTGTAGCCTCCTGCTTATAAGTGTGGTGCACGACACACCCATAAACAAGACTCTACTAGACATGGCTTGTAGACTCCCTAGGACAGAAATGCTCTAATACCACTTTTGTCACGACCCAAAACGATGAGCCGCAACGGGCACCCAGTACCTTACTTGACCGAGTACCAACGTAATGTACCTTTCTTATTACATCATTATATACATGTGACATATGGGCCTAATAGGCTAACATAATCATTTATAAAATCAAACATAGGCCGACAGGGCCGTACAATCTTTCACGTACACGACATATGTCTACAAGCCTCTAAGAGTACATAAGTGTCACAAAGGTCGGGACAGAGTCCCGCCATACCAAACAATAGACGTCTAAATCATACTAACCAAATATGCAACTCCGAAGCAAATGGAGCGCACCAACATCTTCCGCTGAGCTGATAGCCTACTTGGAGGGCTCTCGACCTGTCTATCAGGACCTGCGGGCATGAAACGCAGCGTCCCCAGGCAAAAGGGACGTCAATACGAATAATGTACCGAGTATATAAGGCACATAAATAAATGCATAGGAGACATGGAAGACATATGGAGTACATGACTCAACCCGTAAGTCTGAATAACTTTGTAAATCATAAATTACTTTCAGCGTCATGCATATGCGTATGAATGTCATGCCGTGCATAGGTATATGTTTCATAACATCATCAGCCTCTGAGGGCATCCCATCATATCATATCGGCCATTGTGGCAAAATCATCATTGTATACCAGCTGATCAGGTGGTGGTGCGTATATAACGTCATAACCTTTCTCATATCCCATATACATATATATATACATACATATATACGCGTATATAACACCATTTGAATACATACATATATATCCGTATATAACGCCATTTGAATACATACCCATATATGCGTATATAACACCGTTTGAATCATATTTCAGCCACTGTGGGCAACATCGTCATCATATACCGGCTGATCAGGTGGTGGTGCGTATATAACGCCATAACCTTTCCCATATCCCATATGCATATATATACATAAATATATACGCGTATATAACGCCATCTGGTCATGGGTCAATGCACATGAATGCAATGCATGAAAAGTACGTCAATAAAATCATTCGCAATGTCATAAGACCATTTTGTCTCTAGAGCAATATCATAAAGTAACATCTTTTCAACTTTCGTATTTTTTGGAGACCCATGAACAGATGATAAAATATTATAACACATGGAGATTAAAGAACATAGATATTTCTATTACTTCTGTGAGTAGAGTCACTTATGGAATTTGTGCATTTGCACGTTTCGTTCATATCGTATGGATCATGCCAAAAGAAAGAAGGGATAGCCTTAACATACCTGGAGTAGGGAAAAATACGTATGATATTCTTGGAAAAGATTGCACCGTGGTCTCTCCGAATCGCAAAATTCCGTTGCTATTATCTTATGAAATCTCGTATGAAATTTTGGTAATAAATTTCGTATGCGAAATTGAATGAATTTCATTCCCTACTTTATTCACGTCGTACAAAATATGGTGCCGTTAAGATTCTTCTTTTCTGGTGCTATGAGCATACTAATACTCCAAAATTGAAATTGAATAAACTTCAGGGGAAGGAATCTTGAAGTTCTTGAAGATTGGAAGTTGTATGATGATTTTTATATGTGATTTTTCAAGTTGTAAGTAATCGTAGAAATAACACTAGTAGTTGTGCATTTATCTCAACTTTGTAAGGTACTTACTGATGCAACAATTTTGAGAGTCTTTCCTTAATAATCTCTTCAAGGGTTGACACATTGCAAAGTTATGCTAGAGTCACATGATGACTCATGTAGGGGTTGCCACGTTTTTGGCTTTGTGTTTATCCAAAAAAATTATCCACTTATTAGTTAACCGGATAATATTTCGTTATCCGGTAATTAATTTATTATCCGTATAATTTAAAAATTATCATAAATTACTTAAAATGTTATTCACTTTCCACATACCCTATACACCTTACTATCATAGTCATGTAGTACCTTGTATGGCACTAGTCCATAAATACTGGCTATTTTAGCTCGGACCGTATTTTATCCCAACATGCCAAACTTGGACGAAAATTCATTTTCTTTTACTTGATTTCCCTTTCACGTTTACGAATTTACTTGCTACTTGTTTGACATAGCATAATTCTTATAATCTCCAAATAATCTTTTCCTTGGAATTACGTCGATTAACTTACGATGAAATTTTAATGTACGAAAATGCGGAATATAACACCTTCCTTGCTAGATATTGAGCCAAACAACAAGTTGATCGAAGTTGCCACTTTATTCTGGGATAGTGAGAGGGTTTTGTTTCATTTTGGCGACATAGAAATGACACCGCTTCTAGAGGAAATTGGAGGGCTTGCGGGATTGACTTGGGATAGTCCCGGGCTATTGGAACCAGAAAACCGTACGGGAAGGGGATTTTTAAAGATGATGGGGCTGAAGAAGAATGTCGACCTAGTGTGCTTAAAAGAATCTTACATACCTTTCGAATAATTGTACGATAGGTATGGCCATAGCAAGTCTTTCCGTGCCTACCATGATGAGATCTCCCTCACTTTTCTGGGTCACATCAACCACAGAGTGATTGTATTCATTGTGTGCTTCCTAGGCCTGATAGTATTCCCAATGAAAAAGGGAAGAATTCACACTAGGTTGGCCATGGTCTCCAAGACTCTGATGGAAAGGATTAATGGATAGACATATACCATAGTCCCCATGATCATAGCCGACATATACAAGGCTCTAGAATCCTGTCAAAGAGGGGTCAAGCATTTCGAGGGTTGTAATTCGTTGTTGCAGTTATAGTTGCTGGAGCATTTCCAAAAGGGTCACTATCGTCAAGAATTTTAACGAAGGGCTTGGAATGACCATATTGTCTTTCATCACCCTAAGCAGATGACTTACATTCCAGACAGATTTGCTCAGCCGAAAAGCGCCAAAGAATGGGTAGAGTTTTTCTACAATCTGACCGAGGAACAGGTGCAGTGGATGTTTGAATGGTTCCCAACAGACGAGTTTATTATCAGGTCCAGGGATGCTCCACACTTGGTGATGATCGGGTTGAGAGGGATATACCCATATGTCCCTATGTGAGTTATGAGGCAAGTAGGCAGAAAACAGGTTGTACCAAGGGTTGTCAAGATGAGTTATTTCAGGGTAGACTTCCAAGATGACGATGTCCCTTACAAGTGCCAAGCTCAGCACATGTGGCACTGAAAAATCATTGGGGAGAAGAACATTGTTGAGCCAGATAGGTATCATGTAGGGTGCAAGCCTCTCTACCTGGCATGGTTGGAGGACAATTTGAAAGGAATGGTGACACCAGGGGCCGGTTGAGGGAACAGAATCATAGATGAGGAAGTTGAAGCTCAAGTCAAGTACAACAGGTTGCGCAATAGGGTCCACGACTCTGAGTATAAGCACCGGGAAATACATGAGAGGAATGCGAAGTTGATCAAAGAATGGAAGGAAATGGCAGTCACCTCCAACAGGAAACTGGAATATCTGGAGAGAGGAATAGTGGAGCTGGAAGGCAAAGCCATAAAGAGGATTGAAAATTGCCAAAACGCTAAAGGAGCTGAAGGAGGACATCTTGCGAGAGCCTATTTGCTGTTGGGACTGTGCGAACTGGGGGATCTATATGATGGAGTCCGAAAGATCAAATCTGGGGAAGGTCCTTTTGGGACCAAATAAGCTAGATTTATTTAATTTTTCCAAAAATGTAATAAGGCCAAGTGCCAGTAGTGACTTATTTTATTTTATCTTAGTGTCGTTTTGGGATTCGTCCATTTTTATATTACGAAATGAAGCATTTATTGGCATTAAAAGTTCTCCAAATCTATTTGTCGCTAGGCTTACCTCGGGCAAAATGAGGTTCTCAAATTAAGCCGCAAATTTACATTTCCGCAATATATTTTTAAATACTGCAAGCATTTCAGAATCCTCATTGACTTGTTACCTTTTTGTTTTTGCTTATTTTTATTGTTATTCCCATCCCCTTAGGCTGGTTCACTCATACTGGCCTCATCAGCATATCACACCAGATTTAGAGGCCCTCTACCTCCTCCTCCTCCAAGCAACACAAAGGGAAAGGGAAAGACAAAAATGGACGACTTAAGTGGTATCCGAAAGGAGAATATTGCGAACGCAGAGACTTCAGATGGTCATAGTACTCCGCCCCCAAATGATCTAGTCTTGAGACTGGAACAAAACATACTGGAATCGCAAGGCGAACTTGGGCAGGTTTGTAACTTGGCAAATTTGTCACTCACCCTTAATATCCCCGATATCCACCAACAAAACACAAAGAACCCGACACCTCCTCAGAACCCACAAAATCAACATCCACAAAATCCTACCGCACCAAATCAATACGCAACTCCACCCCAAAATATAAATCCATTGCTAATACCAACTCCACCGTAACATCATCATCAACCAATTCAGTACCCACCAAATGTCACTTACCACACTCCCCAAAACACACCACAACACATTCCCAATCCACAAAACTCCACCAATAACCATCACTACACCCAAGTTCCTGGAACCCATCAAAGCAACCCTATATATGTGGAAATTGTACCTCACTCTACCCAACCAATCTCATATACACCAGAATCCTCCGAGAAGGACCTCCTCATTAAAAACATGGCTGAAGAACTCAAGAAGTTAACAAGCTGAGTTTAAGGTGTTGAAGGTGACATAGGAATAAAAGGTTTTTACTATAAAGATCTGTGCATACAACCAGATGTCAAACTGCCATAGGGGTACAAACCTCCCAAGTTCGAAATGTTCGATGGCATAGGCAATCCCACAGTTCATATAAGGACCTATTATGACAAGCTTCTCGGGGTCGAAAAAGATTAAAAGATCCGGAATTATGAGGAGTCTTACTGAGGATGCCTTGTCCTGTTATATCAGCCAAAATCCTAAGAAATGGTCCAATTGGGTAAGCATGGCATCGGACTTCATGGACCGGTACAGGTTCAACACAGAGAATGCACCGGATGTCTTCTACATTCAAGATCTTAAGAAGAAACCTGCTGAGACTTTTCGAGAATACATTACTCGTTGGAGGTCGGAAGAGGCCAAGGTCAGGCCCTCTTTGGACGAAGAACAGATGAATAAATTCTTTGTCAGGGCACATGATCCACAATATTATGAGAGGTTGATGGTTATCAAAAATCACAAATTCTCTGACATCATCAAACTCAGAGAAAGAATCGAAGAAGTAATCAAGAGCGGGATGGTAACAAACTTCGAGGCACTACAAGCCATAATAAGGCACTACAATCAGGTGGTATATCGAAGAAGAGAGATGTTGGAGTAGTAATGGTGGCCCAGGGCCCAAAATTTCCACTTACCTATCAAACACCTCCACCCACATATCAGATACCTCCACTCACATATCAAACACCTCCACCTCCATATCAAACACCTCCACCCATATACCAAGCATCACCGCCTACATATCAACCTTCATCTCCTAGATATTCCCAACCGGCCTCTGTCCATCACACCTACAACTCCCAACCGTCCCAGTTCCCATCACCACCAGCTTGCCAAAATTATCCAAAACTAAGACCCAACTTCGATCGCAAGCCACCCAAACAATACACCGCCATTGCTGAGCCTATTGACCAACTATATGAAAGGTTAAAAGCCGCAGGTTACATCACTGATGTTCCCGCTGTGGCATTAGAAAATCCATCCCAATGGGTCAATCTGAACAAAACTTGTGCGTACCATTCCGGTATAAAAGGGAACACCACTACTGAGTTCCGAAATTGAAGGATAAGATCCAGACACTAATTGAAAACAAGGCCATACAAGCAAAGGAAGCCACACCTAATGTCCGCAACAATCCCCTCCCTGATCACAGAAGTGATGGTGTACATGTGATAGAGACAAATGAAGAATGGGATCCCAAGGGGTCGATCGGGCTTATTCGAGAAGGCGATGACTTTAAGGTTGCAGTCACACTTACTCCTATTATGGTTTAGACTCAGGCAACAATCGATGTTGAGGTAACTGCATCAGTTCCATTCGAGTTAGAAGTGGCTCCGCCCGCAGCCACCTCTGCTCCATTTGAAGTAGAAGTGGTCAATTTTACTGTGACAGTATCAACCACACCCCCATTCAACTCAAAAGCAATACCCTGAGATTATGTTGCCGAGGCTCAGCGAATGGGAAGGCCAAGATAGAGGAATGTGATGCTGCACAAGGAATGACTAGAACCGAAAGAGTCTATACAGCTGGACACCTGGGAGGTTCAAGTAAGGAGGCCACTACTAGGTAGCCTATCATTGAGACCGGTCCAGATGACCTGTGGAGGAAAGTATAGGCAAAGGAGTACTCTATTATTGACCATCTAAATAAAGTCCCTGCTTCGATATCTATCATGTTACTATTGCAGAATTCAGAGGCACACAAGAACGCCTTAATGAAAGTGTTGAGCGAGTATTATGTACCCAATAACATCACCGGTGGAGAAATGTCCAACATGGTTGGGCAAGTACTAGAAAGTCATAAGATACCCGAGGGACTGAATCACAATCGAGCATTACATATTACGGTGCAATTTGAAGACAAGTTTATTGTCTGGGTCTTGGTTGATGGAGGTTCGAGCCTAAATATTTGTCCATTAGACACTCTGAAAAGGTTGGACAAAGGTTTCCATGAGATATGGATAGGAAGCATGAATGCAAAGGCTTTCTATGGGTCCAAGAGGGCCACGATTGGGGAAATCAACCTTTGCTTGCAGATGGGGCCAACTTTGTTCGACGTTAAATTTCAGGTGCTTGACATACCAGCCTCATATAATCTTCTGCTAGGTCGGCCATGGATCCATGCCTCTGGAGCCGTGCCTTCCACCCTACATCAAGCCTTGAAGTTTGAATGGAACCGCCAGGAGGTAATCATTCAAGGAGATGGAAGTAACCCCATCTACACTAGTCAAACCATCCCAGCCATTGGACATAGAAGAAGGCTAGGAGGGGAAACCTATCATCATATTGCACGGGTCAATGCCGCTGAGAAGGATAAGTGGTGGAGTAACAAAATAGAAATCATACTAGCATGGTCTGGATATGAACTCGGAAAAGGGTTGGGAAAGAACCTCCAATGTATCACCAAAGCAATACAGTTGAAAAATCATGGTACCACTTTTGGCCTCGGAGACCAGTATACATAGCAAGAGTATAATGATCGGTTGCCTCCCTAGCATGGATCGTATTACCCTCTTGAGCAGCCAGTGCCACGTTTGGAACAAGCTTTTCACCAGGTTGACACAATATGGGTGACTGTAGAAGAAAAAGCAATAGCTGGGTTGAAGAATTTGTTCTTGGGAGATGAGGACATGGACTGCGGTGCCATAATTAAGGAAGAGGAGGAAGAAGGCCTCACTATTCAGACTGTGGAGAAGGGAGATGTTCTCAGAAATTGGACCGCCACACCATCCCGAGCCCGGCGAGTCTCTGGGTAGCTTGGCAGAATTTACTTCTATAAGCCATTCTAGGCATTTAAGATTTCCCGTAATTTTGTTTTAATTTTTACTTGTTTCAAAATGAATGCTCGATTCATCGAGTCGTACGTTGTCTGGAAAAATTTTCAAGTTTTAATCAAATGCATTTGCTCTTTATTATTCACTACTATATTTACATATTTCCTTTCTACAACATTATTATTACTTTTCCTGCTGAACCAGTGACTATGACATGTAATGAGGCAACACAACATGAGAATAGTGATTCAGAGGAAGAATATGAGATACCCGAAAAATTGTCAAGGAGGTTGAAAATTTTGAGAATAAGCCTAAGTCCAATCTGGACGAGACTGAAGCAGTAAATTTGGGACAAGTTGAGACCGTCAAGGAGACTTGCATCAGCAGTCACTTGTCACCAACAGAGAAGGAAGAGTACATTCGTTTCCTAAAAGAATATGAGGACATTTTCGCATGGTCATATGATGACATGACCGGTTTGAGCACTTCTTGTGGCCCACACATGAATGGTTTCGTCTTGTATAAGAAGATACGCAGAGCTGGTTACTTTTGGATGACCATGGAGACAGATTGCATCCAGTATGTCCACAAATGCTTTCAATGTCAAGTGCATGTCGATATGATAAAAGTGCCGCCGAATGAGCTCAATACAACAAGCTCACCTTGGCCATTCGCCGCCTAGGGAATGGATGTTATTGGTCCAATTGAGCCCACTGCTTCAAATGGACACAGGTTTAGTCTAGTCGCTATTGATTACTTCACAAAATGGGTGCATCTTACAAAGCTGTAACCAAGAAAGTTGTCGCAGATTTTGTTTGCCGATTCGGGGTTCCTGAGTCTATTATTACTGACAACTCCACCAATAAAACTTTCAAAATCAAGCACAAGAATTCCACAGCCTACAGACCTTAGATGAATGGAGCCGTAGAAGCCGCCAACAAAAATCTTAAGAAGATACTAAGGAAAATGGTAGATAACCACAAAAGTGGCATGAGAAGTTACCCTTTGCTCTATTGGGGTACCGCACCACGGTTCGCACATCAACCAGGGCAACACCCTACATGCTGGTTTATGGTACCGAGGCTGTCATCCCAGCCGAGGTGGAGATTCCTTCTTTAAGAATCATACAGGAAGCTAAACTCAACGATGCAAAGTGGATAAGGAGTCACTATGAACAATTGGACCTTATCGATAGAAAGAGGATGAATGCAATATGTCACAGCCAACTTTATCAGAAATAAATATCCAGAGCTTTCAACAAAAGGGTCAAACCAAGACAGTTTGCACCAGGGCAGCTGGTATTGAAGAAAATCTTCCCGCATCAAAATGAAGCCAAAGGGAAATTCTCTCCCAACTGGCAAGGTCCGTACATGGATCACAGGGTACTAACAGGAGGAGCACTCATACTTGCAGAAATGGATGGAGAAATCTGGCCAAAACCAATCAATTCAGACTCAGTCAAGAGATATTATGCTTAGATTATGTACATTTCCTCATTTGATATAATTGAACTACGCTTAACCTGATTTCTATTTAAGAGGGGATACGTAGGCAGCCTTATGGGTTCCGTCATATCATAATAAAATTTTTCACTTCCCCCAAGAGTAGAAACTGGGGCAGAATTTGAGGAGGGTCCTCAAAATTCCGGAGCAAGTCCAGCCAGTGCCATCATGTGTCAGACGGTCAGTAACCAGTTAGGAAACTGGGGCAGAATTTTGAGAACGATTCTCAAAATTCCGGAGAAGACTTAGCAAGGCTTATTATCCGCAAACAATCAAAAATCACCTACCAAACTGGGGCAGAATTTTGAGAAGGACCTTCAAAATTCCATGAGAGAGCTGCAATGTCTTTGAGATGTGTCACAGTCACTAGTTCATCTAAATGTATCAATATATTTCTGAAATAACTCTATTTTTTTATCAAATTGTATATTTTCAAAAACTCTACTTCCATAACAGTCAGGTGTCACCCCAGGGGAACTCGAAAGGCTTTTAGAAAGAAGCAAAGCAAGGCCGGGAGACGAAGCACAAACTAACCTCCCCTCACAAAACTTACAATTTTTCTTTGAACGCAGGCACATTTGACGTAACGATAGCATTCGCAAACATGTATACACAAAGAGATCACTATCTATCAGGTCATCAGACATCGAATATATCTCCAGCTAAGACATATACTACTCTTATTTGCTACTTGCTCTCTGCATGAGGCTAATCCCTGCCTCCCCATTTGCATGAGGCTAAACCTTGCCTCTACATTTGCATGAGGTTAATCCCTGCCTCCCTACTTGCATGAGTCTAATCCCTGACTCCATACTTGCATGAGGCTAATCCCTGCCTCCCTACTTGCATGAGACTAATTCTTGACTCCATACTTGCATGAGGCTAATCTCTGCCTCCCTACTTGCATGAGTCTAATACTTGACTTCATACTTGCATGAGGCTAATCCTTGCCTCCCTACTTGCTTGATTCTAATCCTTGACTCCATACTCTCATGAGGCTAATCTGTGCCTCCCTACTTGCATGAGTCTAATCCTTGACTCCATCCTTGCATGAGGCTAATCCCTACCTCCCTACTTGCATGAGTCTAATCCCTGACTCTATACTTGCATGAGGCTAATCCCTGCCTCCCTGCTTGCATGAGTCTAATCCTTGACTCCATACTTGCATGAGGCTAATCCTTGACTCCCTACTTGAATTAGTCTAATACTTGATTCCATACTTGCATGAGGTTAATCCCTGCCTCCCTACTTTCATGAGGCTAATCCTTGCCTCCACATTCGCATGGGACTAAGCATTGTCCCTTTTTGCACTGATATTGCTCTATTTTACTATCTATTTGTTTTCCAATCGGGCTAAGCTATGCCCTTTATTTCACAAGACTAATATTGTCCTTATAATATCATGACTATTGTATATCATGGGCTGAAATATCGCCAATCTATCTGAAGGTGTCATAGTCTAAAGGCATCATCCTCATAGCCGAAAGACACCATGCCATGGCCTAAGGATCTTTCAAATTTGCATATCATTAATCAAAGGCATCATGGTTCGGAGGCACCATCTTCATGGCCTGAAAACATCATTTCATGGCCTGCGAATCCCTTACTAAACAATTCATGGCCCAGGACGTCATGGTCTGAGGACGTCATTTTTAACCGTCCGAAGATAACCTTCATGGTCCAAAGGGAATTTGCACCATGTTTAATTTTTTTGCAAATACATGTTTGTAGCATCTTTTATCCGCAGGTAACTAGTAAGCAATCGCTATCCTAGCAGGATCGATCTTGCTGCAGTTCCTTAAACTATCCCGTGCTTTAACCGCTCACCATAGCCGCTTCGGCGTCGCGTGTCCGTTTTTGCAATGACTTCATCGGTATATTCCGCCAATGAATCTAGAACTACACATGGCCTGATTCCTGTAAGGCCAAGGATATGTAGGCAACTCAAGACCGGAGTCCAGCCTCTATCTTTCAAAACATCCCATCCGGTCAAAATTGGCCATCATTTATTTACTCGAAAACTCTTTCATCCTTCCCGGGTAAAGAGGGGAAGCTGTTGATACCCAAATTTTTTCTATATATTTTTAATAAGCATAAATACTTTCAAAATAACATATATATGCATATAAAAAGTTTTTATAATTTTTCTATAATTTTAAATATTTTAAATTGATCTATTTCTTTCCCTTTTACTCATAAAATCCCCAATAATTATCTCTCAAATTTTTGTCATGGTAATTTAGTCATTTAAAATCTATATTTATGCCAAAATATTGTTAAAATATTTTAGTGCATTTTCATAATTGCATTTTATATTTATAAAGCTAAATTGCATATAATTACAATATTAGCCATGTTAATGTAGAATTACATTTATATACATAAAAATGATCTTCTATATTTTGAAAATGTTAAATATCTATTTTAAATCATTTTTCGTATACAAAATTATTTTCCAGCAATTATCTGTTATTTCTTATAAGTTATATAGGGATAAATTGGATATTTGAAAATATAGCCAGATTGCATTTCAATCATAACCTCAATTAAACCCAATACCCAGCCTAATTTCAGGCTAAAATACCCGACCCAGAACCAATTAAATCATGGCCGTTGATCATAGAGATCAACGGCCCGTATTAACCCTTGCCTTTTTTAACTCTTAACGGCCCCTAACCCTAAACCATTTTCCAAATCCGCCGCCTTTGTATTCTCTCGTCTCCTCTCCTCTCTCAGTAACTCAACCAAACCCTAGCCCTTCAACCGCCGACCTCTCTTCTCCAATCTTCTCCGGTGATCTCTCATCGACTCCTAAGCCTCCAATGGCTTCTCTCATACTATGCTTGCCTTCTCTAAAGTCTTAAAGGGCCTAGGGCCACGCCGACTTACACCTAGGATTCATCACTTGTCTATTCTTGGCTACTCCAATGTGATTTCGAGCAAAATCACGTTGTATTTTTCACGATCCTTGGGATTCTAGACAGGTTCTTTCATCTCTATATGAGTTTCTTATGAAACCCTAATTTCTGCCTATATCTCCTAGATCTGTACAGATCTAGTCGTGGTCAAAGCGGAAACCAACTTCATGCTAAAATTGTTCAAGACCTGAAACAAATGCTTGATGAAAAGAATGTTTTCACAAAGTCATTTAGAATGGTCAGAGACAAATTTCAAGAAGATACTCACTCCAATTTTAGGCTCAGATTGATAGGGAAACAGAACTATGATGGAAGAAGATACAACTTACCAACGGTTTCAAGAGGTAGCTTCTTTGGTTGTTGGAGATTTTCATGTGTCTAGATGTGACCGAGACATCATTGTTGAAACCCAATCTAGACAACTACAAATGATAAATGAGTTGAATGTTGCCTATTTAGGACTTCAATATCCTTTATTGTTTCCATTTGGTGAAGATGTTTATCGGGAAGACATTCCTTTAAATGGAAATGATGAATTAAGTGGAGCAAGGAATTTTGTTAGCATCCGTGAATATTTCACATACAAAATTCAAGAAAGGAATGGTGAAGTACCAACAATTGTGAACTCAAGAAGATTATTTCAACAATTCTTGGTCAATGGATTTACAATGGTTGAATCGTCTAGGTTGAAGTATATTAGAACTCATCAAAGACAATTGCGAGCACATATGTATAAAGGATTAGAAGATGCGGTTTTACATGGAGAGATAAATCCTTCTTCTCAAGGTAAAAGGGTAATTCTTTCATCCAGCTTCACAGGGGGTGCAAGAACATGATTCAAAATTATCAAGATGTTATGGCAATCTGCAAGTGGGCTGGATATCCAAATCTTTTCATTACATTTACTTGCAACCCAAAGTGGCCTGAGATTAGTAGATTTGTAAAGAGTAGGGGCAACCAGAAGATCGCCCAGACATTTTATCTAGGGTGTTCAAAATCAAATTGGATCATTTAATAAAGGATTTGAAAGAGAAACAAATTTTTGAAGCAGTTAAATCAGGTATATAATTAATCTTTTATAATAAATTATTATCAGTTTATAATCTGATTTTGATAAAGCATTTTTTTAACTTATAAATTTCAACTACTTACCCTAATTGTAAATTATTATTTTTTTGCAGTGATATATACTATAGAATTCCAAAAGCGAGGGTTGCCTCAGGCACACATATTGCTCTTTCTTCATAATAAATATCCAAATGTTGGAGACATAGATCAAATAATTTCAGTAGAAATACCAGATGAATTGGTAGATCCGTATTATTATAAGCCCGTGAAGAATTTTATGATGCATGGCTTCTGCTAGAAAATCGTCTCCTTGCATGCATAATGGTAGATGTACAAAACACTTTCCAAAGAAGTTCGTAGAAAATACCACAGTCGATGAAGATGGATATCCTGTTTATAAAAGAAGGGACAATGGTAGAACTATCCAAAAAGAAGGTATTGAAGTGGATAACAGGTATGTGGTGCCACACAATAGATTTTTATTGTTGAAGTATGGTGCACATATAAATGTTGAATGGTGCAATCAATCTCGATCAATCAAGTACTCATTTAAGTACATTAATAAGGGTCATGATCGTGTGACGACAGCTTTTTCTCAAAGTGTGCATGGGGAAGACTCATCCATTTTTGATGAAATAAATATGTATTATGATTGTCGATACATATCACCGTGTGAAGTTGCTTGGAGAATTTTTAAATTTCCAATTCACCATAGAGAACCCTCGGTAGAAAGACTTTCCTTTCATCTACCAAATGAACAAACAGTTATTTTCTCTGATGATGATCCAATTGATGATGTTGCCAATAGACCAAGTGTAAAGGAATCACAATTTTTAAGCTGGTTTGAAGCAAATAAGACATATGAAGAAGCAAGAGAATTAACATATGCAAAATTTTCTCTTAAGTTTGTATGGAATAAAAAAGTAAAAAAAGTAGGAAAAAAGAAGAAATTTTGCATTTTCAATAGGGAGAATATTCTTTGTACCGCCTGGAAGTGGAGAGCAATATTATCTTCGAATGTTGTTGAATGTTATTAAAGGACCTAAGTGCTATGAGGATTTAGGGAGAATCAACAATCATGAACATCTAACTTTTAGAGATGCATGCACTGGGTTTATTAGATGATGATAAAGAATATGTGGATGCCATAAGGGAGGCAAGTAACTGGGGAATGCCAAATCTTAGGCAGTTATTTGCTATGTTACTATTATCAAATTCAATGTCAAGACCAGAATGTGTTTGGGAGGCAACATGGATTTTATTATCAGATGATACCCTACACGAAGAAAGAAGAATATTGGATAATCCAGGTATACAATCCCACCTTCTATTTCAAATTTTAATATTATATATTTGTTAAAAAAAATTACATTATTGTTGTATACAAATTAAATCTGATATACGATGCTAGATTTAAGTTTGCAAAGTATGAGTGTTTAATTATTAATATATTTTGTTGGCTACATACTCGATGTAGCCTTCCAATGAAGTAAAGTAACATTAATTTGCATTTATAATTTTTAATCAATTAATTAATTAATTATATACTTTTGTTATTTTAGAGGCTGAGCTAACAAATGATGAACTATAGAATCGTTGTCTACAAAGGTTGGAAAATTTTTTGAAAGGTTGCGGAAGAACGTTACATGATTTTCCAACAATGCCAAGACCGGTTTTCAAAGAATAGGAAGTTAACAACACTAATAGACTCATTTGTGATGAATTGCGTTATAATAGGCGCTCTTTGTCTAAGGAACATGAAGAATTATTGGTTAAATTGACAGTGGAGAAAAGGTTAGTTTATGACAGAATTATCAAGGCAGTGAATGAGGACAAAGGTGGATTCTTCTTTTTATATGGTCATGGAGGAACTTGAAAGACATTTATGTGGAGGACTTTGTCTTCAGCCATAAGATCTAAAGGAGACATTGTTTTAACAGTTGCATCCAGCGGAATTGCATCTCTTTTGTTACCAGGAGGTTGAATAGCTCATTCGAGATTTGCAATCCCACTCAATGCAACTGAAGATTCAACATGTAATATAAAACAAGATACTCCTTTATCAAAATTGATTGTCAAGACAAAGTTAATTATTTGGGATGAAGCACCAATGATGCATAGATATTGTTTTGAAGCTCTAGACAGAATTCTAAGAGATATTCTTATATTTAAAGATGTATCCAATTTAGATCGACCATTTGGAGGAAAAACGGTTGTTCTTGGAGGTGACTTCAGACAAATACTTCCAGTCATTCCAAAAGGTACTAGACAAGATATTGTTAATGATGCCCTTAATTCTTCATATTTGTGCAATCAATGTCATGTCTTAAAGCTAACAAAAATATAAGTTTGGAAGGAAATCAGGTGGATTCACATTTGAATGATCTAAGACAATTTTCTGATTGGATTTTAGTAATTGGTGACGGTATGATTGGAAATTCTGTTGATGATATTGAAAAAGTTCATATCCCTGATGATCTTTTTATAATAATTGTGGAGTTTCAATTTCTGCGATTGTGGAAAGTACATATCCAGATTTTTTAAGTTATTGCAGTGATATAACACACCTACAACAAAGAAGAATTCTTGCTCCCACTCTTGACATGGTTTAATCAATCAACGAATACATGGTTTCACTAAACCAAAGTCAACCAAAAATATTTTTGAGTTCCGATACAATTTGCATGCCGGGCAATGCTTTTAAAAGTTTGGAACATGTACATACACCCGAATTCCTAAACACTATTAAGTGTTCTGGAATTCCAACTCATGTTATCACTTTGAAATGGGTGTCCTAGTGATGTTATTGAGAAATATAGATCAATCTTCAGGGCTATGTAATGGAACAAGATTAATCATCACAAGACTCGGAAATCAGGTTATCGATGCAAAAGTTTTATCGGGAAATATAGCTGGATAAAAGGTGTTCATTCCGAGAATGTCGCTGACTCCATCTGATGCAAGAATGCCTTTTAAGTTCCAGCAAAGGCAATTTCCAATAGTTGTATCTTTTGCAATGACTATCAACAAAAGTCAAGGACAATCTTTATCTCATGTTGGGTTATATTTGAAGAAACCAGTTTTCACACATGGGCAGCTTTATGTTGCTCTATCACGGGTTACAAAAATAAAGGGATTAAAGATTTTGGTTTATGACGATGATGGAAAAATTTCAAATGAAGCAACAAATGTAGTTTACAAAGAAGTTTTCCGTAATTTACTTGGAGAATGAAAGCAAATATGATCTGAAAGTTCATAACTTATTTGTTTCTCATGCTACTGTCTTTGCTAAACCATATTGGAAATAAGCTTCAGAAACAATAGTTGACAACTTCAACTGGTATGCTTATATGTTATCTCATCAACATTAATTGTTACTATTCTGAGTTTCTCTGAGCTAATAAATTCTTATGCTTTAAGTATACTAACAAACAACTTACAAACATCTTTGACCTTTTACAACAGAGTTCTCGCAATGGATGTTGAGGTTTACAAAACAAAACTTGCTCCGCAGCCGAAGGTGGAACAAAAAAAACAAAGATTCTACTGGAAAATTTAATACTAAATAAACATCCGCTTGATTTTGGTTTCATCACACATTTGAATCTGATTAAAGATTTGTGAATTGATATCTTATAGCTTTTACTTACTCATGCATTACAAATATGAATCATTTATTTTCTTTTTATTTATTTAAATGAAAGATCGTTCATTTCAACTAACACTATTCCTACCATGTTTTTTGTTCTTCAATCCTTTTATTTTAATTTTGGTCTCATTTCCTCTCTGTTATTTTTATTCCTACCATATTTTGTGAATCATTTAAAATTTACGCCATTGTCTTGAAATTGTGATAGAAATAGTGGAGAAAAAAATCTTCTTTTGAAGTGCTCATAAATTAAATTCGTCCAAATTATACTTGCATTAGAGTATTACTCGCTAAATGAAAATTTTAACTTCTGTTATGTTCCTTTCGGTGAGTATCAACAGTTGATTACTCTTTCTTTTATCAAGTTGTGTAAACTCATAGTAATTCATGTTCAGGGATATCAAATATATGCTCATCTATGTTGTTTGGAGTTGCTTGCAGCACTTTCTTCCGATATTTCACTACATTTTCTATGAGAAAGGTTAGTGCTTTCATATTTACTTGCTTACTCTTTCTTTCTTTCTTTTTTCTAACTCCTTTTGGCATATTTTTGTTTTGCATTTTGGTTTCTTCAATAAACCTTTGCAATAGGTGGTACTCGAGGATGACTATACATTCACAACACCTTATTGCGGAAGTGACATTTTTGAAAGAAAAGTCAAGGTTACTACTTTTTACTTTTACAATAACACCTCTATTATATTGAGTAGGCTTTATCTTTCAAAGTTCAGCTTTGTAGAATTTGTTAAGCCAATTGGTAATTATTTTTCATGTGCTTATTTTAGCAGGTTGTCTTATCAAATTTAGTTTTAAGTACATGTTCTGTCCTTGCTGTAGCCAATACGGTAAAAAAAAAGGACAAAAACTATAGGCCACGCATTGAATAACAATACCTCTAAATATGTATTTATAAACAAATATTGGAATATCCTTTATTGAAAAGGTAATACATGTATCTTTATATTTTGTATATGCATTTTGTAAATTTTAACTGTTCATACACTTACTGTTTTTTCTGTACCAGCATAACTTGATACATGTTACACTCAGAAAGAATCAAGTAAATAGGTTCAAGAATTTGTTGAGTAAAGGTTCAACCTATGTTAATCAAAATTTCAAAGTTACTGAGACTTCTGGTGAATATAGACCACTGACAAGTACATTTAAAATTACTTTCTTACTCACAAATTTGCTCCAGAAACTATACGAAGAAATTGTTAATATTCCTATACAGACATGATTAGTTCACGGCTGAACAATAATACCATGTTATCAATTTCATATATTACTATCAATCTTTGCTGCTACATTTTGTTTATTTCCAATGTAATTATGAAATAACTCCCTTTTTCAGTTCATATTATAGATGTCGTTGGTTTTCTATGTGCCATTGGTGACATGGAGAGTTTGGGAAATAAGTGGAAAAATGGGACATCTACTTTTGTTTGTTATCTTCCGAAAAAAGTTGATTAATTCTTACCTTAATTTTGTTTTTAAGTTGTTTAAGCACATATCTTTATATTACATTTTGGATGAATCATATGGATTTTAACTCAACTAGATTATGTTTCTTCTTTTTCCCCAGGCAGTTCTGCAAAATCAAAAATAACTTTATGGGAAGAATTTGAAGAAAAGTTTGAACCTTATCTATACAATGGCTCTCGCCCTTACATTGGCATACAATTTTAAAACTTTATGAACATGGATTTCACTTCACATTATTCTGTCGGTAAGAAGTTCAAAATGTCGCGTATGTTATATTATAGCAATTACTCCAATCTGTTAGTTGTTTCTTTTCTTTTTTATTAATGGTTTCCCTTCTTCCATACAATATAAATTTCTTTTGGTCACTGGCTATCAATACATGAAAAATAAATTCATAATCTTGGCAGTCAGAGTTGAATCATATATAGTTTTTGTCTAAGGAATATGGTAGTTGATGCTAGAAAGAAAAGAAGTGTTACTTGGTAATTTACATACTCTATGCATGCTGCACCTCACACTAAATTTCACCTTCTAATTATAAAAGTGTAACGACCCGACCGGTCATTTTGACCTTTTGTACTTTGATCGCCAGTTCTCGGGCATGACTTGTCCCGTGTGGTGTATTATAACTTATGTAAATCGTTGGTGTTGGGTTTCAGGTTAATCAGAATGAATTTGGATGAACAGTTCTCAGTTGAAGCTTGAAATTTGAAAGGTTTGACCAAGATTTGACTTGTTTGTATTTGATCTCAGATTTGAATTTCTATGGTTTGGTTAGCTCCGTTAGGTGATTTGGGACTTAGGAGCATGATCGGAATGCGTTTTGGAAGTCCGTGGAAGGTTTAGGCTTGAATTGGCGAAATTGAGATTTCGGCGTTTTCTCATTGATAGGCGATATTTTGATATAGGGGTCGGAATGGAAATTCTGAAGTTGCAGTAGCTTTATTATGTTATTTGGGATGTGTGTGCAAAGGTTTAGGTCATTCGGACGAGGTTTGATAGATTGTTTGATCGAATTTGGAAGTTTTGGAATTCTTAGGCTTGAATCCGAGGGTGATTCGATGTTTTAATGTTATTTTCAGTGTTCCAAAGGCTGGAACAAGTTTGAATAATGTCATGGGGTGTGTTAGCATGTTTGGTCGTGGTCCCATGAGGCTCGGATAAGTTTTGGAAGAGTTTTTGGAAGATTTTGCCGTTTTGAGCATAAGCATGTAATGATCCAAAGGTCCATTTTTAGTTCTAGAGATCGAAATTTGATTTCGAGACTTCCGGAATTTTGATAAAGAATTATAGGACTGATCTGAAAAGTCTGGTCTAATTTCATCAAGTCGCGATGTGACGACCCGGCCAGTCGTCTCATGAGTTACCGCTCCATTTCCCCCATTTCAGCTTCTTTACGTTTCGTTATCCGTGTTTTATGTGATCGAGTTTATTAGTTCGAGTTTGGAGAGGATTTGGTAAGAAATGAGACACTTAGTCTCTTTTAATAAGGCTTAAGTTGGAAAAGTCAACCGGATGTTGACTTATGTGTTAGAAGGCTCGGAAGTGAGTTCTGATGGTTTGGTTAGCTTCGGGAGGTGATTTGTGACTTAGGAGCGCGATCGGAATGGGTTTTGGAATTGTAGAGAAGATTTAGGCTTGAATTGGCGAAATTGATATTTTGGCAAATTCCGATTGATAGGCGAAATTTTGATATAGGGTTCGGAATGGAATTCTAAGACTTGTAATAGCTTCATTGTGTCATTTGGAATGTGTGTGCAAAATTTCAGGTCATTCGGACGAGATTTGATAGACCTTTTGATCGAAAGCATAATTTAAGAGTTCTTAGAGTTCTTAGGCCTGAATCATATGTTAAATTGGTGATTCAATGTTGTTGTGAGCGTTCCGAAGTTTTGAGTAAGTTTGAACGATGTCATGAGATGTGTTGGTACAATTGGTTTGAAGTTCTGGGAGTTCCGGGTAGGTTCCGGAATGTTTTAGTGCAAAAATCATAGTTGTAGCAGGTCTACAGGGGTTGCAGGCCCTCGAACTCACTCACGCGGTCCGCACAAAAATGAGTGCGCCCGCGGTGAGTGTTGTGCGGACCACACAAAAACGGGCGCGGCCGTGGTAGGCGTCGCGCGGACCACACAAAAGTGGGCGCGACCGTGGTGAAGAACCCTCCCACTAGTCCTACTTCGGAAGCTCATATCTTTTGATATTCAAGAAATTTTGAGGTGATTCAAAAACTAAAGTTGTAGCCCTTCGTGTCTGTATCAAAAGTTATTGCAATTTGGACATCTGTATCAAAAGTTATGGCCAAAATACTAAAGTTTGTCACTGTAGAGGGAGGCCTGTGCGGCCGCGACTGCCTTTGCGCGGACCGCACTGGCTTGCGCGGACCGCGGTCATTTTGGTGTGGCCCGCGGTAGCTGAAAACCTGAGGGATACCTATAAATACGAGGTTTTGGGTTTTATTTAATATTTTGACCTAGAGAGCTCGGATTTTGGCGATTTTTCGAAGGATTTTCAAGAAATTCATCGGGGTAAGTGATTTTAACTCAGATTTGGATAGAATACATGAATCTATCACTGAATTCATCATTTAATTCGTGATTTGAGATGGAATTTGTGAAGAAAATTGTGAAACCTTTCAAAAATGTAAAATAATGATTTGAAGGACCAAATAGTATCGGAATTGGATAATTTTGGTATGGTTAGACTCGTGAGAGTATGAGAATTCTGAAAATGTAAATTTTACCCGATTCCGAGACGTGGGCCCGGGGCTCGGGTTTTGCTAATTTCAGGATTTTTGATATTTTTTTGATTGTTTTTGCTTGGGCTTTGTTCCCTTAGCATATTGTGACGTATTCGTTCTGATTTTGGATAGATTCGACGTGCGTGGAGGCCAATTCGAGGGGCAAAGGGCGTCGCGAGCTAGAGAATTAGCCAGTTTGAGGTGAGTAATGGTTGTAAATAATGTCCTGAGGGTTTGAAACCCTGGATTGCACATCGTAGTGCTATATTGAGGCAAGATACGCGCTGGATGATGAGCGTGGGGTCTTTCACTACTGGGGATTGTGTCTTGGTCCATCCCGATTGATGACTTTACTGAATATTTGACTGAAATTCATTTGTTATCATCATGATTTGGGCTGATTGCCATATTTGGGCTTCGTGCCAACTGTTTGAACCCTTCGAGGACTTTTATCACTGTTTCCTTACTGCTTGACTTATTATTTGAACTCAGTCCTGTTTATATCTACTGTTTTACAAACTCAACCACTTTTACTCAAATTTGAAACTTAAATGATATTTCTACATCATGTTTTGGGCTGAGAACTACTGTTTTACTAATGCTCAAGGGGCTTATGATGATTTCTGGACTGAGTGAGGTCGAGGGCCATATGTGAGGTTATGCTGAGTGATATGAGGCCGAGGGTCTGAGATACTATTTATGCCATGCGGTGGCTTGAGTGATGTGAGGGTATGCTAAGTGATGATGCCACGTGGTGGCTTGATATAGCATTTGGGCCGTAAGGGGACCCTCCGGAGTCTTCACACCCACAGTGAGCGCGTGTACCCATGTGATTTGAAACAGTGGTAACAATGACACTGTATGATGCAATTTGTTCAGGTAACAATGGCTGACCACTATGCTGAGTGATTGTGAGGTAGCCCGAGGGGCTAATACTGTACTGAGAGTGAGCCCGAGGGGCTGATACTATGCTGAGCGATTGATACTGTGCCCGGGGGGCGGATTTCTACTTGTTAATTTCCTATTAAATTACTTGTTTTACTTGTTTTAAAAAGGAATATCATTTGATTTCTTCACTGATTTACTGCTTTAAATGATTTTATTGCTTGATATGGAATTGCTTTGTGCCTTTACGTGTTTTCATACTTTCAGCCATTATTTGTAATTATTACTCACTAAGTTGGAGTACTCACATTACTCCCTGCACCAAGTGTGCAGATTCAGGTATAGCAGAGTCTGCACCTGTGCGTTGATTCCTTCTAGGCTAGGAAGTCATTTGGAGTTACGAGGTAGCTGTTGACGTCCGCAGCCCCTTGTCTCTCTTATCCTCTATCATTTATGTTTTCTTCAGACTGTTGTATCGGATTCCGTACTTTGTAGACCTATAGCAGATTCTGTAGTAGCTCATGACTTGTGACACCCCGGTTTGGGCTGTGTCGGGATGGTTCATGCTGTTATTATCGTTAAATTCTGCAATTTATGATGATTAACTATTTAAAAGAGGTGTTCCATTTTGGTCTGGCTGGCCTTGTCTCCGCGAAAGGCGCCATCACGACCGGGTTCGGGGATTGGGTCGTGACACGCGATTGGGTTTTTGACACGAAATATGAGTTAATTGTTTAACGAGCGAAATGGGTATTGAACTGAGAAAATGAGCTCCGAATTGAGTTTCGACTGAAGGGCTATGTTCGTATTATTATTTGGGTCTCATAGGAACAAGAATCATCGAATTCCGAGTTCGTATGATGGACTTAGAGCCTTTTTAGTGAAAAGAAAAGCTGCTGCAAATTTTCTAGGCAGTTTCTGCATTTTTCGCACGTGTGAACAGTGACCGCACCTGCGTGAATAATACCCGTGTATAGTACACGTGAACAGTACACATGAATAGTAAAAACGTATGAACAGTACCCTCGAAATTCTGGATAGTTTTAAGTCCAACAGTCCGAGTTTTCTCATTTTATTTGACTTCCAAGCTCGGGTTTGGGTGATTTTGAGCGAAATATCACGGGAATTCTTGAGCTAAGTCCCTTATAATCATTGTTAGTCAATATTATTGAATTATCATTGAATATTCCGGCTAGATTACATGTTTTGAGGTGTAAATCGGGAATTTGGGCCTAGGGATTTGAAAATAAGATTTGATGGTTTGGAGGCCGAATTGTTGTCAGATTTTGGAAAATTTGTATGGTTGGACTCGTGGTTGGATGAGGTTTCATATTTCGTAACTTTTGTCGGGTTCCAAGATGTGGACCCCACAGGCGAATTTTGAGTGCAATTTCGGATTCTTAATGGAAAATGTAGAATTTCATATGGAATTAATTCCTATAATTTTTATTAACTGAATCGAATTATTGTGGCTAGATTCGAGGCATTCGGAGGTCGATTTGAGAGACAAAGGCATCGCGGGCTAGAGGATTAGCCGGTTCGAGGTGAGTAATGATTGTAAATGATGTCCTGAGGGTTTGAAACCCCGGATTTGCATATCGTAGTGCTATATTAAGGTGAGACACGCGCTGGATGATGAGCGCGAGGTCTTTTACTACCGGGGATTGTGACTTGGTCCATCCCGTTTGATGATTTTACCGCATATTTGATTGAAACTTATTTGTTATCATCATGATTTGGGTTGATTGCCATATTTGGGCATCGTGCCAATTATTTGAATCCTTCGAAAATTTTTATCACTATTTCCTCATTGTTTTGACTTATATTTAAACTCAGTCCTGTTGATATCTACTGATTTACAAACTCAGCCGCTCCTCAGTTTTTTAAAAACTCAAATGATATTTCTAAATGTTATTTTGGGCTGAGAGCTACTGTTTTACAAATGCCGAGGGGCTTATGATGATTTTCGGACTGAGTGAGGCCGATGGCCATATGTGAGGATATGTTGAGTGATATGAGGCCGAGGGCCTAAGATACTATTTATGCCACGCAGTGGCTTGAGTGATGTGAGGCCGAGTGATATGAGGCCGAGGGCCTAAGATACTTTATATGCCACGCGGTGGCTTGAATGATGTGAGGATATGCTGAGTGATGATTCCACGAGGTGGCTTGATATAGCGCTTGGGCCGTAAGGGGCCCCTCCGGAGTCTGCACACCCACAGTGAACGCGGGTACCAATTGTTCCGAGTGATTGATACTATGCCTGAGGGGCTGATATGAGTGATTGTGAGGTAGCCCGAGGGGCTGATACTATTCTGATATTGAGCCAGAGGGGCTGTTACTGTTCTGATATTAAGCCCGATGCGCTGTTACTGATCTGATATTGAGCCTGATAGGCTGTTACTATTCTGATATTGAGCCCGAGGGGCTGGCACTGTTCTGATATTGAGCCCGAGAGGCTGGTTCTGTTAATATTATGTCCGAGGGGAGGTTTGTTGTACATGTTTTGCCTGAGGGGTTATTTACATTTCCATCATTTTGTTACTCACTTGTAAACTACTTGCTTTACTTGTTGGACAAAAAAGGATTTTCACTTGATTTCTCACTGCTTACTGTTTAAAGTGATTTTACTGCTTCAGTATGGAATGCCTTGTGTTTTTGCGTGATTTCTTGACTTCAGTATTTATTTATTATTATTACTCACTGAGTCGGAGTACTCACATTACTCCCTGCACCTTGTGTGCAGATTCAGGTATGTTTTGGCTGATCAGAGGCAGAGTCATCAGGGTTTAACAAGGTAGCTGCCGGCGTTCGTAGCACTGATTTTCTCTCTCCTCATTTCATTAGTCTGTATTTGTACACTCTAGGCTTTCAGTTGTATTTATACTCTAGTAGATGCTCGTGACTTGTGACACCCCGGTTAGGGCTGTGTCCGGCTGGATTTCCGCATTTCTTATTCATACTTTCTGCTATTTGATACTATTAAACCATGTTTATATTATATTTGTGTTAAATTACTATTTTAAAGGACGAGTTGGGTTAGACTGGCTGGCCTTGTCTTCACGAGAGGCGCCATCACGACCAGGGTCGGGATTTGGGTCGTGACAAAAAGTCCATAAAGTAAGAATATTCATAATTCATCTTAGCAGTAAATAACTAAGTTAACCATGTGTTAAATCAGTAAAGAAAAAAATACTAAAAGGTTCACAACAATATGGCTTTTCATTCCCTGGCTGCTAATCCTACATCTACAACCGTTCTTAATTTTTCTTTCCTTTTGTTCTTCTGCCTACCACTCTTTCATAGAGTTTGGAAAGCTCAACTTACGCCCCAACGTGTCATCATGCTCCTATTACAATTTGCTCCCCGTGGACTATTCTTGCAAGTCGCATCGCCCTTGCCGATGGAGCAGTACCTAAGGCAAGGCTAGAGCCAGAAATCAAGTTGTCTTTGCCTATTGCTCGATCAAACTAACCTCATCTCGCGTCCTATCAACACCGCATTAGCACTTTAGTTTTCACTTCTTTGCGGCATACATGTTGACATCTCTACCGATTCAGGTATTTAACAATAAAAGTCTATATTACGAAAAACTATTCCTTCTTTAAATTTAAGTTCAGTACTAATACATCCCATTTTATATTGTCATTTTCTGAAGGACTGCCTCCTAGGACAATAATAACTCAAGTTTCCTTTGGATATAAAAAAGAATTCAATTGTTCCTGGTAAGAAATTCTTTTACTATCGTATTAATGGTTTTATTATGTAATAAATAACATGAACAAATCAATATCTCATTGTTACTTCTCATAAATTTGTATAACTTGTATTATACATCTTCATCAAGATATTCTTTTAAACACATTTCTGAATTTCTGTCCTTATGTTTTTACAATTTTGCGCGTCTTAACTTAAAAAATATCATTATGTCAAGGCTTTCATTCTCCCACTTCCATGAGAACATACCATCGAAGTTTGAGAATCTGCAATTTGAAAAACTAACTTTCCAGTAAGTTTGAAGAATTTTATGCTAGAAAACTATGTTTGATTAAGTTATGTACTAGCTACTAAGTGAACAACCTATAATTCTTGAAACAATGGATCGACAAAAATACTACATGAATAAAGAGCATAATAAGAATACAATGAAATAAGTCATGCTTCAATAAGTTCTATTTGGAACAAGATTATGTATTTTGCAATTTGAATGAAAGGTGAAAGAAGATGTTTTAAGGCAACATCCTCTACATCTTAAGAATTCGTCAATTTCTTATATTTAATTCTTTCTTATTTCCTGTGTTTTGACATGCAGCCTGGATATGAGCGTCTCTGCATGTAATATCAAGCTAAAAATCATAGTATTTACGAGTGTATACATTGTCGTGTCCCCAAACACCTTAGTAAAGTTGTTGTAATAGAGTGGGTACATTGTGGATTTCAAGGTTGTACAAGTAGGAGTAATTGTTTTCCCCTAACTGTATGTTATGAAGTCTGATTTTTCTATCTTGAAATACTTTGGCTTTGTCGTATTTCTGAATTTTCAAGGCATTAGAAACCTTTGTTTCGCAATTATCTGGTATACATAACTTCAGGAAATAACTGTATGTTTTTTATAGTGTTTTCTTGCTACTTTATTATACAAATATTTGTTACATTAATATGTTCCAAAAAATAATAGCATTTGCATGCTTTTTGTATCTACCGTCTTTTCTAAGATATATTTTCTTATGAAAGATTATATTTATTATTCTCCGTGCAACGCGCGAGTACGAATACTAGGTGATCACTAAGGTGTGTGGTATGAGATGAACATTTGTGTTTCTTTGTGTTTATTTCTTCAATTATTTCTTTTCCTTATTTTATTTTATTAAAACTTTGGTGGTAGTAAATTGGGACTTGTAGTATATGACCACAAATCAAACTTTTTCCGTACGGTCATAAGTCTAAACTGTAAACTATAGAGAACCAATTTATAGAATAAGGAATTTTAATAAGCAAGGCAAGATATACGATTAAAAGTTTAAACGATGGTAAACCAATTTATAGAATATTGGGTTTTTAATAAGTAAGGAAAGATATGTAAGCAATGTTTTGCCTCAATAAGAAGAATAAATGTGACGTGTGATTGTACGGAATTTGTCACGACCCGGATTTCCCACCATCGGGTGTCGTGATGGCGCCTACTATCGGAGCTAGGCAAGCCAAATATTTAAAACACATTTCCTGCTTTTTTCAAACAATATAATAAACGAGACAAAATTTAAGCGGAAGACTTTAAATCTAAAGCAACTGAAAACCAAAAGTGCGGAAGTTTAATACACATCACTACCCAAGGTCTGGTGTCACTAGCTCACGGACTACTACAGAATACTACAAACAATATCTGAAAGGAAATACATCATGTTTATCTGATACAAGATGAACAAACGAAAAATATGGAAAGGGACTTCGGCCTGCGAATGCCACCTAGGCTACCTCGAGAGTCCCTGGACTGAAGATAGCTCCCAGAAATCCTACTGTTGTGGTCCGTAAGATGCTCCCTGATCTGTGCACAAAAATGCACAGAGTGTAGCATCAGCACAACCGACCCCATATGCTGGTAAGTGCCTGGCCTAACCCCGGCGAAGTAGTGATGAGGCTAAACAGGACCTACCACAATTAACCTGTACAGATATATATATACAAGTGCAAGAAAAAAAAACAATAACAAGATAATACAAAGTAAAGCTGGGAAGGGACATGCTATCGGGGAGTAACATGTAAAAATGAAATATCGGAAATAAGCAGAAGAGACTCCGGTTCCCATGATATATATATATAAGTGGACGGCGTGCCACACGATCCCATAATATCATATATAAGTGGACGGCGTGCCACACGATCCCATAATATTATATATAAGTGGACGGCGTGCCACACGATCCCATAATATCATATATAAGTGGACGGCGTGCCACACGATCCCATAATATCATATATATTATCTGACTTCATATAGTAGACCCCTTCAGGGGAAAATAACAACTCAATACCTTTAACCCGGCAAGGGTACAGCTAACAGCCCAAAATATCCCGACAAGGGAGAATATATATATCAGTCTACACATCCCGGCAAGGGAGTATTCACAACACATTCTCCTTTTTAAATCCATTCTTCCTCAACTAACACATTCATGTTCGAGCTAACGCTCCAAAAGTACACCAATCACAATTTTACCTCAACCGTTCACATTATATGAAACTCATCAAATAAACAAGGAGCTTGTGTCACATTATTCGAATTAAAAGCAATCAAGACTCACGGTCATGCTAGACTCCGGTGCATAGATAACCGTCACCATGCCTATACACCGTACTCCACATTAGCAAGTAGCAAATATCATCCTAATCCTATTCCCTCAAGCCAAAGTTAGAACAAACACTTACCTCGAATGCTCCAAACTCAACTCACGCTTCTAGTATAGCTTTACCTCTTGATTCCACCACCAATCCGCTCGAATCTAGTCATAAGTTACTTAATCACATTAATAATTACTAAATGAATCATCCCCAATGCATGAAATTAGATTTTTTCAAGGTTTTTCCCAAAAAGGTCAAAAATACCCCCGGACCCACGTGGTCGAAACTCGAGGTTCGGACCAAAACCCGGTTACTCATTCCCCCATGAATCCAAATATATGATTTGTTTTTAAATCGGACCCCAAATTGAGGTCCAACTTCTCAATTTGTAGAAAACCTAGGTTCTACCCAAAACACCCAATTTTCCCCATGAAAATCTTTGATTTGAAGTTGAAATTATGTTAAAAGATGTTAAGGAATAAAGAAATTAAGTTAGAAATCACTTACCAATCGTTTTGGGGAAGAAAAGTTGTTGGGAAAATCGCCTCTTAGGTTTTAGGTTTTTGAAAAGTGAAAAATGACTGAGATTTTTCGAACTTGTATACCATCCTAAGGACCTGGCGCGGACCGCACAAAAATGTGTTACGGCCGCACCGAGTGGGAGAAAAATTGGGGCTTCTCTGAACCCTTCCAGCGCGGACCGCACTGTTTTGGTGCGCGGCCGCGCTGGTTAACCTGAAACCCTAGCCCTCAGACTCAGCCACGCGGACCGCACAAAAATGCATCGCGGCCGCGCGGCTCCAGCGCGGACCGCGCGGAAATGACCGCGGCCGCGCTGGTGTCTGCAACACCTGAACCTGCATTTTCTTAAGTCCAAGACCTCCCGGGCCCCATTCAAAACTCACCCGAGCCCTCGGGGCTCCAAACCAAACATGCACACAACCTTAAAAACATCTTACGGACTTACTCGTGCGATCAAATCGCCAAAATAACATCATATACATAGGATCAAGCCTCAAACACATGATTTTCTTTCTTCAACTTTCATAACTCAAATTCTCCATTTTAAGTCCGAAACACGTCATATGACGTCCGTTTTTAGCCAAACTTTACAGATAGTGCTTAACACATATTTAAGACTTGTACCGGGTGTCGGAACCAAAAATACGAGCCCGATACCTATATTTTCTAACTCCTTTTCATTTCAAATTTTCATATCAAATTTCAGAAAATAAATTCTTCCTAAAATTCATTTCTCGGGCTTGGGACCTCGGAATTTGATTCCGGGCACACGCCCAAGTCCCATATTTTCCTACGGACCCTCCGGGACCGTCGAATCACAGGTCCGGGTCCGTTTACCCAAAATATTGACAGAAGTCATCATTATGCATATTAATACCAAAATTCATCAAATATTTCACAAAATCCACATATTCTAACATAAAAACTTTCCGGCTACGCGCCCGAACTGCGTATGCAAATCGAGGCGACTAAAAGCGAGGTTTTCAAGGCCTCGAGAGCACGGAACAAGGAAGAATTACGGTGATGACCCCTTGGGTCGTCACATTCTCCACCTCTAAAACAACCGTTCGTCCTCGAACGGACAAAAGAAAGAAGTACCTGAGTCGGGAAATAAATGAGGATAACGGCTCCGCATATCGGACTCAGACTCCCAGGTCGATGCCTCAGGAGGCTGACCTCTCCACTGAACACGCACCGAAGGAAAACTCTTCGACCTCAACTGTCGAACCTGCCGGTCTAGAATAGCCACCGGCTCCTCCTCATATGACATATCCTTGTCCAATTGGACAGTTCTGAAATCTAACACGTGCGATGGATCTCCGCGATACTTCCAGAGCATAGATACATGAAACACGGGATGCACAACTGACAAGCTAGGTGGCAAGGCAAGTCTGTAAGCCACCTCTCCCACACGATCAAGAATCTCAAATGGACCGATGAACCTAGGGCTGAGCTTGCCCTTCTTCCCAAATCTCATCACGCCCTTCATAGGTGATACACGGAGCAATACCCGCTCACCAACCATGAAAGCAACATCTCTGACCTTGCGGTCTGCATAACTCTTCTGTCTGGACTGAGCTGTATGAAGTCTATCCTGAATAATCCTGACCTTGTCTAAGGCTTCCTGAACCAGATCCGTACCCAATAATCGAGTCTCTCCCGGCTCAAACCATCCAACTGGAGACCGACATCGCCTACCATACAACGCCTCATACGGAGCCATCTGAATGCTGGACTGGTAGCTGTTGTTGTAGGCGAACTCTGTTAAAGGCAAAAACTGGTCCCACGAGCCTCCAAAATCAATGACACAGTCTCGGAGCATGTCCTCAAGAATCTGAATAGTCCTCTCGGACTGACCGTCCGTCTGGGGATGAAATGTTGTACTCAACTCAACCTGGGTGCCCAACTCTCGCTGAACCGCTCTCCAGAAATGCGAGGTAATCTGCGTACCCCGATCCGAAATGATAGATAGCGGCACCCCATGAAGGCGAACAATCTCCCTAATATAAATCTCGGCTAACCTTTCGGACGAATAGGTGGATGCAACAGAAACCAAATGCGCTGACTTGGTCAGCCTATCAACAATGACCCAAACTGCATCAAACCTTTTCCGAGTCATCGGAAGTACAGTAACGAAATCCATCGTAATCCTCTCCCACTTCCACTCGGGAAGTGCAATCCCCTGAAATAGACCATCAGGTCTTTGATGCTCGTACTTAACATGCTGACAATTCAAACACCGAGCCACATGCACAATGATGTCTTTCTTCATCTTACGCCACCAATAGTGCTGCCTCAGATCCTGATACATTTTCGCGGCGCCCGGGTGAATAGAATACCGAGAACTGTGGGCCTCCGCTAAGATCAACTCTCAAATCCCATCAACATTGGGCACACAAACTCGCCCCTGCAATCTCAATACACCATCATCATCTAAGGTTACTTTCTTGGCTCCTCCACGCTGCACCGTGTCTCTCAAGACACACAAATGTGGATCCTCAAACTGCCGCTTGCGGATACGCTCTAATAGTGAGGAACGAGCAACCGTGCAAGCTAACACTCTGCTAGGCTCAGAAATATCCAACCTCACAAGACGCTTGGCCAAGGCCTGAACATCCAAAGCAAGCGATCTCTGGATAGCTGGAATATAAGCAAGACTACCCATGCTGGCGGACTTCCTGCTCAATGCATCAGCCACCACATTGGCCTTCCCCGGGTGGTATAAGATAGTAACATCATAATCCTTTAGCAACTCTAACCACCTCCTCTGCCTCAAATTCAACTCTTTCTGCTTGAACAGATACTGAAGACTCTTGTGATCAGTGTAAACCTTACACGTCACGCCATATAAGTAATGCCTCCAGATCGTCAAGGCATGAACAATGGCTGCCAACTCGAGATCATGAACCGGATAATTCTTCTCGTGGATCTTCAACTGCCTCGAAGCCTAAGCAATGACTTTGCCTTCCTGTATCAACACTACACCAAGCCCAATACGAGACGCATCACAATAGACCGTATATGGGCCTGAACCTGTGGGCAAAACCAATACTGGTGCCGTAGTCAGAGCCATCTTGAGCTTCTGAAAGCTTGCCTCACACTCGTCCGACCACCTGAACTGGACAACCTTCTGGGTTAATCTGGTCATAGGGCTGCAATGGATGAAAACCCCTCCACGAACTGATGGTAGTAACCTACTAACCCCAGGAAACTCCGAATATCCGTAGCTGAAGCTGGTCGAGGCCAGTTCTTAACTGCCTCTATCTTCTTTGGGTCTACCTGAATACCTGCTGCTGATACGACATGACCTAGGAATGCGACCGAACTCAACCAAAACTCGCACTTTGAGAACTTAGCATACAACTGACTATCCTTTAGGGTCTGAGGGACCACTCTGAGGTGCTGCTCATGCTCCTCCTGACTGCGGGAGTATATAAGAATATCGTCAATGAAGACTATCACGAACAAGTCCAAATAAGGTCTGAGCACTCGGTTCATCAACTCCATGAATGATGTTGGGGCATTAGTCAATCCAAATGACATAACCAAAAACTCATAGTGCCCATACCGAGTGCGAAATGCTGTCTTAGGGACATCAGACGCCATAATCCTAAGCTGGTGGTAGCCAGATCTCAAATCTATCGTCGGCAGTGGGTACTTATTCTTAATTGTAACCTTGTTCAATTGCCGGTAATCGATGCACATTCTCATCGAACCATCTTTTTTCTTAACAAACAACACCGGCGCACCCCAAGGCAAAACACTGGGTCTAATAAAACCTTTCTCAAGCAAATTCTACAGTTGTTCCTTTAACTCTTTCAACTCCGGCGGGGCCATACGATATGGCGGGATAGAAATGGGCTGAGTGCCCGGGGCCAAATCAATACAAAAGTCGATATCCCTGTCGGGCGGCATACCCGACAAGTCTGAAGGGAAAACCTCAGGAAACTCCCAAACAACGGGCACAGAATCAATAGAAGGGGCCTCCACGCTAGAATCGCGAACATACACCAAGTAGGCCAAACATCCCTTCTCGGCTATACGCCGAGCTTTCACATACGAGATAACACTGCGGGTACAATGACCAGAAGTCCCTCTCCACTCTAAACGGGGTAAATTCGGTAAGGCTAAGGTCACGGTCTTGGCATGGCAATCCAAGATAGCATGGTACGGGGATAACCAATCCATCCCCAATATAACATCGAAGTCGACCATGTCCAAAAGCAACAAATCAACACGGGTCTCAAGACCCCCAAACACTACGATACAAGAACGATGAACTTGGTCGACCACAATAGAATCACCCACCGGTGTTGACACATAAACAGGAATACTCAACGAGTCACTAGGCATAACCAAATAGGGTGAAAAATAGGACGACACATATGAATACGTAGATCCGGGATCAAATAGCACAGAAGCATCCCTATCACAGACCAGAATAGTACTTGTAATCACAGCATCTGATGACTCAGCCTCTGGCCTAGCTGGCAAAGCATAACAATGGGGTTGGGCCCCACCTCCCTGAATCATATCCCTGGGGCGATCTGCTGCTGGTTGACCCCTACCTCTAGCGGTTTGAGCTCCACCTCTAAGACCTCTACCTCCACCTCTATGTCCTCTACCCCCGCCTCTAGCTAGCTGGGCAGGCTGTGGGGCAACTGGTGCCTGGATCATCGGGCGAGGACCCTGCTACTGCGAGCTGCTGGAAGCTCGAGGGCAATATCTGGCAATGTGACTCACATCGCCGCAAGTATAACAAGCCCTCGGTTGTTGAGAATAACGAAGTGGTAGTGGACTGATAGGTGTTGATGGTGAACTGAAGAGCTGCTGGTCAGAATACTGCGGCTGAGAACCACGACCACCTGGTATACCATGAGAAACCTGGAGAGCTGACTGAAAGGGCCTCGAAGGATGGCCTCTACCATAAGAATCCCTACCTCCAGACGAGGTACCACTGAATCTACCCGAATGACGGGGCCTCTTATCAGACCCATGACCACCTCCCTGAGCAAGTGCCATCTCTATCCGGCGGGCACCATCTGCCGCCTCCTGAAATGAAATCTCACTACCGGCACTCATGGCCATCTGAACACGGATCGGCTGGGCCAACCCATCAATAAACCTCCGCACCCTCTCTGTATCGGTGGGCAGTATCACAATGGCATGACGAGCAAGATCAATGTACCGGGTCTCATACTGGGTGACCATCATAGGACCCTGCTAGAGACGCTCAAACTGCCTGGGAAGAGCATCTCGCTGAGTAACTGGAAGAAACTTCCCCAGAAATAACTCTGAAAACTGATCCCAGGTCAATGATGGCAACCCTGCTGGCCTGGCTAAACAAAAATCCCTCCACCAAGTCTTGGCGGATCCTGCCAGGCAAGAAGTGGTGAAGTCGACCCCATTGGTCTCTACAATGCCCATAGTCCGTAGAACCTCATGATAACTGAATATGAAATCCTGAGCATCCTCTGAGGGGGTGCCACTATATGTGGTTGTGAAGAGCATGGTGAAACGATCAAGTCTCCACAAAGCATCCGCGGACATAGCCGCACCATCGCTGGACTGAGCCGCAATACCTGGCTGGGCTGCCACAGCTGGCTGAACTGCCACGGCTGGCTGAACTGCTGGAACCTAAGCCTGAGGAGCTACCGGCTCTGAAGTACGAGTATCGGGAGTCTGAATTCCTCCCCCAGCCTGAGATGTGGCTGGAGCTACTGGAAGCAAACACGCTCTAAAAATGCCCTCCATAAAGCCTACCAGTCGGACCAAAGCGTTCTGAAGCACTGGAGTGGCTATAAAACCCTCTGGGACCTGAGCTGGGCCCATTGGAACAGCTGGGGCCGGAACCTCCTCCTCAAAATCGACCTGAGGCTCCGTCGCTGGAAATGCTGCTTGGGGCTGAGCTCTGCCCCGGCCTCGGCCTCTGGAACGGCCTCGGCCTCGCCCTCTGCCGCTAATAGGGGCTGCTGCTGGGGGCTCAAGCTGTTGCGCGGTAGAAGAGGAAGCACGTGTCCTCGCCATCTGCAAAAGAACAGAGTGGAAAGACAATCAGTACTTGAGAAACAGAATCGCACGACAAGAATGAACAAGGTGAAGTTTTCCTAACTCAGTAGCCTCTGCGGGATAAATACAGACATCTCCGTACCGATCCCTCAAATTCTACTGAGCTTGTCCATGAGTTGTGAGACCTAAGTAACCTAGTGCTCTGATACCGACTTGTCACGACCCGGATTTCCCACCATCGGGTGTCGTGATGGAGCCTACTATCGAAGCTAGGCAAGACAAATATTTAAAACACCTTTCCTGCTTTCTTTCAAACAATATAATAAACGAGACAAAATTTAAGCGGAAGACTTTAAATCTAAAGCAACTGAAAACCAAAAGTGCGGAAGTTTAATACACATCACTACCCAAGGTCTGGTGTCACTAGCTCACGGACTACTACAGAATACTACAAACAATGTCTGAAAGGAAATACATCATGTTTGTCTGATACAAGATGAACAAACGAAAAACATGGAAAGGGACTTCGGCCTGCGAACGCCAGCTAGGCTACCTCGAGAGTCCCTGGACTGAAGATAGCTCCTAGAAATACTATTGCTGTGGTCCGTAAGCTGCTCCCTGATCTGTGCACAAAAATGCACAGAGTGTAGCATCAGCACAACCGACCCCATGTGCTGGTAAGTGTCTGGCCTAACCCCGGCGAAGTAGTGACGAGGCTAAACAGGACCTACCACAATTAACCTGTACAAATATCATATATAAGTGGACGGCGTGCCACACGATCCCATAATATCATATATAAGTGGACGGCGTGCCACACGATCCCATAATATCATATATAAGTGGACGGCGTGCCACACGATCCCATAATATCATATATAAGTGGACGGCGTGCCACACGATCCCATAATATCATATATAAGTGGACGGCGTGCCACACGATCCCATAATATCATATATAAGTGGACGGCGTGCCACACGATCCCATAATATCATATATAAGTGGACGGCGTGCCACACGATCCCATAATATAGTTCATAATATCTGACTTCATATAGTAGACCCCTTCAGGGGAGAATAACAACTCAATACCTTTAACCCGGCAAGGGTACAGCTAACAGCCCAAAATATCCCGACAAGGGAGAATATATATATCAGTCTACACATCCCGGCAAGGGAGTATTCACAACACATTCTCCTTTTTAAATCCATTCTTCCTCAACTAACACATTCATGTTCGAGCTAACGCTCCAAAAGTACACCAATCACAATTTTACCTCAACCGTTCACATTATATGAAACTCATCAAATAAACAAGGAGCTTGTGTCACATTATTCGAATTAAAAGAAATCAAGACTCACGGTCATGCTAGACTCCAGTGCATAGATAAATGTCACCATGCCTATACACCGTACTCCACATTAGAAAGTAGCAAATATCATCCTAATCCTATTCCCTCAAGCCAAAGTTAGAACAAACACTTACCTCGAATGCTCCAAACTCAACTCACGCTTCTAGTATAGCTTTACCTTTTGATTCCACCACCAATCCACTCGAATCTAGTCATAAGTTACTTAATCACATTAATAATTACTAAATGAATCATCCCCAATGCATGAAAATAGATTTTTTCAAGGTTTTTCCCAAAAAGGTCAAAAATACCCCCGGACCCACGTGGTCGAAACTCGAGGTTCGGACCAAAACCCGGTTACTCATTCCCCCATGAATCCAAATATATGATTTGTTTTTAAATCGGACCCCAAATTGAGGTCCAACTTCTCAATTTGTAGAAAACCTAGGTTCTACCCAAAACACCCAATTTTCCCCATGAAAATCTTTGACTTGAAGTTGAAATTATGTTAAAAGATGTTAAGGAATAAAGAAATTAAGTTAGAAATCACTTATCAATCGTTTTGGGGAAGAAAAGTTGTTGGGAAAATCGCCACTTAGGTTTTGGGTTTTTGAAAAGTGAAAAATGACTGAGATTTTCCAAACTTGTATACCTTTCTGAGGACCTGGCGCGGACCGCACAAAAATGTGTTGCGGCCGCGCCGAGTGGGAGAAAAATTGGGGCTTCTCTGAACCCCTCTAGCGCGGACCGCACTGTTTTGGTGCGCGGCCGCGCTGGTTAACTTGAAACCCTAGCCCTCAGACTCAGCCACGCGGACCGCACAAAAATGCATCGCGGCTGCGCGGCTCCAGCGCGGAAATGACCGCGGCCGTGCGGCTCCAACGCGGACCACGCGGAAATGACCGCGGCCGCGCTGGTGTCTGCAACACCTGAACTTGCATTTTCTTAAGTCCAAGACCTCCCGGGCCCCATTCAAAACTCACCCGAGCCCTCAGGGCTCCAAACCAAACATGCACACAACCTTAAAAACATCTTACGGACTTACTCGTGTGATCAAATCACCAAAATAACATCATATGCATAGGATCAAGCCTCAAACACATGATTTTCTTTCTTCAACTTTCATAACTCAAATTCTCCATTTTAAGTCTGAAACACGTCATATGACGTCCGTTTTAAGCCAAACTTTACAGATAGTGCTTAACACATATTTAAGACTTGTACCGGGCGTCGGAACGAAAATACGAGCCCGATACCTATATTTTCTAACTCCTTTTCATTTCAAATTTTCATATCAAATTTCAGAAAATAATTTCTTTCAAAAATTCATTTCTCGGGCTTGGGACCTCAGAATTTGATTCCGGGCACACGCCCAAGTCCCATATTTTCCTACGGACCCTCCGGGACCGTCGAATCAGAGGTCCGGGTCCGTTTACCTAAAATGTTGACCGAAGTCAACATTATGCATATTAACACCAAAATTCATCAAATGTTTCACAAAATCCACATATTCTAACATAAAAACTTTCCGGCTACGCGCCCGAACTGCGCATGCAAATCGAGGCGACTAAAAGCGAGGTTTTCAAGGCCTCGGGAGCACGGAACAAGGAAGAATTACGGTGATGACCCCTTGGGTCGTCACAGAATTGTACTCACTAAAATGCACATAATCAAATAATTTAGTTGAATGTTGTAAAATGATGGCGTGACGAAGAAATAAGTAACACAGTTTAGTATCAAATCCCTCTTATACACTTGTTAAACATGAAAATAGTATTATATACCAAAACTTTTAAAAGTGTGTCAATTATATACCTCTTTTGCTATGTGTCACAAGCGTGATTACACATAAAAGTGGCGCGTGAAAACTAAAAAATTCACCTAAAATTAAGTTTTTTTTTTTAATTTTCCCTTTTTTAACAATTTCCATTAAATTAAAGAAAAAAGTATAACCCATGTCTTCTTCCCTAACCCCAAAAACCGGCGTTTTCTCTCCCTGCCCCACCCCTCCCTCCCCCCGGTTAGTCTTCGTCCCCAATCCCCATCCTAGTTTTATCTACCACCTCATATTTTGTTTCTCCAACTCCATGACTAAGAAGAAAGAAAAAAAAAAGGACACAGGAGCTATTGGGTATTGTAAAAATCATCATTATTGACTTTTTGAAAAAGCTTGAAAATTCAATCGAGTCTTGTTGATTTTGGTGTTTCATGACCTAAAAAATTAGTTTGAATTCGTAATTATTGTTGAGTAAAACATTGCTTAGGTAATTAATTTTAATAAAATTCAAAAAAACAACATTAACAAGTTTGAAACTTTAGGTTTGAGCTTGAATTTGAAATTTGTATAAGGATTTGTGATAGATGTTGTTAAAAATCGGAGAATTGAATCTATAGTTATGGAAGAAAGTTCTTGTGGTGGAAAGGTTAGTGGTAGTATGGTGTTGATGGAGAAGATGATGGAGTTAGGAAGATGAAGAGGGAGGGTGTTTCTTTTCTGTATTTTTTTTTTCTTTGAGAAGATAAGAACAGGGGGTTTGGGGAGGGAGGGGTTGCAGAGGTTTTTTTTTCTTTTCATTTTTTCTTTTTTTTTTCCCTCGATTTGACACGTATCAGATGTTGATTGGCGTGTGTAAGAGCAATCTTTGAGCAGATGTGGTCAAATATCGAAGTTGTGTGTAATTGACACACCTTTAAAAGTTTTGATATGTAACATTATTCTCGTATTTAAGAGGTGTGTAAGAGGAATTTGAGAATCAGGTCGATGGGTAAAATATGTATTTTGCCTAATTGAAATATTAAAATGTTACGGAGATACTACACGATAAAAAGACAACGCAAAAATTAAAGTGAAATGTCAGGACAAAGCAATGATTTTATATGAGAATCAGTGTCAGACAAAGTAATTCTAGCAAGTACAAACCACAATAAGCAGGTGAAAATTTGACCAAGGTGAAAAGGGTCACATTGACTTTGACTGATAATTAGGGTACTTCGATATTGACTGGAAAAAGATACAGATTATATTGGGAAAATACTCAGCTTATATACCATCAAGGCTTAGGGGTCGTTTGGGATGGTGTATAAGAATAGTGTTAAATAAAGTGGATTAGTAATGTAAAAGTTAGTAACACGAGTATTAGTTATGTAGAGATTATTTCTTATTCATTATGTGGTGTAGTGTGTTAAAAATTAAAATACATTGCATAATTTTTAAGAAAATTAATTGTTTACAAAAATGTCCTCTATATTTCTTAGCTTTAAGGGACTTTAAGGATAATTTTGTATTTATCCATGCTAAGTGAATGCATTAATAGCCTTGGTATTGCTAATGTCATGATTTGCTATGTGTTTATTATATATAGGATAATACCAAAAAAATTATATAAGTAATACTTGCATTAGTAATTGTCACGACCCAATCCTCGAACCCGATCGTGATGGTGTCTCTCGCGGAGACAAGGCCAGCCAGACCAAAACGGAACACCTCTTTTAAACAGTTAATCATCAAAAAACAGTAGTAACATATAATATAATGTTCATAAATTGCGAAATTTAACGATAATAACAGCAGAAACCATCCCGACACAGTCCAAACCGGGGTGTCACAAGTCATGAGCTACTACAGAATCTGCTATAGGTCTACAAAGTACGGAATCTGATACAACAGTCTGAAGAAAACATAAATGATAGAGGATAAAAGAGACAAGGGGCTGCGGACGTCAACAGCTACCTCGTAACTCCAAATCACTGCCTAGCCTGGAAGGAATCAGCGCTCAGGTGCGGACTCTGCTATACCTGAATCTGCACACACGGTGTAGGGAGTAATGTGAGTACTCCGACTCAGTGAGTAATAACAATAAATAATGGCTGACAGTATGAAATCACGTAAAGGCACTAAGCAGTTCTATATCAAAACAGTAAAATCATTTAGACATCAGTGAATAAAAAAAACCATGTGAAATTCTTTTAACCAGGTAAAACAGATATAATCAGTTAAATCAGCTCCTCAAGCATTTTAGTTCATTTATTCTTATCCTCAATTCTCAATTCATATACTTCTCACGATAATCGAGTCAATAAATATATATATATATACCGCTGCGGTGTGCAGCCCGATCCGTATATCGCTGTGGCGTATAGCCCGATCCATAATAATAATAGCCGACTGCGCTCACTGGGGGTGTGCAAACTCCGGAGGGGCTCCTTCATCCCAAACGCTATATAATTATTGCGACGTGCAACCCGATCCATATAAGTAATTGTTGCGGCGTGCAGCCCGATCCATAATGTGTATAATATATATATCTGTTGCGGCGCGCAGCTCGATCCATATCATATAAAATATCCTCACAATTGGGTCCTCGACCCCTCTCAGTCATTTAAAAATCACAGCCTCTCGGGCATAATGTACGGTCGGGATCTCAGCCCTCATACCTCTTCCTATTTATGATTGACATTTCAAAAAAAAATTGGTTCATATCATTCTTAAACAATTGGAAACATGACTGAGGATATAAATTCTATAACAAAATAAGTGAGGAAAACCAGTCAAAAATCCCCTAAGGGTTCTACAGGTCGGCACAAGGCCCCAAGCATGGCAACAAGCCCAATTCACAACAATAAAGTATATGTCTCTATCAAAAATGTAGTAAAATATCATTCGGGATGGACCAAATCCCAATCCCCATAGCATTGAACCTCACGCTCGTCACACAACGTGTATCTCAACTTAGTATAGCACTAAGTTGTGCAAATTCGGGGTTTCAAATCCTCAGGACATCATTTAAAATCATTACTCACCTCAAACTGGCCAAAACTCTAGCTCGCTATGCCCTTGCCTCTCAAATTGGCCTCCACGCGCGTCGAATCTATCCAAAATCAGAACGAATAGGTCACAATATGCTAAGGGAACATAGCCCAAGCGAAAACATTCGAAAAAATATCAAAATCTCAAATTTAGCAAAACTCGATCCCCGGGCCCACGTCTCGGAATCGGGTAAAATTTACATTTTCAGAATCCTCATACCCTCACGAGTCTAACCATACCAAAATTATCCAATTCCGATACCATTTGGTCCTTCAAATCATCATTTTACATTTTTGAAAGGTTTCACAATTTTCTTCCCAAATTCCATCTCAAATCACGAATTAAATGATGAATTCAGTGATAGATTCATGTATTCTAGCCAAATCTGAGCTAAAATCACTTACCCCGATGAATTTCTTGAAAAACCTTCGAAAAATCGCCATAATCCGAGCTCTCTAGGTCAAAATATTAAATAAAACCCAAAACCTCGTATTTATAGGTACCCCTCAGGTATTAGCTAGTGCGGGCCGCACCAAAACGCACGTGGTCCGCGCAGGCCAGTGCGGTCCGCGCAAAGGCAACGTGCGGCCGCACAGGCCTCCCTCTGCAGTGAAAGGCTTTAGTATTTTGACTATAACCTTTTCTACAGATGTCCAAATTGAGATATCTTTATCTTTCTGGAAACTAGACACGAAGGGCTACAACTTTTGTTTTTGAATCAACTCAAAATTCCTTGTAGATTAAATGATATGAGCTCCCGAAGTAGGACCAGCGGATCGTTCCCCACCGCGGCCGCACACCATTTTGTGCGGTCCGCATGACACCTACCGCGGCCGCACACCACTTTGTGCGGTTCGCACAGCACTCAATGCGGGTGCACCTATTTTTGTGCGGACCGCGTGGGTGAGTTCTGGGGCCTGCAACCCCTGTAGACCTGCTACAACTATGATTTTTGCACTAAAACATCCCGGAACCTACCTGGAACTCCCGGAACTTCAAACCAATTGTACCAACACATCTCATGACATCGTTCAAACTTGCTCAAAACTTCGGAATGCTCACAACAACATCAAATCACCAATTTAACATAGGATTCAGGCCTAAGAACTCCAAGAACTCTTAAATTATGCTTTCGATCAAAAGGTCTATCAAATCTCGTCCGAATGACCTGAAATTTTGCACACACATCCCAAATGACACAATGAAGCTACTGCAACTCTCGGAATTCCATTCCGACCCCCATATCAAAATCTCGCCTATCAACCGGAATTTGCCAAAATATCAATTTCGCCAATTCAAGCCTAAATCTTCTCTACAACTCCAAAACCCATTCCGATTGCGCTCCTAAGTCACAAATCACCTCCCGAAGCTAACCAAACCATCAGAACTCACTTCCGAGCCTTCTAACACATAAGTCAACATCCGGTTGACTTTTCCAACTTAAGCCTTATTAAAAGAGACTAAGTGTCTCATTTCTTACCAAATCCTCTCCAAACTCGAACTAATAAACTCGATCACATAAAACACGGATAACGAAACGTAAAGAAGCTGAAATGGGGGAAATGGAGCGGTAACTCATGAGACGACTGGCCGGGTCGTCACAGTAATACATAAGTTGAAAAAGTATACCAAACAAAAGATTAATAATACCAAAAGCTAATGCATATATTGTTTTTTAATGCATTCTACCAAACGACCCCTAGAGTGTAGTAGACAAGTAGTGCGTAAAAGAGTCTTCGCATAATAAGTGTGTCATTTTGTATTACCCCTTCTTCTTCTCCTTCCCGACCCCAACCCCAATGCAATGGAAAATTATATAAATCTTTTTTTAAAAAAAGTACTTGCCTACGTATTGTATTTACACAATTTTAATGTTTATTATTGGTAAGTGATATATTAAGAAAAAAAAATCAAATAACTATAATTAAGAGACAAAAAACTGCTAAGAGACAAATATAGTATGTTATGTATCTATTGAGTAACGTCAAATATGTGTTTAACCTTGAAATCGGATAACGATTGAATTTGTAAGTGGTTTAAGAATATGCGAATTAATTTGACACAAAGCAATAAATTAGATTGGATTGAACAAGTAAAGATAAAAATAAATTCAAACCACACGCGTAAGATAATTTCAGCCTTAGTGAAATTTTCTCACTCGATCCAGGCTCACTGTGACCAGCACTGATAAACAAGATAAAAGCTAATGACAGGGGAAAAATAATAATATATTGCCTTGGAAAGCGTGTTACAACATGTTTCATGAATTACAAACCCCCTTTATATAGTAGGGGAGTCCTACTTTAGGTACAACTCTATAAAAGATAAAAAAACTTCAGATTAACTGATTACTGACTCCTTATCGATACGTGCCGAGATCCCCGCCATGACATCTAGTCGGTCACGGATATTTCGGCCTTTCTGTTGCCTATGCTTAATCGTCCGATAATGTTCCTCGAAGTCGTTCGAGGTTAAGACCAATCCGGAACCATGACCCCGATACTCTCAGGGACATGCGTCATGCCCCCGGATCCCGACTCGATGAGACTTTTGCCTCGATGTTGGCCCTTTGTCATCATGTCTCGAGCCTCGCTTATCCTGTCGGAGGACGGGGTAAACCATGGCTTGATTTTACCCATATACAGATAGTCCCTCGTTTCTCAGAGAATAAGTTGACGAGAAATGACATGAGCTCCCTGATTTCTTCTTCGATACATCGTGTCAGAAATGACAAAAATGTGAAACATCTCGTCAGTCATGTCACAATGGCATTAAATGCATGTCGGCCGCCGGTTGGCCGTTCTTGGACATGAAACGTCGCCTAACTACTATAAATACCCCATCTTTTGTTCATTTTTACTTTACATAAAACCTTCTACCCTCGTACCCTTAGAATTACGATACTCTTTAGCATTTTTACCCATATTACTCAAGGCCTTTTTGCAAAGAATTTTTTTACCCATCTTCTTCTCAAGCCAACAAGTTTAATCCTTCAACTTCCTTTCTTTCTTCATCTTTTTTCCAGATCTTACTCCATTTTTACTTTTTAAAATAATGGCAAAGAATTCCAAAACCGTTCCTAGAAAAAAGCTCCTTCTATTTTGAAACAGACTACTGAGGTCGAAGAGACCGCTCCGGGCGGCCGTCAAAGAACCAGTATTTGAACCCCCATTGAAAATGTTCGTCCTCGAGGGGGGGCTCGGTCAACGACAATTTCTAGGTTGAAAAGCCTTCCTCCGTGCAGGGTCGATGTGGAGAGGTCTCGAGATACATATGTTCGATCACCGAAGAGGACCTCCCTATGGTCTGAAAAGATTGCAACTGGGCCAATAAATGCATAGTGGTCCCCGACCCTGAGGAGGCCATTACCACCCATGTCGATGGATATCTGAGTGTTTACACTTATCCCTTCACATTGGGACCAGTGGACCCAGTCATTATAGACTCCTACAAGAGATACGAGGTACGCCTCGATCAGATCCATCCTTCTATGTGGAGGATTGTGATTCTGCTCTGGTTCTTTGTGAGCAAATTTAACTCCTACTGATTCACCGTGGATCACCTACTTCGTATGTACAATCCCCGACTATTCCGAGGGGGACTGATAAAGCTCATGCGCCGGGCCAGCAAAGCCCCGTTCTCAAGTACCGATGAAGACTGGGATCGAGGATGGAAAAGCCATTTTGTCCGAGTGAGAACTTCAGACTTAATTCTGGCTGAATGCGGGCTATTCCCTGAGAAGTGGAATACATCACGTAAGTAGATTTTTCCTTCGAATATTTAGTTTTACGTTTACTTTTTTTTCCTCACTGGTACTTGTGGTGGTGCAGCCGTCGCTCGAGTCCCAAATGTTATCCCTCGACTCAAGGAGTAGGTCGAGGGTATTGTTTCACAGATGTCCTACTCTGAGTGCACATGGCGCAAACTTTCGAAGGGCCGGTTGGAGGCTCGTTCCCATGGTAAGATTTTCTTTCCGAGTAGGTTGTGTTAGGTTTCCCCTTTTAACATCAGGTCCTCACTTCCTTTACTTCCTTTTGCAGGCTTGCCTAAGGATGTCAAGCTTAGGCCCCTAGTCGGTGGCGAGGACTTGCCTTCCAAATATCCTACTCCATGGAAAGCTGGAGAGAGGAAAAGAGGAGGGCTCCAAGCTCCCCGAACTCCGAGAAAAAGAAACCGAGAAGGAGGCTGGTTCGCAAGGCAAAAGAAACCTCCAGCTCCCGAGTGTTTGACTAGGAATCACTCCTCAGGATTAGAGACTAGTCTGAGGAGGATGAACCTTTACTGGCCCAAGAGCCATTAGTCCCCGAGGAATGGTTGGCAGCCAAAGAGGGAACAACGGAGGCCAATCCCTCTTAAATTTAAGAGGTCGATGCAGCAATAAGGGTAGAGAACCCTCAAGATGCTAGTTCTGCCCCGCCCGGTGTCATTGACATAACGGGATCACCTTTGTTCATGGAATCAATGTTCGATGAAGCTCAATCGACGAAAGAGCAATCGAACGAGGGGGTCTATGGAGTGGACGACCCCCTCCAAAGCTTTTTTGATGGCATGGACACCACCGCCATGGAGGATGCCACCATATTGGGTGACTTAGAACTACTAAGGAAAAGTCCATCCTCGGGGCAGGTCGGTCTAATTCGAGCATGAGATTGGTCAACTGGTTCCGTGCCCCAAGTGCGGATCCTTGTCGGAAGTGATCGGTTATCATCACCGTTTCGGAGGATGCCAGAGTTCTTTCCGCACCCGTTCGGGTAACTAGTTACCTTCGATGCCTGGTAATCGAAGAAGACCAGGAAAAAATGAACGAGGTAGATTCCCCATGTCTGTTCAACGAAGCACAACAGGTGCTGAACCGTGTAAGGTGTTACCAAACCTTTTCATTTTTCAGCTTTGGTTATTGGTGATCTTAATATTTTTTCTCATATTTGCAGGCCTGGGTGCTTCATCGCGAGACCTTCCTCCGGCATCGAGATGAGCTGAGCAAATTCGAGTCGAAGCCAAAGAGCTCACTAAGAAGAGAGACATATAAAAACTTCTTACTGAGCAATGTGAAGGAGAGGCTAAGAGCCTTCAAACCGAGTTGGACGCGACTCAGAAAGAACACGCCGACCTGGTGGAATAGGTAACACTCTTTGAAGTTAGTTGCGAGAGCTAGACACAGTGACTAATAGTCAGAACCCGCAGGTTCAATAGAAGATTGATTAGATCGACTAGCTCCGGGGAGAGATGGATGTAATCAAGGTCGAGGCCGAAGAGTGGAAAGGAAAAATGGATCGCTTGGATATGGAAAAGGAAACCGCCCGGTTGCAATTGGCCTCGACGGAGGCTCAACTTAGAGCGATGAGGGAGAAGGTTGAGGCACGGTCCTAGAAAGTCAAGGAGCTCCAATCTCAACTGAGCTCGGTTGTTGCCGATTGGGAGACCCTCGCCAAGGAGCTTAAAGCGATCAAGTCGGTGGCTGAAATAACCAAGGCCGATGCTGAAGTAGCCTAGGACCACTTGAAAGACATTGTTGAGTATGCGAAGCAGTAGTCTCGAAGAGAATCCCTCGAGGAGGTTCACGCTCGGGGTTTTGATTTATCGGCCGAGATTGAAAATGCTAAGGGGCTCGAGGCCGAGGCCAAAAAGTTGGCTTACCCCGAGGACTAAGAAGAAGACTCCGAGGGTTCAGGTGGATTCGGGGGTGGAGAAGACCCCCATGGTCCCAGTAATGAGCGGGCTCCGGTGAGGACCAGGCTACTTAGATGCCTTGAATATATTTTTGCTTTTTTGTATTATTTTCTTTTCTGTCAAGGCCGTTTGGCCTTTGTAAAAATTCTTATCGAGGCCGTTTAGCCTTTATAATAAGCTTTTAATATATATACAAGGCTTTTTCCTTCAACAAATTTCAAGCTTTTTTGCTTTTCCTTTATGATTGCAAAGATATCGAAAGTCTTAGCACATAATAATTAGATCTTGTTCGGAGGTTCGAACATGCCTCATTCCTGATATTATTTTGCTTAAGACTTATAAGGGGCTCGGTACGACCGAAAGCTTTCCCCAAAGTACTTAGAATATTTCAGATTATAATTTGCCGAGGGTAGCCTTTTGAACCAGTTTAGAAATTTTGAAGGCCTTATGTTTTGGTTACGGGTCTCGGACGTCTCCGAGCCGTTCTAGGACGGCTGTAGCTTTTTTTGTTTGGACGTCGCCCAATGGTCCTGTTACCCCGAGTCATCCGGGCTTATCTAAGATAACGTCCCCGAATGGGGATGGTCGTAGCCTTTAAAGTTCGGGCATTACCTAATAGGATTTGTTCCCCCAAACCTCGTTATCCCGGACCGTCCGAACCTACTTTCGACGACAGCCCCCGAGTGAGGTGGCCCTTGGGCTCGATGTTTTTAGGGGACCAAATGTTAGAAAGAAAAAAAAATATTTTTAAGGGACAAAATATTTATTCGCAAGGTAGAAACTTTCTTTGATTTTTGTGTGCAATATACAAGGTTACACATGTGTACAAGCTTTATGTCAGGGCTCGGGCGGTCTATGTGAGCACGGTTCATTTGACCGTTTGGCCCTTACAGTAAATCCTAACGATCGAGCCTAGACTATTCAAGAAAAAAGTTTCTTTCCTTGCTAAAATCATTATTCGAGGGTGATGCCCCCCAGTATTCGAGGTTGATCATAGAGAAGCCTCGAATACAGTTGATGTGATCCTTGACACTAGTTCATGACCGATTGTAACAACCCAACCGGTCGTTTTGAGCTCTAGCACGTCGTTCAGCAGTTTGAGGCCATGAGCAACTTTACTTTAGGTATTATGACTCGTACGCATGGTCGGGATTGAATTCCGGAAAGTTAGGAGTTGATTTGGCAAGAGAATTTGCATTTTGGAAGCTTTAAGTTGGAAGAATTGACAAGGATTGGATTTTTGAGTAAACGATCTCGGAATTGGGATTTTGGAAGAATTTCATAAATTTGAGTTGAAGTGCATTTCAGTGTTATCAATGTTCGTTTGGGATTCCGAGTCTGGGAATAACTCTGCATGGTGATTCCGGTACTAGGAGCGCGATCGGAAGTGGATTTGGACGTCCGTAGGTCATTTTGAAGTTAATTGGCGAAAGTTAGAAATTTGAAGTTCTTTAAGAAGTGTCACACCCTTTTTTTTTAACCCAACTTCACTAATCCTCTTAAATAAATAAAAAAAATTGTAAAGCTCGAAAAGGGTTTTCAATTGAAAAGTGACAAAATTGTGTTCAAAAGGAAATAACTCAGAGTCGCCACCTGACTTTAATTTCGGTGTGTCAGGTCACCGTTTTAAAGAAAAAAACTGATTTTTTCCCTTTTAAACATTTTAGAATCTACAACCAAATCTGCACCAGAGATTCGGATAAGGGGGTTCATTTGACTCGGGAGAAGGTGTTAGGCACTCCCCAAGTCCCGTAACTAGTACGGATGCATACTCGATCTAGTTGACTTTTAAGGACATTCTAATTGAGGTAAAAGCACACAAAAGAAAATAAACAATCAAAAAGAGGCTCGAGGTCGTCCCACCTAATAAAAGGAAAATAAAACAAAAATACTACGAATTCTATTATCGATGTCCAAATACAAATACTTCGGGGCATACTCTATAATAAAATATATATAAATCCTTCGGGGCATTCCCCGGATAAATTTAACTAAGGGAGCGACCTCTCGCCTCGAAACCAATAAAAATCCTAAGGCTTGCCTACCCAAATGCGGTCAGCCTAAGCATGCTCCTAGCGGATGGTGTAATAAAAATAAAGTAAATAAAATAAATGAGTAATTCAATTCATGCTCGTGTTCTTCTAACTTTCATTTTTTGTATTTGGCTAGGGCCAACTCCTAAAGCATGGTAACAATTAATTATTAATGAGCTTTGGCCTTTTCCAACTCCCCATGACCTACTCCCAAGCAAATTAAAATAGACAACTATAGCTTTCAAGCACACATATGGAATCCAGCACAGAAAGGAACAAAACGAAATAATAACTATAACTATAATGATAATGATAATACCAAACATTGAATAATAATGGATGAAGTAAAAGAAAGTGAAGTAAAATATAATAAGAGCCGTTTAAGACTTAAAACAATTTTACGATGCACTGCCTTGACAAGGACTTGCACAACCCACCTAAACAAAATCAAATACTCCCAACACTATCCAAAGAAAATGACTCGACAGAGGTCGACATGGACCTAATCAAAACATCAAAGTGATTATTTTACTTTTATGAACTATTAAAAAAGAAATAAAAAGAAATCATAAACTAAGGAGGAGAGTTTTGATCAGCTGTTTAACAAAACCATGTTTTGACATTTGCTCCGCATACAATACTACACAGTTCCACAAATTGTAGGCATGATTATAAAGGAGTAGTGATATAACTACTTGCTATGTGAAAATTTGTAAACTAACATATGCTAAAGGGTGATATAAATACATAGATAAAATTGAAGAAACTATAGGAAAAAGTATTATTGAATCCGGATAGATGAAGAACTACACAATAAAACATTAAGACACAAAATCAATCAAACAAAAAAAAAAATTCAAAACCAAAGAGATTACATCAAAATAGCCCAAACTCACTAGCCCAAAAGCAAATCAAATTTTACGGATTTGATCCCCAAATTTAGCTTTCTAATTTATATGGAGTCAAGCACAACAACCATTCTTAAACGGCTCCATTATATTTTAATTTCACAGAAAATAGATGGATCATAGAGGAGAGTAGTGAGATGGACCTGGCAATGTTTAACAATTAATTTGGTGAAAAGTGCGATTACAAGATAGTCCGGCGACAGACTCATACGGAACTGAAATGACAACAGGACACTCCGCCTCGAACCTCGAACGACGACCCACGAACAACGTTTTCGAATCAGCCGGCCTCCGCAATTAAAAATCCAAAACTAAAAATAGGAGGAGGAACAAAAATATATGTTTTTTTTGTTTTTGTTTTGTTTTTTTGATAAAATTAGGACACAAATTAACCTAACAAAGAAACGTTATACTCTCTTCTTTATGTGTGCATTTTGTGAGTCACAAAGAACCGACTATTGGAGAAAGAAGACTTTCCGAAATAAAACTAAGATGAAACTCTCTTTTCTTCAAAACAACCCTAGCTTCTTTTTTTCCGATTTTTGTCCGAAAAAATCCCCCCTCCTTCCCGATTTTCCCCCTCTTTATTGTGCCCCAAATAATGGTTAAGTTTTCCATTGTCTTTCACTCACTCTCTTTTTTTTTTTTAAATCCTCCCTTCCTCTCAAAGTGTCCCCACTCAAACTTTTCTCTTAAAAATCCTCTCTTTCACTCAATGATGTCCTCCACTTTCTCTCTCTTGATTTTTATATACGCGAGGCTAGATTAATTGTGTGTGTGCAGATTGTGAGTGTGTGCATTGTGAGGAATCTTTTTTGAGTATTTAAACTTACTTGGTAAAAGAAAGAAAAGGAATCTTAAGAATACGATTCCCATATTTCCGTGTGCTATAGCCCACGCCTTCCGCTGTGGGCCTGGGCCCCCGGATCTGGATCGCCTAATATTTTTTCGGGACATCAATACGACCTAAGAAACCATGGTCACCGCCCCTCCACGATCAAATTACATTTTTTGATGTTTTACGGGTTGCTTGATATGAGGAAGGATGCAACATAGCTTTGAATTGGAAAATATTGTCATGTATTAGTTGATATCCATAAAAGAGAATGGACTAGTGCAGTTGGCGAATGAGCACGGGCTCAGGATGGGTTATTGATATCGTAGTAATTGTACCTCGTGCAGCGACGTTGGAAGATGTCGGCATGTAATTTCCACAGGTGGGTTATCTCCTGTGAGCATGTCAGTGGTCGCGTGGTTAGCGAAGCTTCTGCAAAGGATTTTACTGGCTATCCAGTAAGAGGTCGAACGTGTGGATATGGTTAGTAATCAGGTAGTTCATGGAAAGTCAGACAGAAGGATTTCGAGGAGTTTGGAAAGTTAATTATGCAAGATCAGGTCGACGATGAAGAAAGAACCTTGGTGAGTTCCAGAGTTATGTAATGGGTGGCTCCAAGCTAAGTGGGAGAGTCCCACTGCCTACGATTTGGGTTGCATGGTTATCTATTGGTGAAGTTTCCGGTTATCAGCATATTGGTGGATTACTACAGCTAAGGGAAAATAACATAAGTGGTAATTTGAGAAAAGAAACTGATAAAGGGGTGCTATAGTTGGCTTACATGTTCAGGCTTTGGGGAGATTCAGGATTTATGCTTCGTACAGAGGTGATTTACAAGGGAAGTGATTCAGTCGGGTGCTTTATTGAGGTGGGTGTTCATGTGCCAGCGAAGACTTGGAGTTGATTATATTCGGGACCATCCAGAGTGAGTGACTCTCAACAGCGGTCCTAGTGAATTCAAAGGTTCAAATGCGGTGCCTAAGGTTTCAAGCCCGCGGTATGGTTAAGAATCGAGCTTTTGTAGCAGATTATGATAATAGGCTCGGAATGTTCTATGATGTTTTCGACTTGCACTGTAATATTGGGAGAGAAAAAAAAGGGATAAAGACTTCGGATTCGTAGAGGAATTATCAGAACGGTGGTACCAGTTGAAGATGCGAATGTGCATGCAAGGAGGGTATGAAACAATTCGTAGTTTTGGAGACAATGTGGTCTCATGGAATGGGGTCACTCAAGGTGAGTGCGGATTTAGGTTTTTGAAGTAAGGAATGGAGCTATATTTTCTCTAAGGTAAATTAAGGATAGATTAGAAGAAGTTACATTGGTTAGCCATGCTTGAATTGGCATAGTGGTGGAGGTACGTGCGAGGCTAGACGACTACTATTGTGGATTGTATTTGGAAGTATTCAAGTATTATGGTCTGTTAGGTGTAGGCAGATGCCAGAAGGGTTATGGTGGTTTAGACCACTACTTGAGGATTTGAATGTTCCATAGTTATGAGAATTCATTCGTGTGTTGCTATGGTTCTCTTGGAATGAGCTAAGTAAAAAAATTTTAGGTGATGAAGTGTTTACCCTATTAGTGGTTCAGGAGTTATGATGAAATTCTGGTGCTATCGCATATTGGAATGTTAGGTGCAGTGAGCGGTAAGAAATTTAAAAGTAAGGATCAAGGTTGCGGTTTGGTGTTTGACGAGGATGTCACGAGCTCAGATGAGCAGGAAGGGGATTTGGATGTTTGGAGTAAGATGGTATTGTCTTCAGCGTCATCTAAGATCGGCATTTTTTGTTGGAGGCTTTGCATCTTGGTTATGGATTCTTGATATGCTTGACAACATTAGTATGACCGGTGGTATGGATGTGCAGATTTGTTATCTAGTGCGGAAGGTCATGGGAGAGTACCTCGCGGGAAGATTGTATAAGTGTGACGTGTAGTCACTTGATCGATTGAAGATTTAAACCAAGTGTGAAGATTGTAGTAGTATCACTAAGTTGAGAATTTATGCCTGGAGGGCACTCGATTTATTGGGTTGTGGACTGTGGAGGTTTGCTACGGATATGAGGGTTGTTCATGTGAGTCGTGAAAAAAAGGGGGTTATTATGGACCCTTGAAAGGTTATTAACCTAGTACGGTGTGGTTAGAATCAGCTCGAGGTTGATGAGTGGATTTAAATTTAAATATGAGCTCTATATCAGGCCAAATGTGTTCATTTCGGCATAACACTCCTTATGGAGGAGTATTCGGACGTTGAATATTATCTCATCATTGGTTATTTCTTATGTGTTGAGGTTCCATGTAGCAATGGTGTTATGCGAGCAGGATGGCTCTTGAGATTCAGATCATATATCGCACCTCAATTGTGCTTGAGTCTTGTAGCTTATGGCGCTATATGTCTCCCCAGGGATGGTAGTATGCACTTAGTGTGCTTGTGACCGATATTCGATATTTAGTAGTAATGAGCAATTTAGCTCGATGTGTATCTCGTTATGTGAATTTTATGTGTGGATCGGGCGGAACGCCTGTCATGCCCCCTTTTTCCCCTTCGCGGAGAGAAGTACGGGTTTCGACATTCATGAGGGTAATAACTCATTTCCTTTTGGGAATTGGGTATTTGAAGAGTCGCCACCTAACGGGTTATGGTGCGTTAGGGAACCTAGAGCGATTAACTCTTGGATTGGTTTGCATTATCAGAGATTAGGGTAAGGGCTCAAAATGATCTCGAGGGGAAGGTATTAGACACCCCTCTTGGTCAACAACTGTGTGTCCCGACTGAACTTATATTTACGAATTAGTCCATTAACAAATAAATAGCTGAATCAAATAGTTTGCAAGTAAAGCACGTTGGACGTTGTATAACTCAAACGATAAGACAAAGATTTTGAACAAGTTGTGTAAAAGCAAAGTTTTAAACAAAAGGAATTTTTGGGAAAGGAGGAGTCTAAAGTTGGTTAGCCTATAGGATCACCACACACAATGCCCGGTAAACACTCCTGAATGAGGGGCTACACGTGACATTAGCGCGTAGTCATCATATCCTATATCTACCCATCCCATCCCCCTTAGTGGTCATTAAAGCGAGTGTTGGTCAGCAATCTCTATTGCGTGCTGTTACCCGTCCCTTCTTAATGGCCCTGGAGGAAATTTAAGACCTCTACCTATAGGTGGTTCTAGACTGACCCCTAAGGTTTAAAGGTGAAAATACTAGGGCGACAGGCAAGAACAATTAGGACCTTAATACATAAAAAGGGAGCAATTAGAGGCTCAAGTTTACCTCCTCAAACTATACACATAAGCAGCACGACTCAAACACAAATAAAGGCCTTTTGTTAAACAGTATCCTAAGGCATGATGTCTAAGTGAATATCAAGACACAGAAGATAGGCAGTTTATTTTATAAACTCAGAAGTAATGGCCCTATCAGTTTGCCTACTGATTTTTAAAGCCTGTTAAAAATCAGAACGATATTAAGTAACAAATATAGTTTCAGAGTTACATAGGCTTGCCTACACACGGAATAATGATAATTACATTTTATATAGTAAAAAACAGATTCTTGAATCCCTATAGGCATGCTGTCTTACGATAGATTAAGGCAGTTTTTGAAAGAACTCATTTCAAGGAAAATAAACCATTAATTAAACTAGTTTTGAAGTGAACTGGTTTAAATCTATAAGCAGAATTTCTGGTGTTGTTCCCTATAGGCATGATATCTAGTTGTTTAAAACTGATTTCAGAAACTTGGAGGAATGATGACAAAATAAAAACATATGTAGACACATGTTATAACAGAAGTTGAACTGGACCATATCCTATAAGCATGATATCTACTTGTGAAGTTGATTTTAAGACCTATAAACATGATTTCTATTATTGGAACCACTTGAGACCTATAGGCATTATTTCTAACATGGTAAGGCAAACATAGCAAAAATATAAAGTCCTATAGGCATGATTTCTACCCGTATTACCCCATAAATATGTAACGACCCACCCTTTTTCACTAGTTACCCTAATGTTCGTTTACAAATTATTATACACCATATGAATGAATTACATAAATAGATAAAAGGAAAAGAAGAAGTTACACTGTAGGGAGCCTGAAGCAAGCCCAAGTGATTTCCCAAAAACTCCAATGGCCTCAAATGCCAATTTCATAGACAATATGATTGTCTAGGTGCGTCAGAGCTCCCTAAGGATTTCAAGGATCCCGGGCAGTGCTCACACCTAGACTTTGTAACCAAATTGAGTAAGTACAGTGTGGAAGGATAGCCTTAGTGTGCCAGAGTTCAGAGGGTTCTCAAGAGGATCCCAAGGCAGTACACACACTGGAGGGGGCAGAACCTAGTGACTTAGGAGTAGAGTAAGAGTACTTGACACAGTTTGAAAGGTTTCGGTAGGAAAATAGTATTAATAGGAGACATGAAAATAATTTTGTATAACAACAGAGGAGTTATTCAATGAGATGGTTTTGAAAAGAGTAGGGAAATCAACAAACAATAGACTAATCTCAAAACCAAAATAGGTTTAGCATCACACATAGAACAAAGAACCAAGAAAGGTTTGCACCACAAGCCTTCACACAGGGCTAAATAGGAATTGGGGACAGGTGAAGCACATAATGGTAAACACATAGCAGGCAGAAGTCTTTGGAATTAGTACAGATTTGCTCAGAAACACTGATCAGACATAGTCACAGAATCAACAATGCTTAAGGTGTTCAGTATAGGATCAACATGATTTAAAATCAATCCCGGAATTATATAAGTTAGGAGTGCAGACTACTTTACAAAGAGATTCCTACCAGAAACCAGATAGAGCAATATCACATGGAGACAGACTACATAGAGGGGGTAACATGTTCATACTGATCCTAAGGAAGGGGAGTACATAACATGTTAATAATATAAACATATCAATTACATGTTTCACAGCAAAATCATAAGTAAAAGTAGACTAGAAACAGGATGAGTTGAAGTTATAAAAGGACCATATTATTTTTGGAACTTGTATTAAAGTCAGAACATACCAGTAAAGAAGGTAGTAAACATAAAGTGAGGAGCAAGAGAGTAGAGTAATCAGCCTTGGCTTGCAGCCACCTGACTTAGATTAATAGCAAGTAATCAGAGAAACGAGAGCAGAAGAGAGTTTTTTTTTGTGTGAGAGAGAGAGAGAGAGTTTTGAAGTAATGTGTTCGTGTTTGTGTTAGTGAGATAGTAGGTATATATAATAGTTCGAAACTAGGTAAAAATAAGGCAATAATCACAATTGTTAGTAATTATGGAACTCAAAACCAATTAAAGCAAAATCAGGACAAGTACTCCCTTAAGTTAAGGGAATCAATTCAAACGATAAGAACAAGTCAAATAAGGAAAGAAATCAGTGTATGACTAATAAGGAAAGATTTCAAGTTCAGTAAGTAAAGGGTAAACAATTAGGGCTAAGTTTACAGAACTCTAATTAAGGAGATAGTCAGTAAGAATAAAGTACCACAACAGAAAAGGTAGGCGAATCAATTAATTTGAATAGAAAAGGTAGAAACCGAAGGTTCAAAGGAAGGTCTTCCAATCACACCATGAAAATTGGGAATCCAGAATCAATCAAAGAGAAAGTCATGATTCATGTTCAACATATAAATAGAGTAAGATAAGAATAATTAGACATAGCAAACATGAAGGTTAAACATCACTGATGGAAAGAATCAAGTCTTGAATAGTCAAGATGGACACAAGCATATAGAAGTGATATAAGTTAGGCTAAAAACTCAGTAGGAACATATTCGAGGTAAGATAGTAACAGAAACTCAAACAAGCAACGATCAGTCATGCTAATACACAGAACCAAACAAAGAAATCTAGAAAATTAAGGCTTTCAACATAGGCGAGTTGAGAAGGTAGAAAAATCATAGAATCCGTCAAAATATGCAAGAAATAGAAGTTTAAACATAAAGAATCAGTTTAAACAAAGTTTTAAGAAAAAATTCTGAACCCCTAATTTTTTAGAAGAAGACGAAAACACTTGAAATCACATGATTCTTGTAAAGAGTTCCAAGGACAGTGTAAAACATTAAAGAAACAAACTCAAGTTTAGTAAAATTGATCTAATTTTGTTTTTGTTAGAATATTCATGCATATTTAAAATAAGAATAATTGAATACTAACCCCAGTGCATGAATTCTATTTTGTACTTCGTTTTCTATGTCGTATATATATAATTGTGCAAACTTGGGGGTAGGTCCTTCGGGAGGCAACAAACTTCCGATTTGATGATAATTTTGTCCAGATAGTTTGAATGTTCTTGGCCCCTTTGTTTGATTGACAGAAGCATCAACTTTTCCTCCCATTTATGTAAATGAAAATATTGAGTTATAACTTCTAATATTATCTCTGAAATGGTTACTTTTTGGACTTGCATAAAAATATTTGGTGGTGAATCAAAATATTCATATAATAAGTGTTTTAAAATTGTGGGAGGTTCTTTTGGCTGTGGTAAGTGTATTTTCCATGATTACAACACAAAGAGAACTCTGATTTTTTAGCTTTGACTTTCTTGTTTATTCTTTCTTCGTACCAGAAGTAAGCACCACAATGTTCACATTCACATGTAGGATCGCCTATATCCCAGTAATCTAATGAATAAAAGAAGCAAAAGTAAGATTAATGTCAAGGTTTTATGTTATGGCATGCCTACTTATTATATATACATATAATAATAATAAAATATTGATACCTTCATTGTCAATAATTGCATATCCGACGCCAGCCTCTAAATAGTATAATATTAAAATCATATTAAATTAGCCATATAAATTAAAAAAAAGTGGACATGTATGAATCATTGTTTGTGTTAAGACGGACATACCTTCATACTCGTCTTCATCTTCGGTTGCATCATTATTTTCTATGATTGTTTTCATGTACCATTACATTAAGTATTTAATCAAGCTACCATTATTTTTAATATTAAATAAATTTAGTTTATTTGTATAATTTAATAGCTAAAACTTTTATTCATTAAAAACATACCTGGTACATCACCATCAATATTGTCATCCTCAAGTTATAATAATAAGTTATAATAAAATGTTGTTAGTATATATAAATGACTTATGTTATATAAATAAATTTATTTATAATAAGAACCTTGCAGTAGGGGTAGCTCATTTAAATCCGGTAGAAGATAATTTCTCTGCACATTTGAAGTTGACAAACCAAATTGCAAATGTTTCTCTTGAGGTAAATTTGGATATCGTGCCTGAGATTGAGAAGATGAAGCATGTCTACAACTGTTTAAAGGTGTATAATGAAATCGTGTGGAATTTTGACAATTTATTATGTCTGTTAAAGGTTGTGTTGCCTTTTCTTTGCCAGAAGAATCTCCTCTGATAGTAGCATTACGAACAAAGTCTGTAAACCAAAAAACATACAAATCAGATAACTAAAAGAAGTGGAAAAAATATATAAACTAACATCTTGTTTGAATAGTACTATTTAAAGTAATGAATTTTGTAAAAGTATCATCACAAATCAATGTATGTTTAACAAACTAAACAACGTAATCAAAAATTTTGGGCAGAATAAACAGGCAGGTACAAAGACAAATCAACTATTAGCACATACGATTAATAATTCAAAGGCAGAACTTCAAGATTTAAAATGATTCAGATATCATAATACACATGTGAAGGCGTGTCACTTTTTTTAGCCCATAAAAAAAATAGAATGTCGGGAACTCAGTGGTTGTGCCATATTCTCCCCTTGGAAAAACAGGACATTTGATAAGATTTGAACCTAAGCTTTCGGTAGAAATTTAATATTGATATAATTGTGTAGTACTCGACTCGTCTATAGTATTACATTAGATCACAGGACATTATTCGCACTTTTAGTTGCATTGTAATTTCAATAGCTTTCTAATCACTCTAGCTAAGCTTCCTTTGTATGTATATAATTGAAATGTCCTAGTTAACATCGGGGAATCTAACGACTATTCCACTAAATTAAACTACCAGCTAATATTTTTGTGTTTTCAGATTTTGAGATGAAATAGATATAGATCATTAATAAAAAAATTTAACCATAGTCAACAACATTAAGTCACCACATCTCTGATATTGGTAGTTCAATTAAGCTAATTTAAACACCACAATATATATCACTTCTGCAACCTACATGAAGATTAATTTGTCAAAAGAGGAAGAAGTTTGGGCTGGGCAAAGTGTAGTGTTGCTACATTCAGAGTCCAAGACAGAAAGGAACTCTACTGCTGAAGAATGACCCAAAGCAAGATGATCAAGGTAACAGAAACTTAATTGGATGGTTTCTAATGAAAAGTCCATATTGAAACACAAAACAATAATTCCAGTAGATCACATAAAAATTTACTTAACTAATAAGTTATGCAAGTCTACGGTGGGCAGTGATAGAGCTTTCACTATAAGAAATCATGGATACAACGACATTTATTTAGTGACATTTGACGTAAATATCGAAAAATATATAATTTCCTGACATTTTCTTTAGAAATGTCACAAAATAGTGACATTTTGTTTAAAATGTCACAAAATATTGTGACTATTAACTTAAATGTTATATTTAGATGGAAATTAGTGACACTTTTAGTTATAGTGTCATCATATCAGTCAATATTTGGAGGGATTAACCACTAAAAGATAGTAATAATTAAAAGTTAAAATGTAAATTTTTTCCCTCCTATTCCCTCCACAAAAAGATTACTAATAATTCAAACCCTGCCTTTGCCCTCATTTTGCTCCCCACGCCGTCAATTCGCTTCTAACGATTGTCGTACTTTCCCTTTTCTCCCATAATCGGCGGCCACATCATGAGGTAATCCTAACTCATCTCTCTCTATCTCCATATCAATTTAATGCCTATATCTTTTTCTGCCACCACGATGATTCTGATTTCAGCAACTTTTGTCATTATTGTTTACTCCTATATATATATATATATATATTTCTTCAAAATCAATCAATCTTATCTGAATATTATTAAATAATTCGTTTAATTATTTGTTTTTATATATATATTTTTTTCGTTCCTTTTCTTTTTAATTACTTATGTTGTTGAATATTTGATGTTTAGAATGATAGGCTATGCCGTTGGGTCAATTATGTGGTATGTGTTCTAGGGTTTAGATGCATGTATTTTGGTATATATTGTTGTAGTTGTTTTATTACAGATTGGTGTTGTTGAAGCTGGTGTTCGTTTGACTATTTCAATTTTTACTGCTTCTGAAAGTAAGCTAATAGTTAATCTAATCTTCCCTCTTTCCTCTTAAGTTGCTTTTGGTGTTATTAAGGATCTTTATCGACTATAGTTATGATATTATAAAAGTATTGCTCTGTTTTATCCCTTCTTCATACGTTTTATGTCACCGTAAGATGGATGCTAACATTCTTGACACTGATAAGTGGTAATGTAGCCATGACATGCCTTACTTATTCAATTTTCGCTTTTAAATTAGTTGCGGAAAAGAATAAGACAAGTTGTCATCCTTTTGATATTGTGACACTTTTTCTTCCTCATGTTTCAGTTGAAAAAGGACCTTTGAAAGAAATGAAGATGTCTTGCCTTATGGTACTTGAATAGGTTAACTTTTGTGCTAGTATCAATTTCGGAAAAGGTAGATTCAGGTTTGCGATGATGATCACTTATCGTATGTTTAGTAGAAGTTTTATCAGATCTTTGTTGCTTTGGGAAATTTCTTCTAACTGATGTCCTCTGTTTTTGCACCAGAAGCAGGATGATGCAACAGCTTACACAGAACTGAGTTGCAATAGTTTGTCATGTTCCTGGTAAAGTTCTTAGCTTTGAATTCCTTAATCTATCGAAGTACTATTATTATAATAATTCTTACTTGTTACTGTGACGACCCAACCCGTCGTCTCATGAGAACCGCTTCGTTTTTTCCATTTTATGCTTCTTCATGTTTCGTTATCGGTATTCGGTGTGTTAGAGTTAAATCGGATTGGTTTTGATAGGAAATGAGACACTTAGTCTCTTTAAGGAAGGCTTATTTTGGAAAAGTAAACCGGGTGTTGACCATTGAGTTAGAGGGCTCGGATGTGATTTCCGTTGATTCGGTTAGCTTCGGGGGATGATTTGTAACTTAGGAGTGTGACCGGAAGTAATTTTGGAGGTCCGGTGTAGAATAAGGCTTGAATTGGCGAAGTTAGTATTTTGGCGACTTCCGGTTGATAGGTGAGATTTTGATCCGAGGGTTGGAATGGAATTCCGAGAGTTTCTGCAGCTCCGTTAAGTGATCTGGGATATGTGTACAAAATTTCAGGTCATTCGTACGAGATTTGGTTGGGTTTTTGATCGAATACGTGTTTTGGAAGTTTTAGAAGAACTTAGGCTCGAACTTGAGGTAATTTGATGGTTTTTGGTGTTGTTGAAGTGTTTTGATGATTGGAACAAGGTTGAAAAATGTTTTAGGATGCGTTGGTGCTTTTGGTTGAGGTTCCGGGGGCCTCGGGTGTGTTTCGGGTGAGTTTTGAGCGAGTACGGACATCCCGGAACTTAGAAAATGGACGGGGCAGTCATTGGTGCGCGGGGCGCGGCCCTTTCTGCGCTGGGCGTGGTGGCCTAGCGCGTGGGCGCGGTCAAGTGCGAGGTCCACGCGAAATGAAGACCTGTAGGTCGTCGATCCAACTTCGGAAGCTCATATCTTTTGATCTACAAGGATTTTTTGGTGATTCAAAAACGAAAGTTGTAGCGCTTCGTGTCTAGTTTCCAGAAAGGTAAAGATATCGCAATTTGGACATCTGTAGCGAAAGTTATGGCCAAAACACTAAAGTCTGTCCCTGCAGAGCAAGACCTGCGCGGCCGCGGTCGTTTTTGCGCGGATCCTGCTAGTTTTGCACGGAACGCGGTCATATTTGTGCGGTCAGCGGTGTCAGAATCCGAGAGGTACTCTATAAATACGAGGTTTTGGGTTTTATTTGATATTTTGACCTAGAGAGCTCGGATTTTGGCGATTTTTCGAAGGTTTTTCAAGAAATTCATCGGGGTAAGTTATTTTAACTCAGATTTGGCTAGAATACATGAATCTATCACTGAATTCATCATTTAATTCGTGATTTGAGATGGAATTTGGGAAGAAAATTGTGAAACCTTTCAAAAATGTAAAATGATGATTTGAAGGACCAAATGGTATCAGAATTGGATAATTTTGGTATGGTTAGACTCGTGAGGGTATGAGGATTCTAAAAATGTAAATTTTACCCGATTCCAAGACGTGGGCCCGGGGCTCGGGTTTTGCTAATTTCGATTTTCGATATTTTTCGAATGTTTTCGCTTGGGCTTTGTTCCCTTAGCATATTGTGACCTATTCGTTTTTATTTTGGATAGATTCAACGTGCGTGGAGGCCAATTTGAGAGGCAAGGGCATAGCGAGCTAGAGTTTTGGCCAGTTTGAGGTGAGTAATAATTTTCAATGATGTCCTGAGGGTTTGAAACCCCGGATTTGCACAACTTAGTGCTATACTAACTTGAGCTACACGCTGTGTGACGAGGGTGAGGTTCAATTCTATGGGGATTGGGACTTGGTCCATCCCGAATAATATTTTACTACATTTTTGATTGAGACATATACTTTATTGTTGTGAATTGGGCTTGTTGCCATGCTTGGGGCCTTGTGCCGACCTGTAGAACCCTTAGGGGATTTTTGACTGGTTTTTCCTCACTTACTTTATTAAAGAATTTATATCCTCAGTCATGTTTCCAATTATTTAAGAATGATATGAACCAAATTTTTGAAATGTTAACCATAAATAGGAAGAGATATGAGGGCCGAGATCCCGACCGTACATTATGCCCGAGAGGCTGTGATTTTTAAATGACTGAGCGGGGTCGAGGATCCAATAGTGAGGATATTTTATATGATATGGATCGGGCTGTGCACCGCAGCAGATATATATATATATATGGATCGGGCTGCGCGCCGCAGCAGATATATATATATATTATATACATTATGGATCGGGTTGCACGCCGCAGCAACTACTTATATGGATCGGGCTGCACGCCGCAGCAATTATAAAGCGCTTGGGCAGAAGGAGCCCCTCCGGAGTCTGCACACCCCCAGTGAGCGCAGTCGACTATTATTATTATGGATCGGGTTGTACGTCACAGCGATATACGGATCGGGCTGCACGCCGCAACGGTATATATGTTTATTGACTCGATTATCGTGAGAAGTATATGAATTGAGAACTGAGGAAAAGAACGAATAGATGAACTAAAATGCTTGAGGAGCTGATTTACACTGATTATACCTGTTTTACGTGGTTAAAAGAATTTCACAAGATTTTCTTATTCACTGATGTTTAAATGATTTTACTGTTTTGATATAGAACTACTTAGTGCCTCTACGTGATTTCATACTGTCAGTCATTATTTATTGTTATTACTCACTGAGTCGGAGTACTCACATTACTCCCTGCACCATGTGTGCAGATTCAGGTATAGCAGAGTCCGCACCTGAGCGCTGATTCCTTCCAGGCTAGACAATGATTTGGAGTTACGAGGTAGCTGTTGACGTCCGCAGCCCCTTCTCTCTCTTATCCTCTATCATTTATGTTTTCGTCAGACTGTTGTATCAGATTCCGTACTTTGTAGACCTATAGCAGATTCTGTAGTAGCTCATGACTTGTGACACCCCGGTTTGGGCTATTTTGGGATGGTTCCTACTGTTATTATCGTTAAATTTTGCAATTTATGAGCATTATATTATATGTTATTACTATCATGATGATTAACTATTTAAAAGAGGTATTCCGTTTTGGTCTGGCTGGCCTTGTCTTTATGATAGGCGCCATCACGACCGGGTTCGGGGATTGGGTCGTGACAAGTTGGTATCAGAGCCTAGGTTACTTAGGTCTCACGAGTCATGAGCAGGTTTAGTAGAGTCTCGCGGATCGGTACGGAGATGTCTGTATTTATCCTCGAGAGGCTGCAGAACCTTTAGGAAAACTTCACATTCTTGGATTCTTATCGTGCGTCCCTGAGTCAGCTTGAAAAGAAACTCTTGAAATTCCTTCCACGTGTTCGTACGCGCGCATGAACGCTCAATATCAGATGTGCCTTGATGGCTTGTGAATCCTCGATCGAGGGGCGAGATGTAATCCCTATGAGTTTATGTTGGGCCAGTCTGGAGGACTTGAGGCCGGATTTTTGCCTATGGCTTGAGCACCGAGGTGCTGATTGTGTGAGAAAGTGTTTTGAACTTATATGTTCAGTATTGTCCCTAATAGTGGGAATGCCAGCTGGATAGCTATGTGATGAATATGCTAGTACTGCGTGATGTTTCTATATGACTTGGAAGTGTCGAGGAAGATTTGTTGGATGATAGATGGACTACTAAGTGTATGATTTCCATTGTGAGTGGAAGTGTAGTTCCGAGATTATAGGCGTGTGAAGAATCTTTTCAAGTCTCCTAGTTGAGAGTGAAGTAAATTTCATGTTGCGGTATGAGTACAAACTCAAGAAAATCAAGTGACTGCGTAATGCTTATAGCGGTGGAAGGTATACGAAAAGGTTATATTGAGGCGAAGCAGGTGGGTTATCTCCCGCAAAGTGTGCTGAGGCGGTGTGATCCTTATGTGAATGATAGAAGACCTCATGTGCCAGTGAATTGTAGGTGTTGAAGTTTGAAATTTTGGGGTCGCATAAGAGAGTGAGTTTAACTGTTGCGAGATCGGCCGAAGAGTTAAAGGTACTAGATGATTTGTGTTTTCACAAGCTTACAAACGATTTGAGTTTAATCTCACTACGGTATTAAGGCAGCAGTAGAGTATATGCATTATGAGTATTGGGTGTTCTGATTTATGACTTCGAGCCAAGTTGGGGAGCTTGCTATTGGTCAGCTGATTGTACGGTGGCGTTGCTATGTTGGTTTTGAATTGAGGCATGCTGGCGAGTGGAAATTGAGCCGAAGATGGCACGAGTGAAGGAAAATTTTAATAAAGGTTATATGGTGCTTCGTAGATGTGTGAAAATAATAGGATGTCTTGAGCTGTTGTAAAGAATGCTCAGCGTATAGAGAAGGAATATGCTTGATTGTATTGTTATAAGGTCATATCCTGCGGTGTCAGAGTGCTAATGAGGCACAGGTGGTTTTGTTAGTTGAGCAGGCTAAATGCAAGTTGAATAGAGTGAATGACTCTCGAAAATGGTCCTAATGTGTTCAAGATTCTACATGTAACAATGGGGTATCTTAAAGTAGCATATGTGATTAGGAACCAAGTCTCCATTGGAAGAGGTCAAGACTTGGGGTATTTTTATGTTAATTATGGGATTCTATGTATTAGTATCTAGAAAATAAAGGTAACGGATTTAGATTCGCAGGAAGTTCTTCGGAGTGAAGTATGTTGGAATGTGGTGTCTCTGGAAATAATTGAGAGAGGATTCAGTGGCTTATGGGTCTTAGACGGTGTGGTCTTGTGCTTGGGTCTCGTGTGGTAAGCTTGGGTTGAGGAATTGTGGTGCTACAACAAGGAGAAATATCAAGTTGACTATGAATCAGAAGGAAATTTAGATAGATGCAGAAGCTTGATAGTAGACCAGATCGGCATGGTAAAGGTATGATTAATTCTTGGTATGTGTTCGAGGTAATGAGTTCGTACAAGTATTTTGCAGCAATGCTCTTGGGTTTTGTTGGCTTGCTTAGCTTGGTCGAGTTAGAAGGATTCCGTCCTGGCAGTTTAATTTATGCAAACGGAATTGAGAGAGTTCTTGTTGATTTCTACCGTGGTTGAAGAGGTACATTTTCTACGAATATGAGAGACATGGGATGTGTAATGATTTTTCTTCTATATGGGATCGATGGAAGTTCTTGACTAGTGGAGTGCATAGATGTCTGTGGCCCGGAAGGGAGGTAAGGTTTTCATGTATCCTCGGATGGTATGTTATATGCGGTATGTTGTAGACGACCGAGACTTGCATGTGTTAGGTTACAGTTCAGTTCAGAAAGGAAGCTCATAAAACACTTAGGCAGTGGGTAGCCTTAGATAATCAAGGAAAATGGTACTGCTATTTGAAAGTGATTTGACGAGAGTATATGTTTCAGAAAAAGGGCAATGTGATTAAATGGATGGCACTTCGGTGGTATTGTGGCACTTTCTTGTTAGATCGACTGGTGATATCGGGTTGGCTTGGTAGTATAGGGAAATTTTAGAGTCTATCGTGGAATTATTGGGTATTAAGGTGTGGTATGCTTTCGGACGGAGAAATTGGGATATGATGTGGTGATTCATGTGCCGCGCGGATTTGAAGACGAAAGTTCTCATATTCAGGCTATGTTATGATTGTGGATCGTGTGTAACGACTATCGGGATTTGGGGGCCCGAGTGGACCTTTCCTTGTCTGGTATATCAGATTTTGGATATGATATCGGGGTTTAGACTGGATTTCTCAGTGTTGGGTTATTATGGATTATTGCGCTATGGGCTATCTCGGGAATGCCACAAGGTGAGTGGCGAGGTGCGTCGGAGTATGCTTTAGTAGAGTGGTTTATGTTTCGAAGAACCAGCGGACGGCTGGGAAGGGTTGCTTTTCTTATTTAAGCCTCGTGATGGATGTCAGTGCAGAGGTTTCCATCATTGATTCAGTTCTGATGTTGAGGGACTTTTCGAATGTGTTTCTTGTGGCCGGGCATGTCGCCGGACGGAGTTGTGGATTTCGGTATTGATTTGGTGCCGGGCACTGTATCGTATGACTCTGGCAGGAGTTATGGTAGTGGAAGAAGCAGCTTCAGGCTTCTTCGGTAAGGAGTTCGTTGGCAGGCTAATGTGGATGTGTGTTCTAGTTTGAGTCGGCTCGGTTGGCTCCGAATTGTATCGTTGAGGGTTAGGTTGACTCGACCGTTATTGAGCTTATTAGTGATCGGGAGTTCCGTGAGTTGCCTTCTGTGTTGCGAGACATTATGATTTGTTGGTTATGGGCACATATGGTGCGATTCTGTTGGGGTTCATAGTGGAAGTCGAGCGGAAGAATAATTGGGTGTTGCTCAGTGGATGACGTACCGGTTACATCCTATCGGGTTTGCATAGTATATGCTACTTGTTTCACCGTGAGTGTAATGATCTACTTTGGTTTCAAGCATCAAATTGTGCGTGGCTATCGATTTTGAGCATAGTGACTGGAGGTGTTTCATGTATAACAGCGATTGAATAAGATCGCGCGTTGTAGCGAGGCCACGTGGAGATATGACCTTTTGGGGTGGATTCAGTGTTCTATTTATATGATGTGAGACGGGGTCTCAGCCTTGTGTTGTGATTGTATTGATGAGCTTGAGGTGCAGCTCTTTCGTTTGAGTCATTGTTTTTTATGATTTAAGTATGTTTAGACCGTTTCTTATTGGTGCGTGTATTATGCAAGTTGTAGCTTAGGCATGTATTGAGGTGTCATATCACCATAGTGGTGTGTTGGATTCGAGGTGATCGTTGGTGTCATTAATGAATACGAACAGATTTGATTTCAGTTTGTTAGAAGGATAATATCGAGGTTCGGCTCAGAAACCTGTTGTGGTATTAGTCAAAAGGGAAGTGGCTTCATGAGTGGTTGATCTGAGAAATGGTTATGGTTTGTTGCGTGTTTCATGTATCGTTGGCAGTATATGAAAGTGTTGGAATAAGACCTTAGTTGATAAGAGGTTTCCTATCGGTATTCAGGCATTGTGGGCAACTGCTGTGAATAGAAGTTATTGTTTTGAGTGTTTGGGTTATGTAGTATATCATATGATTGAGGGTTATTACAGCTGGTTCGGGCCTATTCTAAGTATAGATGTGAGGATCGGATCTTGTGTATGATTTCAGAAAGTGCAATGTGGTTCTATGGTTTATGGACTAGATGGATTGTGAAATTTCAGCTATGTTGTGTTATCGGACCTATGCGAGATAGGGTGACATGGGATCACCCCCGGGTATATTCTTGGTAAGGTCATTCAGCTATTGGTTGGCTTCTAGGATAACTCTGGGTACGCTCGAGGACGAGCGTTTGTTTAAGTTGGGGAGGATGTGACGACCCAACCCGTCGTCTCATGAGAACCACTTTGTTTTTCCCATTTTATGCTTCTTCATGTTTCGTTATCGGTATTCGGTGTGTTAGGGTTAAATCGGATTGGTTTTGATAGAAAATGAGACACTTAGTCTCTTTAAGGAAGGCTTAGTTTGGAAAAGTAAACCGGATGTTGACTATTGAGTTAGAGGGCTCGGATGTGATTTCCGGTGATTCGGTTAGCTTCGGGGGATGATTTGTGACTTAGGAGTGTGACCAGAAGTAATTTTGGAGGTCTGGTGTAGAATTAGGCTTGAATTGGCGAAGTTAGTATTTTGGCGACTTCCGGTTGATAGGTGAGATTTTGATCCGAGGGTTGGAATGGAATTCCGAGAGTTGTTGTAGCTCCATTAAGTGATTTGGGATATGTGTGCAAAATTTGAGGTCATTCGGACGTGATTTGATTGGGTTTTTGATCGAATGCGTGTTTAAGTTTTAGAAGAACTTAAGCTCGAACTTGAGGTAATTTGATGGTTTTTGGTGTTGTTGAAGTGTTTTGATGATTGGAACGAGGTTGAAAAATGTTTTAGGATGCGTTGGTGCTTTTGGTTGAGGTTTCGGGGTTCTCGGGTGTGTTTCGGGTAAGTTTTGAGCGAGTACGGACATCCCGGAACTTAGAAAATGGATGGGGCAGTCATTGGTGCACGGCCCTTTAGGCGCTGCGCGTGGTGGCCTAGCGCGGGGGCGCGGTCAAGTGCGCGGTCCGCGCGAAATGAAGACCTGCAGGTCGTCGGTCCAACTTCGGAAGGTCATATCTTTTGATCTACAAGGATTTTGAGGTGATTCAAAAACGAAAGTTGTAGCGCTTCGTGTCTAGTTTCCAGAAAGGTAAAGATATCGCAATTTGGACATCTGTAGCGAAAGTTATGGCCAAAATACTAAAGCCTGTCCCTGCAGAGCAAGACCTGCGCGACCGCGGTTGTTTTTGTGCGGACCCCGTTGGTTTTGCACGGACCGCGGTCATTTTTGTGCGGTCAGCGGTGTCGGAATCCGAGGGGTACTCTATAAATACGAGGTTTTGGGTTTTATTTGATATTTTGACTTAGAGAGCTCGGATTTTGGCGATTTTTCGAAGGTTTTTCAAGAAATTCATCGGGGTAAGTGATTTTAACACAGATTTGGCTAGAATACATGAATCTATCACTGAATTCATCATTTAATTCGTGATTTGAGATGGTTTTTCAAGAAATTCATCGGGGTAAGTGATTTTAACTCAGATTTGGCTAGAATGCATGAATCTATCACTGAATTTATCATTTAATTCGTGATTTCATAAAGAAAACATTTACCACCTTGTTTGTGCATTTTTACCTCACTAAAACTGACGATTTCTCCGATAACATTTAAAGAAAAAGAAGATGTTAAAAGAAATTGCAGAAAAGTTCATAATTAGAAATTTAAGGTAAAAGTTATTATTACCGAATAATTCAGTCTCATTCACATCAACGTTATTTATCAATTGATCATACGGTCGTAGATCAAAGATATTCATAGGGAAAAATGGATCAGTTGTTTCAGTCACTGTTGTTCGTTGAGTAAATGTCAACCTAAACCTACGTTTTGTGGTGTTGAACCTCTCCTTATTTTGACAAACGATAAAGTTCGCCATAAGATATAAATCAAGCTCATTAATTTGTGTTTTAAAAAGAGGCAAAACTGACTTTCCAATAAAAGCATGTATCCGATCGACCTACAAAAAATTACATTAAATAAAAGAAATAGTTTGAATGAATTAGTAACACAATAATTCCAAATTAACTCATATAAATCTTGCAACTTAATCACATAAAAAACAAAAAAGTTCTGACGAATTAGCCACACAAAAAATCCAATATAAGTTTACTGTATAAGGTCTGATGAATTAAATAAAAAAACCAATATAAGGTTTGACGAATTACACTATTTACTGTATTGACTAAAAAATCTAGATTAACTCGTACAAATCTTGCAACTTAATCACATCCAAAAAGAAAGTTTGGATGAATGTGTGAAGTGCCTCTTAAAGAGAAAGGGAGAAAATAAGGAGATACGTCCCCAAAAAACATAGCAAAAACTCCAAATTTTTACGTTTCAATAATAGAGTTGAATGAATTAGTTAGTCTCATAAACAGAGGAACTATTTTAAAATTGAAAATTAATAGTACTTTTATCCTGTTAGAGTTGAACGAATTAACAACTCAAAAACACAAAGCAACAAATTGAAATTTGAAATTTACGAAAGAAAGAGCAAAACAAATTAGTAAGAAAATAACAAATTTTGAAGACCTTTTCATCTTGTAGAACCAATTTATCGAGAATGCAATGTCTGAATTATAACGATCTGGTACTTCCTACAAACGAACAACCCGAACTTTCAACTTCCATTGCATTTTTGAAATAGTTATATCCTTAATGAAATCACTGTTAGTAGCCATTCTTTGCATCAGTCGTAGGTTTTCTTTGATTTTCGATAGCAGTAGGAAGATTAGAATTGAAGTACCGTGTAAGTTACTGATATGAAATATAATTTGCAGTTTGTGCAGTAGTTACCGAGTAGTGGGTTTGAGTCGTTAGTTTCAATCGTGGTTGAGATAGTTGAGGACACTCTGTTATTTTGCAGAGAAAATTTAGGGCAAGTGAAAGTTAAAAGGTTTTTAATTAATACAAGTGAGGCATCGCCAGTTTGGAAAAGTTCATTTTCAATCGTGCGCATGTTTGTAAGTTTCAATGTGTTTTGAGGTTTTGCAGAGGAAAGTGGGTTCTGCATTTAGGGAAAAGTGGGTTATAAATCAAGTTTCTTTTTTAATGTTAAAGAGCGAAAGACGTATATGTTTTAAAATCAGTAAACTTTTTAAAAATAAAAAAATCTGAAATTTTGAATTAAATAAAAATCTTTTCTTGGAAGAAAAATTTACGGTCTTCATGGTTCAAAAGTTGATGAATTTTGAAGGAGCTTTTATTTCCAAATAATTTTGAATTAGTAAATTTTCTTAAAAATAAATAAATCTAAAATTTTGAATTAAATAAAACTATTTATTGGTCTTCATGGTTCATAATTAAAGAGTAAAAAATGTATGTTTTAAGATATGTAATTTTTAAATAATAATCTAAAATCAGATTTTCTTTTTAAATTTAAAGATTAATAAATATATGCTTTAAAATCAGTTAAGTTTTTAAAAATAAAGAAATCTTTAATATTTTAAACTAAAAGATTAGGAAAAGTGGGTTCTAAATGTGCAATTTAATTTTTAAATAAAAATCTAAATCTTTTTTCTTTAAAATTAAAGAGTAAACCATGTATGTTAAAATCAGTTAAATTTTTAAGATGTATGCTTTAAAGTCAGTTATTTTATTAAAAATAAATAAATCTGAAATTTTGAATTAAATAAAGCTCTTTAAAATAAAAAGTTTGGTCTTTGTGATTCAAAGTTAAGGAGTCAAAAACGTATGTTTTAAAATGTGCCATCAATGTTTAATTTTTAAAAAATAATATAAATCAGATTTCCTTTTTAATTTTAAAGATTAATAAATGTATGCTTTAGAATCAGTTAAATTGTTAAAAATAAAAAATCTTTAATATTTTAAAAATAAAAAAATCTGAAAGTTTGAAGGAATTTTCAAAATAACCTTCCAGCTCCTATTTTTTTGGAGGATTGTCCTAAAGTGACAGGTGGCTTATTATGATGATGCCACTTGGCTTAATGAGGAGGCTTCTTCCTCTCTTTTTAATTATAAATAAATTTAAAGATTAATAAATGTATGCTTTAGAATCAGCTAAATTGTTAAAAAGAAAAAATCATTAATATTTTTAAAATAAAAAAATCTGAAAGTTTGAAGGAATTTTCAAAATAACCTTCCAGCTCCTATTTTTTTGGATGATTGTCCTAAAGTGCCAAGTGGCTTATTATGATGATGCCACTTGACTTAATGAGGAGGCTTCTTCCTCTCTTTTTAATTATAAATAGATAAGTGGATTAGGAACCATAAACTTTTAGGACTGGAGGTGGAAAAAAAAAACATTAGGTAATTTTTTTTATTTGTTCAAATTTTAATAGATACTAAATAAAATTACTCAAAAATTAATTGAAGCATGCGCAAATTGATATGAACAAGCACAGAGGCGGACCCATGATTTGAGAATGACGGGGGCACTATTATCGTTAGAGTGAATTACTCAATTGACCTGCGAACACAAACTTCAACTTCATCATACTCTCAAATTGACCTACTAACACAAATTTTAAAATAATTATTCCAAAAAAAAAAAATTGCACATTCTTGCGCACACATGAACTAAACTGGAATAAACTTTAAAATGTAAACAAGCATAGTGGCCTCAATTCGTGACATACAACAGTAATCTATTGTTGTCCCAAAAAGATAACTAAAGAAGGCACAATTTAAATCAAAATACAAACTTCAATATTATAGAATATCTTTAATTGATACTAATAAAACAAAAGTACATCATCCACTTATACGTGAACTCGGCGCGTTCTCATACTCTGAAAACGGTCAATAATAACATCAATGCTTACATTTGCAAATACTTCTTTTTCAAAGTAACAAACTAAACAATCATTTAAAAATGCATCACCAATACTACTACGCAATTCATCTTTGATGTACTTCATGGATGAGAATGCTCTTTCTACCGTTGCAGACGCGACAAATAAAATTAGAGTCAACTTCACAAGTAAATAAACAAGTGAATATGTCTCCACAAGATTTTCTTCAACCAACGCTTTTGCCAAATCACCAATTCCTTTCAAATCCGAGAATCTAGGGTCACCATGTTTCATGTGCCATATGAAAGTGTCAAGTTGGTGACTAAGATCTCGAAGCTTCAATTCACCAAACTCATCTGGATAATACTTGGCCAATGTTATTATTCTTTCCTTATCAAAATTAGCAAACGAATTAGCCGGATTCAAGCTAGCCATACCAAGAAGCAAGTTACCACTGACTACATCAAAACGACTTTTAAGCTCCTGAAGTTGCAAATAAATCATTGTATAAAAAAGCCCAACACATAAGTGATGTGAATAAGTAACACTAGAAGGACTACGCTTCGACTTTCCAGGAATATAGAATTCTTCCATATTGGGCACCAAAATGTCATGTTTAGCACAAAACAAAGAGACTTCATCCATTAATGATTTCCATCCTTCCTCTTTCATTTGTTGCAACCTTTCCTTTGTAAGGTCAAGAAATATCATGGCATTGGCAATATCTTGCTCTTTCTTCTGTAAAGCTTTACTCAGCTCGTTCGACATCAACAATACCTTCAACATCAAGTGAAACATGAACACAAATTCAAATGAATTGATTTTACTCAAAAAAAATTCTGCTTGCAATCAATCATTAGCCTCAAAACCTTCATATTCAATCACCCCAAGCACATGAACAATAGACGCAAATAAAACAAGAAAGTTATCTAATGTTTTACAATGTGATCCCCAACGAGTGTCACCTGGCCTTTGAAGCCCTCGTTCATGATTTAATCCTTTCCCATTTTGAACTTCACCACTCTCTACCAACCGTTCCAATAATTCTGCTTGATGGTCCCGAAGTTTATCTCTGCGTTTAAAGGAAGCTCAAATCACATTCAATACATTAGCAACTATAGCAAAGAAAGTTTCCACCTCCTTATGTTTTTTAGCAACTGCTACAAGTGTCAACTGTAATTGATGAGCAGAACAATGAATGCAATGTGCCGAAGGAGTTTCTTGTAAAATTAAAGCTTTAAGACCATTCATTTTTCCTTGCATATTACTAGCTCCATCATAGCCTTGTCCACGTATTTTGGATGGACTTAATGAGTGTTTCATAAGCAAAGAAAGTATTGCTTCCTTCAACGATTTTGCAGAGGTATCACCAACACGAACAAGACCAATAAATGGCTCGTTTACTTGGCCTTTTTTGTCAACATACCGTGAAGCAAGGGCCATTTGTTTATGGTGTAAAATATGCTTGGACTCATCAACTAATATCCTGAAATAATCCCCATCTAAATCATTGATTATAGCTTTCACGGTTTCTTGTGCACAAGCACTCACAATGTCCTTTTAAATTTTTGGCGAAGTCATCATGTCATTTTTGGTGCATGTTTCAATATGACTCTATCTACTTGAGGGAGTCTCTCTGCAAGCCATTCCAAAAGCCCTATGAAAAGGCCTTTGTTTTTTGAAGAATCACTTTCATCATGACCTCGAAAAGACAATCCAAAATACAAGAGGAACCTTGCAACATCGATTGATGCATTTAAACCAATTCGGTGCTCATTTCTTTGTTTCTCAGATTGCTTATTAAAAGCAACTTGAATTGATTGAGATTGATTTGATAAGTCTAACATCTTGTTGAAACACTTGTGGTGGAGGTTATTTACTTGACCAACATGTAAAAGAAGTCTTTCCGAAGCTTTATTCTAAGCCTTAAAGCCCGTTTTTGTGAAAGAGTTACCCGTGCTTCCATGAACATAATCATTTTGGAATAAATAACAACATAAACAAAATGCGGCATCTTTCTTCACACTATACTCCAACCATCTAGAATACGAACCTTTAAACCAACCCGGACTAAATTGACGCATTTTATTACCGAATAAAGTTTTAGGAAACTTATGATCAACCGGTTGGCAAGGTCCATTTTGAATGTAGTGTTTTCTTATTTCATCCCGTATTCTAGGACTATATTTATCAATAGGTAGTCTCTCTCCAGGATGGAGATTGAGTAATTTCTCATCAAACTCATCTATAAGATGGGAGAAATTGTTTCTAAGAGTAGAACTCGGTTGAGAAGAATTAAACTTCGTCAAAAATACGTCCATCTCAATTCATAAGAACAAGAACTTCCTACAAAAAATGAGTCCAATAAATTTAAGAGTCAATCAAGAATACAAACAAACACAATATCAATAGAGCAATCACACCCCTTTTATCAAGAATAAAACAAATACTTCAACTTATTGAATCTAATACTATAACTTTTTTGTGCAGCCATTTTATGGGATAAAAATTAAAAAGAATATATTGGATAAAGATAGTTTCAGTAAAAAAGAAAAAAGAATTCTAAAAAATATTTCATCTCAAGGAGTAGATTCTTCTCCTTATCATCAAATAACTGGATCAAAGATAAGAATAAGTGTGACGACCCAAAGGGTCATCACCGGTTTTCTCCCTTTTTCCGTGCTTCCGAGTCCTTGAAAACCTCACCTTTAGTTTCCACGAATTACGTGCGCAGTCCGGGCGCGTAGCTGGAAAAGCTTATGTGTTAAATTATGTGAAATTTGATAACTTGTGGCTTTAAAATGGTTAAAGTTGATTTTGGTCAACATTTTGGGTAAACTGAACCGGATCCGTAATTTGATGGTCCCGGAGGGTCCGTAGAAAAATATGGGACTCGGGCGTATGCCCAGAATCGAAATCCGAGGTCCCGAGCCCGAGAAATGAATTTTTAAAAGAAATTGTTTTTCTGAAATTTATTTGGAAATTTGAAATGAAAATGGATTAGAAAGCATTGGTATCGGGCCCGTATTTTGGTTTCGGCGCCCGGTACAGGTCTTATATGTGGTTTAAGCACTTTCTGTGAAATTTGGATGAAATCGGACGACGTTTGACGTGATTCGGACTTGAATTCCTAAGTTTAAAAGTTTGATGAAAAAGTGATGATTTTGAGGTTTGATTCCTCGTTTATGATGTTATTTTGGCGATTTAATCGTATGGTTTAAGTTCGTAGGATGTTATTGAGTTAGTGTGTGTGTTTAGTTAGGAGCCTCGAGGGCTCGGGAGTGTTTCGGAAGTGTTTCGGAGTGGTTTTGGCCTTAGAAAAGTTGCAGAAAATAGCAGTTCTGGTGTTCTGTTATCCAGTGCTATGCGATCGCATAGGCCTTTCCGCGATCGCATAGAGTGAGTTTCCAGGTGCCCTGTTTGTTCTATGTGGTCGCATAGATCCTCATGCGATCGCGTATAGTAGCAACCATTTGTTATATGCGATCACATTCCCCTTCCGCAATCGCAATGCATAAAAACCAAACCCGGAATGGAGCCTTTTTTCTTCTATGCATTCGCAGTAGCCCTTCCACGATCGCAATGACCAGCTTCCCCTTACCCTATGCGATCGCATTACCTCCTTCGCGATCGCATAGGGCATTTTTGCCCAGTGATTTTAAATACCCAAAACAGAACAGGGACGAGGTTTAGTCCATATTTCACACGAGTTCTTCTTCTCCACAACTCTTGAGCGACATTTTGAGCACTTCATCACCAAAGCTTTTTGGGTAAGTAAATTCCCACTCATTTCCTTCATCTTTCTTCATTAATTAATGAGTTTCTAAACCTAAATCATGAAATCAAAGTAGAAATTAGGGGTTTTGGGTAGAGTTAGGTTTTTGGGAATTTTGAGTGATTCAACCTCAATTTGGGGTCGGATCTTAAAATAAATTATATATTTGAACTCGTGGGGTTATGGGTAATCGGGTTTTGGTCCGAGCCTCGTGTTTGGACCATGTGGGCCCGGGGTCGAATTTTGGTATTTTTGGAAGAATGCTAGGAACTTCATATCTAAGCTATGGGATTTTGTTATCGAGTCTTTATTGATATTATTGAATTAATTATGCCTAGATATCGTTGTTTCGGAGTCGAATTATAAAGGAAAGGCGGTATTTGAGGGTTGATTGCTATTCTTTGGACAGAGGTAAGTGTTTGTTCTAACTTTGGCTTGAGGGAATATGATTAGAGTATTGTTTGCTATTTGCTGATTGTTGAGTACGGTGTATAGGCATGGTGACGAGTATCTATACACTAGAGTCTAGCATGACCGTGAGTCTTATTTGTGTTTCTTCGGATTTTGTGATATCTCTTCCTTGTTAAATTGATAAATTTCATATAATGTGAAGAGTTTGAGGAAAAATTATGATTTGTACATTCTTGGAGCATTGGCTCGAGTATATCATAAAGCGTGAAAGTATATGAAATGATTGAATCCCTTTGGAGCATTGGCTCAGGTGGTAAAGTGAGATAAGAGGTAAAAGCGAAAGAAAGAGAAAGAATTATTAAATTGCTCCCTTGCCGGGATGCTTGTTGTTTTGTTGACTATCTCCCTTGCCGGGATGCTGAGATTATTGATATTGTTCCCTTGCCGGGGTTTAACTACTTAATTGTGCTCCCTTGCCGGGAGTTAGCTATTTATTTGTATTCCCTTGCCGGGAATTCTATCATTATTTGTCTACTCCCTTGCCCCTTGTTTGTGATTTTTGCTTGGGTGAGGAAGAGTGATAAAGTACAAAGGGTGATGTCGTGCATTGTTTGCTATTGTGAGGAAAGAGTGTAAAGCATGAAGGGTGATGTCGTGCCACACGATGTACCATTCTGTGCCGATTTTATTGATTATATGGTGAGGAAAGAGAGTAAAAGCACGAAGGGTGATGTCGTGCATATTTTATTTATATGATTGCTTTGGTGAGGACGAGAGTAAAAGCACGAAGGGTGATGTCGTGCATTTGTTGCTTTCTGATTCTTTGTTGATATCCGAGTTATGTTGTTTCTTTCATTACTTGTTCTTATTTGATTTACTTCGAGGTTATAGATTTCCTTACCCTGTTTGCCTTGTGATTGTTGTTTGGGTGAGGAAGAGCGTAAAGCACGAAGGGTGATGCCGTGTATTGTTTTGGTGAGGAAGATAGTAAAAGCACGAAGGGTGATACCGTGCAAATTGTTGATTTTTAATTCTTGTTGACATTCTGGTTTTGTTACTTCTTTTGGTTATTGAGGATTTCTATTTGAAATTGTTATCTTCCCATAGCATGCTCCCCCCCTCTTAGCTGTTTAAATTCTGTATATTTCCTTTTATTGCATATATCTGCACAGGTTGTTTTTGGTAGGTCCTGTCTAGCCTCGTCACTACTTCGCCGGGGTTAGGCCAGACACTTACCAACACATGGGGTTGGTTGTGCTGATGCTACACTCTGTGCATCCTTTTGCACAGATCCAGGAGCAGCTTTTGGACCTCAGCAGTAGGATTTGATCGGGAGCTAACTTCAGTCCAGAGACACCGAGGTAGCCTTGCTGACGTCCGCAGGCCCGGAGTCTCTCTCCCTTTATTCAGTTTGTTATCTTTTGTACCGAAACAAATAGTTTATAATTTTCTTTCAGACGATTGTATTCAGTAAATCTTAGGAATTCGTGAGTATTGTGACACCAATCTTGGGTAGAGGATTATGTTAAACTTTCCGCATTTCTATTCAGTTCTTATATAAGTTAAGACTTTCGCTTGAAATTTTAGTTAAGTTGCCTTTATTTCATGTTGATTATTATGGAAAAGAATGTGTGTTAATTAGTAGGTAATGTAAGTTGGCTTGCCTAGCTCCTATTAGTAGGCGCCATCACGACCCCGAGGGTGGGAAATCCGGGTCGTAACAAGTTGGTATCAGAGCACTAGGTTACTTAGGTCTCACAACTCACAGACAAGCTCGGTAGAGTCTGAGGGATCGGTACAGAGACGTCTGTATTTATCCCGCAGAGGCTATTGAGTTAGGAAAACTTCACATCTATTCTTTCTTGTCATGCGGTTCTGTTTCCCCAATACTGATTGAATTTCTACTCCGTTCTTTCGCATATGGCGAGGATACGCGTTTCCTCATCGACCGCGCAGCAGCCCGAGCCCCCAGCAGCAGCTCCTATTAGGGGAGGAGGGCGAGGCCAAGGCCGTGCTAGAGGCCGAGGCAGGGGCAGAGCTCAGCCCCGAGCAGCAATTCCAGAGGTGGAGCCTCATGTTGATTATGATGAGGAGGTTCCAGCACCAACAGCTCCGGTGGGCCCAGCTCAGGTCCCAGAGAGTTTCATTGCCACCCCAATTCTTCAGGACGCCCCGGTTCAATTGGTGGGCCTTATGGAGAGAGTCACCCGATCAGGTTTGCTTCCTATAGCACCAGTCAATTCTCAGGCTGGAGGAGGGGCTCAGACTCTTGCTACGCGCACTCCGGAGCAGGTAGCTCCCCAGATTCAGACTCCAGCAGTTCAGCTAGTTGGGGTAGTTCAGCTAGGTGCCATAGCTCAGATCGGCGATGGAGTGGCTATGTCCGCTGATGCTTTGTAGAGACTGGATAGGTTCACCAAACTCTTCACTTCTACTTTTGCCGGTGTATCTACGGAGGATCCCCAGGATTATCTAGACAACTTCCACGAGGTTCTTAGAAACATGGGTATTGTTGAGACCAATGGGGTTGATTTTGCTATATTTCGCTTGTCTGGATCCGCCAAGACTTGGTGGAGGGATTATTGCTCAGCGAGACCATCCGGATCGCCATCTTTGACTTGGGAGTAGTTTACAGTGTTGTTTCTAGAGAAGTTTCTCCCCGTTACTCAGAGAGAGGCCTATCAGAGGCAGTTTGAGCGCCTCCAGCATAGTTCTATGACTGTTACCCAGTATGAGACCAGGTTCATCGATTTAGCTCGCCATGCTCTCATCATACTTCCCACCAAGAGAGAGAGGGTGAGAAGGTTTATTGATGGTCTTATTCTGTCGATTCGTCTTCAGATGGCCAAGGAGGCCGGGAGCGAGATCATATTTCAGGAGGCGGCCAATGTGGCCTATAGAGTTGAGATGGTTCTGTCATAGGGAGGTGGTCATGGGTCGGATAAGAAGCCCCATCATTCAGGCAGATTCAGTGGTACCTCGTCTGGCGGTAGAGATTCGTATGGTAGAGGCCATCATCCTAGGCCCTTTCAGTCAGCTCTCCAGGTGTCACATGGTATCTCAGGTGGTTGTGGTTCTCAGATGCATTATTTGGATCAGCAGTCCTTCAGTGCACCACCAGCTCCCATCAGTGCACCGCCGCTTCAGAGTTTCCGACGTGGTCATTCAGGGCGACAGGGTCAGCAGTCTTAGCAGCCGAGGGCTTGTTACACTTGTGGTGATATGGGTCATATTGCTAGGTTTTGTCCTCGAGCTCCGGGTAGTTCTCAGCAACAGGGTCCTCGTCCTATGATTCAGGCACCAGTTGCTCCATAACCTACCCACCCAGCTAGAGGCGGGGGTAGAGGACATAGAGGTGGAGGTAGAGGTCATAGAGGTGGAGCTCAGACCGCCAGAAGTAGGGGTCAGCCAACAGCCGATCGTCCTAGGGATGTGATTCAAGGAGGTGGGGCCCAACCCCGATGTTATGCTTTGCCGGCCAGGCCAGAGGCTGAGCCATCCGATGTTGTTATTACAGGTACTATTTTGGTCTGTGATAGAGATGCTTCAGTGCTATTTGACCCTGGATCTACGTATTCATATGTGTCGTCCTATTTTGCACCCTTCCTAGTTATGCCTAGTGAGGCCTTGAGTATTCCTGTGTATGTATCTACACCAGTGGATGATTCTATAGTGGTTGATCGGCTTCATCGTTCATGTGTTGTGGTGTTTAGAGGACTTGAGACCCGTGTTGATTTGTTGCTCTTAGATATGGTGGATTTCGACGTTATATTAGGGATGGATTGGTTGTCCCCGTATCATGCGATCTTGGATTGTCTTGCCAAGATTGTGACTTTAGCCTTACCGGATTTGCGCCATTTATAGTGGAGAGGGACTCCTGGTCATTCTACCCGCAGTGTTATTTCGTATGTGAAGGCTCGACATATGGTCGAGAAGGGGTGTTTGGCCTACTTGGCTTATGTTCGTGATTCCAGTGCTGAGATTCCCTCTATTGATTATGTGCCCGTGGTTCGTGAGTTTCCTAAGGTTTTCCCATCAGACTTGCCAGGGATGCCACCCGATAGGGATATTGATTTTTGCATCGATTTGGCTTTGGGCACTCAGCCCATTTCTATTCCGTCATATCGCATGGCTCCGCCAGAGTTGAAAGAGCAGTTGCAAGACTTGCTTGAGAAGGGTTTCATTAGACCCAGCATATCGCCTTGGGGTGCACCGGTTCTGTTTGTAAAGAAAAAGGATGGCTCGATGAGAATGTACATTGATTACCGACAATTGAACAAGGTTACAATTAAGAATAAGTATCCACTGCCGAGGATTGATGATTTGTTCGATCATCTTCAGGGTGCCAAGGTATTTTCAAAGATTGACTTGAGATCTGGCTACCATCAGTTGAGGATTAGGGCATTCGATGTCCCTAAGACAGCATTCCGCACTCGGTACGGGCATTACGAGTTCTTGGTTATGTCATTTGGGTTGACCAATGCCCCAAAAGCCTTTATGGATTTGATGAACCGAGTGTTCAAGCCTTATTTGGACCCGTTTGTGATAGTCTTCATTGATGATATTTTGATATATTCCCGCAGCCGGGAGGAGCACGAGCAGCATCTTAGAGTAGTTCTTCAAACCTTGAGGGATAGTCAGTTATATGCTCAGTTCTCGAAGTGCGAGTTCTGGTTGAGCTCAGTTGCATTTCTGGGTCATGTTGTATCAGCAAAGGGTATTCAGGTTGATCCAAAGAAGATTGAGGCAGTCAAGAACTGGCCTAGACCAGCATCAGCCACAGAGATTCAGAGTTTCTTGGGGTTAGCAGGTTACTATCGTCGGTTCGTAGAGGGGTTCTCATCTATTGTAGCCCCGATGACCAGGTTGACCCAGAAGGGATCCCAGTTCAGATGATCGGATGAGTGTGAGGCGAGCTTTCAGAAGCTCAAGACAGCTCTTACTACGACACCGGTATTGGTTTTGCCCACAGGTTCAGGGCCTTATACAGTCTATTGTGATGCATCTCGTATTGGACTTGGTGCATTGTTGATGCAGGATAGCAAGGTCATTGCCTATGCTTCGAGGCAGTTGAAGGTTCATGAGAAGAACTATCTAGTGCATGATTTGGAGTTGGCAGCCATTGTTCACCGTTGAAGATTTGGAAGCACTATCTGTATAGCGTGGCATGTGAGGTATTCACAAATCATAAGAGTCTTCGGTATTTATTCAAGCAAAAGGAGATGAATTTGAGGCAGAGGAGGTGGTTGGAGTTGTTGAAAGATTATGATATCACTATCCTATATCACCCGGGAAAGGCCAATTAGTGGCCGATACCTTGAGTAGGAAGTCAGTCAGTATGGGCAGTCTTGCTTATATTCCGGTCGGTGAGAGACCGCTTGCTTTGGACGTTCAGGATTTGGTCAATCAGTTAGTGAGGTTGGATATTTCTGAACCTAGTAGAGTATTAGCTTGCACGGACGCCCGTTCTTTGTTATTAGAGCATATCCGTGATCGGCAGTTTGATGATCCCCATTTGTGTGTCCTTAGGGACACGGTACAATGTGGAGGTGCCAAGCAGGTGACCTTAGGTGTTGATGGAGTCTTGAGATTGCAGGGTCGAGTTTGTGTGCCTAATGTGGATGGGCTTCGAGAGTTGATTTTAGAGGAGGTCCATAGCTCCCGGTACTCTATTCATCCGGGCGCCGCGAAGATGTATCAGGACTTGCGACAACATTATTGGTGGCGTAGAATGAAGAAGGATATCTTTGCCTATGTGGCTCGGTGTTTGAATTGTCAGCAGGTTAAGTATGAGCATCAGAGGCCTGGTGGTTTATTTCAGAGGATTGAGCTTCCCGAGTGGAAGTGGGAGCGGATCACTATGGACTTCGTTGTTGGGCTCCCGTAGACTCGAAGGAAGTTCGACGCAGTTTGGGTCGTTGTTGATAGGCTGACAAGTCAGCGCATTTCATTCCTGTGGCAGTCTCCTATTCATCCGAGAGGTTAGCTGAGATCTATATCAGGGAGATTGTTCGCCTTCATGGTGTGCCGGTATCTATCATTTCACACCGAGGTACGTAGTTTACCTCGCATTTCTGGAAAGCAGTCCAGCGAGAGTTAGGCACCCAAGTTGAGTTGAGTACAACATTTCATCCTTAGACGGACGGGCAGTCCGAGTGGACTATTCAGATATTGGAGGATATGCTCCGAGCTTGTGTCATTGACTTTGGAGGTTCGTGGGATCAGTTCTTGCCTTTAGCAGAGTTTGCCTACAACAACATCCACCAGTCGAGTATCCAGATGTCTCCTTATGAGGCTTTGTATGGTAGGCGGTGTCGATCTCCGGTTGGATGGTTTGAGCCGGGAGAGGCTCGGTTGTTGGGTACAGATTTGGTTTAGGAGGCTTTGGACAAGGTCAGGATCACTCAGGATAGACTTCGTACAGCTCAGTCCAGGCAAAAAAGCTATGCAGATTGAAAGGTTCGAGATGTGGCTTTCATGGTTGGTGAGCGAGTATTGCTCCGAGTGTCACCTATGAAGGGCGTGATGAAATTTGGGAAGAAGGGCAAGCTTAGCCCTAGGTTCATTGGTCCATTTGAGATTCTTGATCGAGTGGGAGAGGTGGCTTATAGACTTGCATTGTCACCGAGCTTATCAGCCGTACATCTAGTATTTCATGTTTCCATGCTTCGGAAATATCACGGCGATCCATCCCATGTGTTAGATTTCAGCACTGTCCAGTTGGACAAGGACTTATCTTATGAGGAGGAGCCGATAGCTATTCTAGACCGGCAGGTTTGCCAGTTGAGGTTGAAGAGTTTTCCTTCGGTTCGTGTTCAGTGGAGAGGTCAGCCTCCTGAGGCATCGACCTGGGAGTCCGATATGAGGGACCGTTATCCTCACCTTTTCCCCGACTCAGGTACTTCCTTCTTATGTCCGTTCGAGGATGAACGGTTGTTTTAGAGGTGGAGAATGTGACGACCCAAAGGGTCATCACCGGTTTTCTATCTTTTTCCGTGCTTCCGAGGCCTTGAAAACCTCACCTTTAGTTGCCTCGATTTACATGCGCAGTCCGGGCGCGTAGCCGGAAAAGCATATGTGTTAAATTATGTGAAATTTGATAACTTGTGGCTTTAAAATGGTTAAAGTTGACTTTGGTCAACATTTTGGGTAAACGGACCCGGACCCATGATTTGACGGTCCCGGAGGGTCCGTAGAAAAATATGGGACTCAGGCGTATGCCCGGAATCGAAATCCGAGGTCCCGAGCCCGAGAAATGAATTTTTAAAAGAAATTGTTTTTCTAAAATTTATTTGGAAATTTGAAATGAAAATAGATTAGAAAGCATTGGTATCGGGTCCGTATTTTGGTTCCGGTGCCCGGTAGAGGTCTTATATGTAGTTTAAGCACTTTATGTGAAATTTGGTTGAAATCGGACGTCGTTTGACGTGATTCGGACTTGAATTCCTAAGTTTGAAAGTTTATGAAGTTTGATGAAAAAGTGATGATTTTGAGGTTTGATTCCTCGTTTATGATGTTATTTTTGCGATTTAATCGCATGGTTAAGTTTGTAGGATGTTATTGAGTTAGTATGTGTGTTTGGTTAGGATCCTCGAGGACTCGGGAGCGTTTCGGAAGTGTTTCAGAATGGTTTTGGCCTTAGAAAAGTTGCAGAAAATAGCAATTCTGGTGTTCTCTTATCTAGTGCTATGCGATCGCATAGGCCTTTCCGCGATCGCATAGAGTGAGTTTCTAGGTGCCCTGTTTGTTCTATGCGGTCGCATAGATCCTCCTGCGATCGCGTATAGTAGCCACCATTTGTTATATGCGATCGCATTCCCCTTCCGCGATCGCAATGCATAAAAACCAAACCCGGAATGGAGCCCTTTTTCTTCTATGCGTTCGCAGTAGCCCTTCCACGATCGCAATGACCAGCTTCCCCTTACCCTATGCGATCGCATTACCTCCTTCGCGATCGCATAGGGCATTTTTGCCCAGTGATTTTAAATACCCAAAACAGAACAGGGACGAGGTTTAGTCCATATTTCACACGAGTTCTTCTACTCCACAACTCTTGAGCGACATTTTGAGCACTTCATCATCAAAGCTTATTGGGTAAGTAAATTCCCACTCATTTCCTTCATCTTTCTTCATTAATTAATGAGTTTCTAAACCTAAATCATGAAATCAAAGTAGAAATTAGGGGTTTTGGGTAGAGTTAGGTTTTTGGGAATTTTGAGTGATTCAACCTCAATTTGGGGTCGGATCTTAAAATAAATTATATATTTGAACTCGTGGGGTTATGGGTAATCGGGTTTTGGTCCGAGCCTCGTGTTTGGACCATGTGGGCCCGGGGTCAAATTTTGGTATTTTTGGAAGAATGCTAGGAACTTCATATCTAAGCTATGGGATTTTGTTATCGAGTCTTTATTGATATTATTTAATTAATTATGCCTAGATATCGTTGTCTGGATGCTCCCTTGCCGGGATGCTTGTTGTTTTGTTGACTATCTCCCTTGCCGGGATGCTGAGATTATTGATATTGTTCCCTTGCCAGGTTTTGACTGCTTAATTGTGCTCCCTTGCCGGGAGTTAGCTGTTTATTTATATTCCCTTGCCGGGAATTCTATCATTATTTGTCTACTCTCTTGCCCCTTGTTTTTGATTGTTGCTTGGGTGAGGAAGAGTGATAAAGCACGAAGGGTGATGTCGTGCATTGTTTGCTATTGTGAGGAAAGAGTGTAAAACACGAAGGGTGATGCCGTGCCGCACGATGTACCATTCCATGCCGATTTTATTGATTATATGGTGAGGAAAGAGAGTAAATGCACGATGGGTGATGCCATGCATATTTTATTTATATGATTGCTTTGGTAAGGACGAGAGTAAAAGAACGAAGGGTGATGTCGTGCATTTGTTGCTTTCTGATTCTTTGTTGATATCCGAGTTATGTTGTTTCTTTCATTACTTGTTCTTATTTGATTTACTTCGAGGTTATAGATTTCCTTACCCTGTTTGCCTTGTGATTGTTGTTTGGGTGAGGAAGAGCGTAAAGCACGAAGGGTGATGCCGTGTATTGTTTTGGTTTGGACGAGAGTAAAAGCACGAAGGGTGATACCGTGCAAATTGTTGATTTTTAATTCTTGTTGACATTCTGGTTTTGTTACTTCTTTTGGTTATTGAGGATTTCTATTTGAAATTGTTATCTCCCCATAGCATGCTCCCCCCTCTTAGCTGTTTAAATTCTGTATATTTCCTTTTATTGCATATATCTGCACAGGTTGTTTTTGGTAGGTCCTATCTAGCCTCGTCACTACTTCGCTGGGGTTAGGCCAGACACTTAGCAACACATGGGGTTGGTTGTGCTGATGCTACACTCTGTGCATCCTTTTGCACAGATCCAGGAGCAGCTTTTGGACCTCAGCAGTAGGATTTGATCGGGAGCTAACTTCAGTCCAGAGACACCGAGGTAGCCTTGCTGACGTCCGCAGGCCCGGAGTCTCTCTCCCTTTATTCAGTTTGTTATCTTTTGTACCGAAACAAACAGTTTATAATTTTCTTTCAAACGATTGTATTCAGTAAATCTTAGGAGTTCGTGAGTATTGTGACACCAATCTTGGGTAGAGGATTATGTTAAACTTTACGCATTTCTATTCAGTTCTTATATAAGTTAAGACTTCCGCTTGAAATTTTAATTATGTTTCCTTTATTTCATGTTGATTATTATGGAAAAGAATGTGTGTTAATCGGTAGGTAATGTAAGTTGGCTTGCCTAGCTCCTATTAGTAGGCGCCATCACGACCCCGAGGGTGGGAAATCCGGGTCGTGACAATAAGAAATGTTTGTTCTTGTTCTACTGACAAGGCCAACAATGATTCACCCGATAAAATCAAACTCAAGTCCCTCTAAAAAATTCTTCACTTAAAAAGAAAGTTAACAGAGAATTTCAAAGTAAGAGAAGCTTTAAGTTACAAATAAAAAATAAGTTTCAAAGTTAGAGAAGCACTAACCAGAGATTGAGGAAGAAGCGTACTCTATTTTGAAGTGAGAAGTGATGTAGGCGGACTGGTGGAGGCGAGCTTTGATTTTTGATTGAGGAAGAACGAAAGAAGTGAAGAAGAAGAACTGGGGAAGCCAAGAAGGGGACTACCGATTGGGACTTTTGGGAATTGGGGCTTTTGACTACTATTATTTAATTATTAAAAGTTCAAAATATAATTGAATTGAGAATAGAAGAAATAAAAAATTATTAATTAGTCAATTTGACTAGTGACTAATAAATAGTACTATTGTACTAAGTAAAACAAACTTAAAAAATTATTAATTAGTCAATTTGACTAGTGACTAATAAATAGTACTATTGTACTAAGTAAAACAATATTGTAGCAAGCGGGTTTCGAACTCGCGTCGAGTGACAAGGAGTAGGTCTTACGCTTACAAGCAGATCATTGCTCCAGGCATAATTTTATTAATGAGGGGTCAAGAAAAATATTTAAGGGGTCACCAACGTATATACAACTATGTATATACAGAGTTTTTGCAAAGTTAACAGGTTCACGTGACCCCTCAAGAACTGCTATAGGTCCGCCTCTGAACAAGCAGACACCGTAATAATAAAAAAGGAGTTAATCTCATACTCTATTCTAATCCCATGCCAAAATATCTCATCTTTGCAAACTCTAACACGTAGTGGTCCCATATCCACTTTGCTAAACCCTATTTCCTTAACACGTAATGTCGTCAAATCTTCCTTATTAACTACCACGTTTCAATTATGCATTGCCAACAACTCACCAATTTCCCCCACTTGTGGCCCTGATTACTGTTTCCTAAGAATACTGCCGTACTTATTTTCAGAAAAAAAGTACTCCTTTTTTTAATCATACAAATACTTTTGAATCCCTTTTTAATTTATTTAGGATTACAATTTTTAAAATTTTTTATTGTTCTTTAACTCCATATCCAATCAAACAAATTCACATAAATTAAAACGAAGGAAGTATTTTAACTGTATCAATGAAAATCCATGGGGCTCTTTTCCCGTTGATAGGTACTATGACTTCGTAGCTTTCGTAGGTTTTATCATATTTATTTAATGCTCTAATTACCTTGGCATATCCCCTCACCACCCTACAACTTTTAAATATTGGTCCCCTTAGAAAACAAAATGATCAAAGATCTTATACTATATAAAAAAAAATTATGTACAAATCGTACTTCAGTTTCCATTGTCGCTCGCTTAACATGAAAGAGAAAAAATATCTTCCTGCTTTGTGGTGCTTTTCACAATTGATTTGGAAAGGCCATTAGTTGACACGTCGCACATGACAGATGAAGAGGGAACCTCTTTTGTTTTTTACATTAAACAAGTAAACAACTGGTGATCCTTTTCCTTTTAACTAGCCAAGTTGAATAAAGGATTGACATCCTTGTACCAGTTTATAGAGGAGTTCGAAACCTAAATGTCAATTTTTTGGAATCAAAATATATTTCTATTGTCAAAAAAAAATATTTTTCTATATATAATGCAGTATTATACTGCATTATACTTTAACGGTATTTCTGTCATTAAGGTGTAGTGCGGTGTAATACCGCGTTATACCTGTTTGTGGGCCCACCAATTAATCTCCTGCATTTAACTGACATAACTGTAATTCAAATATATATATCGCGGTATTACACTGTGATATACTTATTTGTGGGCCCACCAATAAATCTCATGCGGTTAACTAACATAACAATAATTCAAATGGGTATAGCGCGGTGTAGTACCACGCTATACATCAAAAAATCCAGCCCCTCGAGCTAGGCATTGACTTATATAAAGGCATTATGATTTTATGAAAATCCATTCAAAAAATATTCTAACTTCCGTTCAAACTTTTCTTCTTGTTATCAAGCATTTTTTTATAATATCTGAAGAGCCAAAAATAAAGGTTTCATTATATTGGCGGGGGAGAGAGGTGAGATTGTAGTGGAGAATAACTCTGTGAGGTATAGTTCATCTCCACAGTATCATGTTAAATTGCCGCTTACAATGGAGTACGATAAATTGGCATCGTTGTTACCTAAAAAAATGAGTGTGAAGAAACGTTCGGTGAACCTTAAAGTAACCGATAGATTTCTGTGTTCTATGACTCCGTAGGGGTTTGCTTGTTATTCTGAGTTTAACATCGAAAATGATGAAACTTTTAGAGATTTTTTGTGGATTCCGGATGAATACAGGAAATTTATTGTGATAAAATTATTAAAAATGTACGTCAAGGCTGAAGACGTTGGCAATAATGAGATTGCGCAAAACAGGGATAACCCCCAGTCATCGGGTGGTTATTCTGGAGCAATTTTAGCCCAACAGGTTCCTGCTGAAAGAGTTTGGCCGGATCTTAATTTATCTCCGCGGGCGAACGAGGAGCGAGGAAATAATTTTTCTCCTACTTTACTAATCCACAAGACGACTGGTAAACTTCAATTTTTCTTTCTGTTACGATGTTTATTTTTTGTTGAATTGAATTTGTATTAATAGTCATATTTTTCACAGGGGGTACCATCCGGATATGAATTTTACAAGTTACGACCCCACGCCCAGTTGGAATATGCGTAGTTCTGGCGTGTTGGATCACGGTGGTCCATCCGGGAGTCATCACCAACAGGAAAATATCCATCATAGAATGTCAACGCAGTACGACTTGTAAGTGAAGTGATATAGCTATATGTAAAATATTTATCAATTTGAGTAGCTTATCATTTTGTTCTTTTTGTGTAGTGAAAACGAGCAACTTGATGGTCCTGACCTCACTCAGTTGCCCGTAGACGACGTATTTACTCATGATTTGGTAGATGCGCAGAATTAGGAAGATAATAGTGATTATGACAATAATGCCGGTGAGTCTGGAGATGACACAACCTTCCCTGACGAGGGTGATGATAAGGAGGAAGTGAACGTCGAATCTGAGCTGACGAGGGATCATGCTCCTCCACCTCCCGTTAGACCAAGAGTCTACGAGTCCCACGTGCCGTTTCATGAACGGAATATTCCCTACCTTGATAATTTGCCAAGCATGCCGGATGTGGATGCCCTCACAAGGGATGCTAACGAATTTCGGTCAGCAATGTAGGATGAGTCTAGACTAACGGTGCTGGCAAAAGGCATGTATTTTCCTGATAAAGCTCTCTTAACAAGGGCTGTAAAAATGTACAACATAAAAGAGTGTCGTGAGATGATTGTATGGGAGTCAACTCCGGAGGTATACAAGGTTAAATGTCGTAGACACTTTATGGGTTGTAATTGGATGTTGCATGCGATCAAGAAGGAAACATGGTTGTGGAAAGTAGGTAAATATATTAGCACTCACAGATGTGAAATGTACGCATTCAATCAGAATCACTTCAACTTGGATGTAGACTTGATTTCTCTTGTCTTGATTCGACACTTGGAAGTGTCCATTAGGTACAAGATCAAAGAGTGTATTACATCCATCCACCAGGAATATGGGTGTACTATAACCAAAAGAAAGGCATATCTCGGGCGCAAACGTGTATTTGAAATTATTTATGGTGACTGGGATAAGTCATTTTCATCTCTACCTAGATACATGGCCGCACTAAAATACTTTAACCCCGGGACTGTTGTTGAATGGAGGCATAAACGGAGTTCGGGAATACCGGAATATATTTTCAACTATGTGTTCTGGTCATTTAAACCAACAATTGATGGTTTTGTGCATTGTCGTCCGGTAATTTCCATAGACGGTACACATGTCTATGGAAAGTATGATATTAAGCTTTTGATCACAGTTGCAGTAGATGCCAACGGACAAATATTTCCACTAGATTTTTCCATTTGTGCCAATAAAAGCGAAGAGACGTGGACGCTTTTTTTGAACCACTTGAAGTAGCACGTTGTCAAACAGCGTTCAGGTATTTGTCTAATATCTAATCGGCATGGTGGTAGTTTAAGTTCTGTACGACATTTTCCTGAATGGCAGGAACCCTATGCATACCACTGTTACTGTGTGAGGCACCTGAAGGCCAATTTCCAGAAGAAATATCTCGAAAAAGCCTTGCATGATTTAATTTGGATGGTTGCAACTGAGCAACAGTAGTGCAAATTCACGAGGCGCATGGAAGCGATCCGGTAGTTAGACGAAAGAGCCTATAATTGGCTGATGGGACATGAGCTTCACAAGTGGACATTGCATGCTGATGGTGGCAGACGATGGGGAGCCCTGACTACAAATGTGTTAGAGTCATTCAACAGCTTATTGAAGTTTGTATGTGGATTGCTTGTCACTGCCATCGTCCGGATGACATTCAAACATATTGCGGAGAGGTTTGTTGAAAGGCATAAAGCTACATCGGAATTGATGGACATGGATGTTCAATTTATGCCAATACCGATGAGAAGATTTGAGAAATACAGGAGGCGAGCACATTGGCATTTATTGTTACAGTATGGTCACGATGGGGTGTTTTTAAAGTTCGCACCACTATCCGCGGACACCGGGGGAATAATCTACAAACCGTGAATGAAGGCAACAGGTTGTGTTCATATGGGAAATAGACCATCTACCACATACCATGCGCACATACCATGAAGTGCTTTCAACAAGTTGGTTTAGGGGCAACCAACTATGTTGATAGACAATGCAGTGTTACTGCATACGTAAACACATATAGTGGGCAGTTGCAGCCATTGGGTGCTGAGCATTATTGGCTGCCAGAACCATTTAAAATTCTGTGTAACAAGGACTATTTGCACAAGCTACAAGTGTAAAAGAGAACGTGTATACGGAACCAAATGGATATTGGTGGTTCCGTTTATGTGCGTTAGTGTGGAATATGCTCGCAAACAGGACACGACCGTCTTAAATGTCCTTCAGCTGGTCTAGGTGGCGGTGGTAATCCAGCTCCTGGTGCAAGTTCGTCTAATGTGCCCAACTATCAAAGATACACCTAGTCTTTTGTTTTCGTAATGTTTTTTGTAATAAGTGTCTGTACTTGTTTATGTTGTAATATCTATCAAATAAAATTATGTTCCACAGTCATGTTACATCTTATTATCTAACATGACCTTTTGAATTGGGATGATGATACGATAGTTCCAACATTCAACTTATTGGTGTTAGTAAAGAAGACCAATATGAAGATTGAAATTTCATAACATTATAATTGAAGAGAAAAAAGCACAACAACCATAACTAAAGCAACATACATATAAACAAAAGATAATAAAAGGATAAATCAAGACAAAGCTGTTTCGTTTCAGAAAAATTAATATGTATAGCGCGGTTAAATACTATATTTTGTGTGTTGTCTTGTCGGTCTGAAAGGCTGACTGATTGCGAAAAAGCTATTTTGTTTAGTGTCAACAATCGGATTTCCCGCTCTCGGGAGTCGTGATGGCACCTATTAATGTGAGCTAGGCAAGCCGACTGTTTTGAACAATTAACTTTTTCCCCATTTTAATCCTTTACAAGAAATTATGAGTAATAACTTAAAGACATCGGAATTTATATCAAGCGGAAGAAAAATAATAAAACTACTGAGTATAACCAATACAACTGTTTAAACATGTGATGACCCAAAAGGTCATCACTTGTGTTGCAAGTGAATTCAGTGTTCCGAGGCCTAAAAAACCTCCTTTTACCCCACCTTGGTTTACGTGCATGGTCCGGACCTATATCCGGAAAGCCTTCTATGCGAAAATATGAGAAATAGAAATTTTAGAGTTAAAAATTTAATTATGGTTGACTTTGGTCAATATTTGGGCAAACGAACCCGGATCTGGGTTCCGACGATCCCGGGAGGTCTATAGTAAAATATGGAACTTGGGTGTATGCCCGGAACTGAATTCTAAGGTCCCAAGCCTTAGAAATTAATTTTTGAAAGAAATTGTTTTACTGAATTATCTAGGAAATAAAGAAAAGAATTAATGTTTGAAACCATTGTTATCGGGCTCGTATTTTGGTTTCGAAGCCTGGTACAAACTTGTTATAGTATTTGAAAGATAACTGTGAAATTTGGTAAACAACAGAGTTTATTTGACGTGAGTTGGACTTCCAGTTGAAGAGTTATGAACTTTGAGAGTTCTTGATGAAAATATTGAGTTTTGAGGTTTAATTCATGATTTTCATGTTATTTGGATGATGTGATCATACGAATATGTTCGTGGGATATTTTTGAGGTTGTGTGTATACTTGGGTTAGAGTTCCGAGGGCTCGATTGAGTTTCAGGTAGGTTCCGGGATGTCTTAGGGTTAAAACCAGATGTTGCAGATTCAGAGAAATTTCAGGTCACTGAACCCGCCAGTGCGGTCCGCAAGAAAATGTGTGCGACTACGGAAGGGGCCAGTGCGGTCCGCGGTAGACTTTGTGCGGTGCGCGGTGGAGGGCTATGCGGCCACAGTTGACTTTGTGCGGTCTGCACAGGGAGTCTTAGAGGCGTATAAATAAACAGGATTTTCAGTTATTTTTTATTTTCCAAAACCCCAAAAACATAAGAGGCGATTTTTCAAATAACCTTTCTTCTCCAAGACATTAGTAAGTGATTTCTAACTCGTTTTCTTCAATCATTAACGTCTTTTAACATGATTTCAACTCAAAATCAATGATTTTCATGGGGGAAATTGGGTGTTTGGGTAGAACCTAGGTTTTTCAAAAATTGGGGATTTGGACCTCGATTTGAGGTCCGATTTCAAAACAAATTATATATTTGGGCTCGTGGGGGAATGGGTAATCTCGTTTTGGTTCGAACCTTGGGTTTTGACCATGTGGGCCCGTGGGCGATTTTTTGACTTTTTGGATAAAACTTTAGAAAATTCATTTTCATGCATTGGGGTTGATTCATTTAGCGTTTATTTACGTAATTAAGTAACTTGTGACTAGATACGAGCGAATTGGTGGTGGAATCAAGGGGTAAAGCTATAGTTGAATCGTGAATTGTGTTTGTGGCATCGAGGTAAGTGTTTGGTCTAACCTTAGCTTGAGGGATTAGGATTTGTGTCTTATTTGCTACATGTTAATTGTGGAGTACGACGTATAGGCACGATGACGAGTATCTATACGTTGGTGTCAAGCATGCCCGTGAGTCTTGTATTATAATTGTTATGACTTCGTTATGGTTTATTACGCTTCATATGTTACTATCACCATTGTTCCCTTGCCGGGATGTTTCTTTGATATTAATGATCCCTTGCCGGGATGTTTGTTTTGATAGTATTGTTCCCTTGCCGGGATGTTTGTTTTGATATTATTATTCTCTTGCCGGGATGTTGTTGAAATATCATTGTTCCCTTGCCGAGAAGTTGTTATATTGCTCTTGTTCCCTTTCCGGGATTCCCTGTGATTAATGTTGGCTTGTATAGGGGAGCAAGTGGTACGCCTAACACAAGATATAATAAAAAAGGAGCGGGTGGTACACCGACCACAAGATATAATGAAAAGGGAGCGGGTGGTATGCCTACCTCAAGATATAATAAAATGAAAGCGGGTGGTACGCCTACCACAAAATATGATGAAATGAGAGCGGATGGTATGCCTACCACAAGATATGATGAAATGGGAACGGGTGGTATGCCTACCACAAGATATAATGAAATGGGAACAGGTGGTACGCCTGCCACAAGATATAATGAAATGGGAGAGGGTGGTATGCCTACCATGAGATAAATCAAATGGGAGCGGGTGACACGCCTGCCACGAGATAAATCAAATGGGAGTGGGTGGCACGCCTGCCACGAGATATAGGAAATGGGATCGGGTTGCACACCTGTAACAAAATGTGAAAAGAAAGTGAAATCTGCCTTTGTTTTCCTTATTCTTATTAGCGGTTGGATTTTGATTCTTTTATAGTTCTCTTGATATTCTGTTCTACCTGTTTTCCCCGAAGCATGTTTCCCCTTCCCATCTTTATTTATTTATTCTGCTTTACTTTCTGTTGTATACTATAGAACTGCACAGGTTTATTTGGTAGTCTGGTCCTAGCCTCATCACTACTTCGCTGAGGTTAGGCTAGACATTTACCAGCACATGGGGACGGTTGTGTTGATACTATACTTTGCACTATGTGCAGATCCCGGAGCAACTTTTGGATCGTAGTGTGGAGGCTACCTTCAGTCCACGCGGAGATCCAACGTAGACCTGCAGGCGTCCGCGGGCCCTGACGTCTCCCTCTATCCCTATTTCCTATTTCAGTTTCCTTTTATTCAGAAATAGTGTATTGTCATTTTCTTCGGAATTTGTATGTAGTAATCTCTTAGACCGTCTGTGACAATGTGACACCAGGTTTTGGGTGCTTTAGGTTTTAAGAGTTGTAATAGATGCAGATTTCAGATATTTAATTGTTATCTTTCGCCTAATTATTTAAAGTTCCGCTGTTTTCATGTTATCGCCTTATATTTGTTTTAAATAAATAATCGGTTAATGAAGTAATTAGATCAAAGATTTAGCTTGCCTAGCTCACATTAGTAGGCACCATCACTACTCCCGAGGGTGGGAAATCTGGGTGGTGACAAAACAAGACTACCTAGAACTGAAGTCATAGCTTCACAGACGGTCTAAGATTGCTACAAACAAAGTCTGAAAGATAAATAATACACTGTCTCTGAAATATGTAAATGACACAGGATGAAGGGATAGAGGGAGACGTCAGGGCCTGCGGATGCCTGCAGGACTACCTTGGATCTCCGTATAGACTGAAGGCAGTCACCCAAGCTAAGGTCCAAAAGCTACTGCTCGGGGATCTGCACACAGTGCAGAGTATAGTATCAGCACAACCGACCCCATGTGTTGGTAAGTGCCTAGCCTAACCTCGGCGAAGTAGTGACGAGGCTAGGTCCAGACTACCAAATAAACCTATACAGTTTAACTATATACAGAGAAAAAGAAGAACAGAAATGTACAGTCAAGTATAGGAAGGGGAAACATGCTGCGGGAAAACATCAAGTAAGAGTAGAAAGACAATAGGTAAATAAGAGGAATACAATATCTCAGCTATCAACAAGAATCAAGAATCAATAAGTGCACGGCATCACCCTTCATGCTTTTACTCTCGTCCTCACCATATAATCAATATAATTGGCATGGAATGGTACATTGTGCAGCACGACATCACCCTTCGTGCTTTACACTCTTCCTCACGAAACATACACGGCATCACCCTTTGTGCTTTAACACTCTCTTACCAAAACAATACACGACATCACCCTTCGTGCTTTAACACTCTTCCTCACCCAAACAACAATCACAAACAATAGGGCAATAAATGAAATTACAATATGAACCCCGTCAAGGGAACAATAGTTCAACAATCTAGTCCCGGTAAGGGAACAACATCAAAGAAACATCAACATCCTGGCAAGGGAAATAATATTAAACGCAATAATATCGCGGCAAGGGAGGCAATATAATGATTCTCTTCTCTTTTTCACTTTTACTTCACAAATTACTTCACAACTTGAGCCAATGCTCTAAAAGGGTTCAATTACCACTTATACTTTTTGCCTTTCATTATACAACTTGAGCCAACGCTCCTCAATGTTCAAATATCACAATTATTTCCACAAACTTTGCACAAGAATAGGAATCATCACCAAGGCATGAATAATACAATAAAGTCATAATAATCATAATATAAGACTCACGGGAATGCTTGACACCAACGGATAGATACTCGTCACCATGCCTATACGTCGTACTCAACAAATACCACATAGCAAATAGGACTTGACTCCTAATCCCTCAAGTTAAGGTAAGACCAAATACTTACCTCGATGCCACGAACACAATTCAAGTCTCAACTATCGCTTTAACCCTTGATTCCACCACTAATTCGCTCGTATCTAGCCACAAGTTACTTGATTACATCAATAAATGCTAAATGAATCAATTCTAATGTATGAAATAAGTTTTGCAAAGTTTTACCCAAAAAGTCAAAAATTGCCCCCGGGCCTACATGGTCAAAACCGGAGGTTCGAACCAAAACCTGATTACCCATTCCCCCACGAACCCAAATATATAATTTGTTTTGAAATCGGACCTCAAATCGAGGTCCAAATCCCCAAAATTTGAAAAACCTACCCAAATCACCCAATTTCCCCAATGAAAATCATTGATTTTGAGTTGAAATCATATGAAAAGATGTTAAAGATTGAAGAAAACTAGATAGAAATGACTTACAATTGATTTGGAGAAGAAATTTCCTTTGGAAAATCGCCCAAGAGAGTTTATGTTTTGAGGAGATATGAAAAATGGTTGAAAATGCGTTTAAGTGCGAATGTACAGGTGGCAGGTATCACAATTGTGACCAGGGTTCACAATTGTGAACCCAGACTCTGCTAAGATCGCATTTGCGAAGTGACCTTCGCATTTGCGAAATCGCTTTTGGTAACATCCAGTCGCATTTGCGATGACAGACCTAAGTGGGGAGCATTGCATTTGCGATGAAAAATCTCGCATTTGCGAGGAATGGCTGGCCTGGGCTATTTCGCATTTACGACTCAGCCCTCGCATTTGCGAGCTAGGCTTCGCAAATGCGAAGCCTGCAGGCTTGCAATAGAACAGCTGAAACCTGCAATTTTCCCAAGTCCAAATTCCACCCCGTGGCCTATCCAAAACTCATCCGAGCCATCGGGGCTCCAAACCAAACATGCACACCAACCTAAAAACACCATACAGACTCGCTTGTGCATTCAAATCACCAAAATAACATCAACAACTATGAATTTAGCATCAAAATCATGAAATTTCTGAAGAACTTCAAATTTTCCAATTTTCTCAAATACGGTCTGATTCACGTCATTTCAAGTCTGTTTCTTACCAAATTTCCCAGAATCATCTTAAATCACGTTTAAGACTTGTACCGGGTTCCGAAACTAAAATATGGGCCCGATACCATAAAATTTTAAACGCATTGTATTTTCAAAAACTCATAAATATTCGAGAAAACAATTTTTTTAAAAATTCATTTCTTAGGCTTGAGACCTCAGAATTCGATTCCGGGATACGCCCAAGTCCCATGTTTTCCTACGGACCCTCCGGGATTGTCAAATCATGGGTCCGGGTCCGAAGTCAACTTAAATTTATTTTAAAGTCAAAATTCATCATTTTTCACAGATTTTCATATATTGGCTTTCCGGCTACATGCCCGGACAGTGCACGCAAATTGAGGTGAGATAAAAAGAGAGTTTTAAGGCCTCGAAATGCATAATTTATTTTTAAAACAAGTTATGACCTTTTGGGTCATCACATTCTCCACCTCTAAAACAACTGTTCGTCCTCAAACGGACAGAAGAAGGAAGTACCTGAGTCGGGGAAAAGATGGGGATAACGGCTCCGCATATCGGACTCGGACTCCCATGTCGATGCCTCAACAGTATGACCTCTCCATTAAACACGAACAGAAGGAATAATCTTCGATCTCAACTGATGAACCTGCCGGTCTAGAATAGCCACCAGCTCCTCCTCATATGACAAGTCCTTGTCCAACTAGATAGTGCTGAAATCTAACACGTGGGATGGATTGCCGTGATTCTTCCGAAGCATGGACACATGAAATACTGGATGCACGGCTGATAAGCTCGGCGGCAACGCAAGTCTGTAAGCCACATCTCCTACTCGATCAAGAATCTCAAACGGGCTAATGAACCTAGGGCTAAGCTTGCCCTTCTTTCCAAATCTCATCACGCCCTTCATAGGCGACACCCGAAGCGATACCTGCTTACCGACCATGAATGCCAAATCACGAACCTTGCGATTGGCATAACCCTTTTGCCTGGACTGAGCTGTACGAAGCCTATCCTGAATGATCCTAACCTTGTCCAAGGCATCTTGTACTAGATCCGTACCCAACAACCGAGTCTCTCCATGCTCAAACCATCCAACTGGTGACCGACACTGCCTACCATACAAAACCTCATAAGGAGCCATCTGGATACTCGACTGGTAGCTGTTGTTATAGGCAAACTCCGCTAGAGGCAAAAACTAATCCCACGAGCCTCCAAAGTCAATGACACAAGCTTGGAGCATATCCTTCAAAATCTGAATAGTCCGCTCGGACTGCCCGTTCATCTGAGGATGAAACGTTGTGCTCAACTCAACCCGTGTGCCCAACTCTCACTAAACTGCTCTCCAAAAATGTGAGGTAATCTGCGTACCTCGGTCCGAAATGATATACACGGGCACACCATGAAGATGAATAATCTCCCGGATATAGATCTCAGCTAACCTCTCAGAAGAATAAGAGACTGCCACAGGAATGTAATGCGCTAACTTGGTCAACCTATAAACAATAACCCACACTGCATCGAACTTCCTCCGTGTCTGTGGGAGTCCAACAACGAAATCCATAGTGATCCGCTCCCACTTCCACTCGGGAAGCTCAATCCTCTGAAACAAACCACCAGGCCTTTGATGCTCGTACTTAACCTTCTGACAATTCAAACACCGAGCCACACACGCAAGATATCCTTCTTCATCCTCCTTCACCAATAATGCTGCCGCAAATCCTGATACATCTTAGAGTACCAGGAACTATAGGCCTCCTCTAAAATTAACTCTCGAAGTCCATCTACATTAGGCACACAAACTTGACCCTGCAATCTCAAAACTCCATCATCTCCCAGGGTAACTTGCTTGGCACCTCTGTGCTGCCCCGTATCTCTGAGGACACACAAATGAGGATCATCATACTGCCGATCTCGGATATGCTCCAATGAAGAAGAACGAGCGACTGTGCAAGCTAACACACGTTTGGGCTCAGAAACATCCAACCTTACGAACTGATTGGCCAAAGCCTGAACATCCAAAGCAAGTGGTCTCTCACCGACCTGAATATAAGCAAGACTGCCCATACTGGTTGACTTCCTACTCAAAGCATCGGCCACCACATTGGCTTTTCTCAGATGATATAAGATGGTGATATCATAGTCCTTCAATAACTCCAACCACCTTCTCTGCCTCAAATATAGCTCCTTCTGCTTGAACAAATATTGCAGACTCTTGTGATCCGTGAACACCTCACATGCCACACCATACAGATAATGCCTCCAAATATTCAATGCATGAACAATGGCTGCCAACTCCAAATCGTGAACCAGATAGTTTTTCCCATGAATCTTCAACTGCCGTAAATCATAGGTAATAACCTTGCCATCCTGCATCAACACCACATCAAGTCCAATACGAGATGCATCACAATAAACCGAATAAGGCCCGAAACCTATGGGCAAAACCAACACCGGCGACGTAGTCAAAGCTGTCTTGAGTTTCTGAAAGCTCGCCTCACACTCGTCTGACCATCTGAACTGGGCACCCTTCTGGATCAACCTAGTCATCAGGGCTGCAATAGATGAAAACCCCTCCACAAACCGATGATAATAGCCTACCAACCATAAGAAACTTCGGATCTCTGTAGCTGATGCTGGTCTAGGCCAGTTCTTGACTGCCTCAATCTTCTTCGGATCAACCTGAATACCTTCTGCTGATACAACATGACCCAGGAATGTAATTGAACTCAACCAGAACTCACACTTCGAAAACTTAGCATACAGCTGACTATCCCTCAAAGTCTGAAGAACCACTCTAAAATGCTGCTCATACTCCTCCCGGCTATGGGAATAGATCAAAATATCATCAATGAAGACTATCACGAACGAATCCAAGTAAGGGCTGAACACTCGGTTCATCAAATCCATTAAAGCTACTGGGGCATTTGTCAACTCGAATAATATCACCACGAATTTATAATGCCCGTACCAAGTGCAGAAAGCTGTCTTAGGGACATCAGATGCCCTAATCCTCAATTGATGATTGCTAGATCTCAAGTCAATCTTCGAGAATACCTTGGCACCCTGAAGCTGATCAAACAAATCATCAATCCTTGGCAATGGATGCTTATTCTTGATTATGACCTTGTTCAACTGCCGGTAATCAATACACATTCTCATCGATTCATCCTTCTTCTTAACAAACAAAACCGGCGAAACACTAAATCTAATGAAACTTTTTTGAATCAAGTCTTGCAATTGCTCCTTCAACTCTTTCAACTTAGGTGGGGCCATACGATATGGCGGAATAGAGATGGGCTGAGTGCCCGGAGCCAAATCAATGCAGAAGTCAATATCCCTGTCGGGTGGCATACCCGGCAGGTCTGAAGGAAATACCTCAGGAAACTCACGAACAATAGGCACAGAATCAATAGAAGGAACCTCAGCACTAGAATCACGAACATATGCCAAATAGGCCAAACACCCCTTCTCGACGATATGCCGAGCCTTCATATATAAGACAACACTACGGGTAGAATGATTAGGAGTCCTTATCCACTCTAAACGAGGTAAACTCGGCAAGGCTAAGGTCACAGTATTGGCATGGCAGTCTAAGATAGCATGGTAAGGTAATAACCAGTCCATCCCCAATGTGACATCGAAATCAACCATGTCCAGAAGAAGCAAATCTACACGAGTCTCAAGACCCCCGATCACAACTACACACGAACGATGGACTCGATCTACCATAATAAAATCACCCACCGGTGTAGACACATAAACAGGAGCACTCAAAGAATCACTAGGCATGACCAGATACGGTGCAAAATAAGATGACACATAGAAGTATGTAGATCCTGGATCAAATAAAACCAAAGTATCTCTATTACAAACCAGAACAGTACCTGTGATAACTGCATCGGAAGCCTTAGCCTCGAGCCTGGCTGGAAGAGCATAACATTGGGGCTGGACCCTACCACCCTGAACTATATCTCTGGGACGACCTGCTGCTGGCTAGCCTCCACCTCTAGCGGCCTGAGCTCCACCTCTAATACTTCTTCCTCCACCTCTAGCACCTATACCCCCACCTCTAGCTGGTTGGGCGGGTTGTGGAACACTTTGTGCCTAAACCATGGCACGGGAACCCTGATACTGAGAGCTGCTCGATGCTCAAGGGCAAAACATAGCAATATGACCCATATCACCACATGTATAACAAGCCCTCGGCTATTGAGACTGCTAACCCTGACGACTAGAATGACAACCCTGAAAACTCTGGAGCGGCGGTGTACTGATAGGAGCTGGTGGTGCACTGTAGGACTGCTGATCAGAATACTGCATATGAGAACCATGACCACCTGAAGCACCGTGAGAAACCTGAAGTGCTGACTGAAAAGGCCTAGGAGGATGGCCTCTACCATACGAATCCCTGCCTCCAGACGAGGTACCACTGAATCGGCTTGAATGATGAGGCCTCTTGTCAGACCCTTGACCACCTCCCTGCGATAGAACCATCTCAACTCTCCTGTCCACATTGGCCGCCTCCTGAAAAAAAAATCTCACTCCCCGTCTCCTTGGCTATCTGAAGTCAAATAGGCTGGATAAATCCCTCAATGAACCTCATCACCTTCTCTCTCTCGGTGGGAAGTATGATAAGAGCATGATGGGCCAAGTCGATGAATCTGGTATCATATTGAGTAACGATCATAGAACCCTGCTGGAGACACTCAAACTACCTCTGATAGATCTCTCTCTGGGTGATGGGGAGAAACTTCTCCAGAAATAGCTGAGTAAACTGCTCCCAAGTCAAAGCTGGTGATCCGGCTGGTCTAGCCAAACAATAATCTCTCCATCAAGTCTTGGCAGATCCAGATAAGCGAAAAATAGCAAAATTGACCCCATTGGTCTCCACTATCCCCATGTTCCTGAGAACCTCATGACAGCTGTCTAGAAAATCCTGGGGATCCTCAAAAGATGCACCACTGAAAGTAGTAGTGAAGAGCTTGGTGACCTGTCCAACCTCCACAAAGCATCGGCAGACATAGCTGCTCCATCACCGGTCTGAGCTACCACACCCGGCTGAACTGCTCCAACTGCCTGAACTGCTGGAGTCTAAAACTGGGGAGCCACCTTGTCCGGAGTGCGAGTAGCAGGAGTCTGGGCTCCTCCTCCAGCTTGAGAGACGGTTGGGGCTACATGAAGCAAGCCTGCCCAGGTGACACTCTACATAAGACCCACTAGATGGACCAGAGCATCCTGGAGTACTGGGGTAGAAATAAACCCCTCTGGGACCTGATCTGGGCCCACCGGAACTGTCGGGGCTAGAACCTCATCATCAAAGTTAACCTGAGGCTTCGTCGCTAGTGTTGCTGCTTTGGGATCTACACATAGTGCAGAGTGTAGTATCAACACAACCGACCCCATGTGTTGGTAAGTGCCTAGCATAACTTTGGCGAAGTAGTGACGAGGCATGGACCAGACAACCAAATAAACCTGTGCAGTTTAAATATATAAAGCGGAAAAGAAGAACAGAAATGTACAGTCAAGTATAGGAAGGGGAAACATACTGCGAGAAAACATCAAGTAAGAGTAGAAAGACAAGAGGTAAATAAGAGGAACATAGTATCTCAGTTATCAACAAGAATCAAGAATCAATAAGTGCACAGCATCACCCTTCGTGCTTTTACTCTCGTCCTCACAAAAGAATCGATATAAATTACACGGCATCATCCTTCGTGCTTTTACTCTCATCCTCACCATATAATCAATATAATCGGCACTGAATGGTACATCATGCGGCACGACATCACCCTTCGTGCTTTACACTCTTCCTCACGAAACATACTCGGGCCCTCGGCATCACCCTTCGTGCTTTAACACTCTCTCACCAAAACAATACACGACATCACCCTTCGTGCTTTAACACTCTTCCTTACCCAAACAACAATCACAAACAATAGGGCAAGGAAATAAATGAAATTACAATAAGAACCCCGGCAAGGGAACAATAGTTTAACAATCTAGTCCCGGCTAGAGAAAAACATCGAAGAAACATCAACATCCCGGTAAGGGAAATAACATCAAAAGCAACAATATCCCGGCAAGGGAGGCAATATAATGATTCTCTTCTCTTTTTCACTTTTACTTCACAAATCACTTCACAACTTGAGTCAATGCTCTAAAAGGATTCAATTACCACGTATACTTTTTGCCTTTCATTATACAACTTGAGCCAACGCTCCTCAATGTTAAAATATCACCATTACTTCCACAAACTTTGCACAACAATAGGAATCATTACCAAGGCATGAATAATACAACGAAGTCATAATAATCATAATATAAGACTCACGGGCATGCTTGACACCAATGTATAGATACTCGTCACCATGCCTATACGTCGTACTCAACAAATATCACATAGCAAATAGGACACGACTCCTAATCCCTCAAGCTAAGGTTAGACCAAACACTTACCTCGATGCCACGAATACAATTCAAGTCTCAACTATTGCTTTACCCCTTGATTCCACCACCAATTTGCTCGTAGCTAGCTACAAGTTACTTGATTACATCAATACATGCTAAATGAATCAATTCTAATGCATGAAAATAAGTTTTCCAAAGTTTTACCCAAAAAGTCAAAAATTGCCTCGGGCCCACATGGTCAAAACCTGAGGTTCGAACCAAAACCCGATTACCCATTCTACCACGAACCAAATATATAATTTGTTTTGAAATAAGACCCCAAATAGAGGTCAACTCCCCAAAATTTGAAAAACCTAGGTTCTACCCAAATCACCCAATTTCCCTCATGAAAATCATTGATTTTGAGTTGAAATCATGTGAAAAGATGTTAAGATTGAAGAAAACTAGTTCGAAACGACTTATAATTGATTTGGAGAAGAAGTTTCCTTTGAAAAATCACCCAAGAGAGTTTATGTTTTGAGGAGATATGAAAAATGGTTGAAAATACATCTAAGTGTCAATTTGCAGGTTGCAGGTATCGTAATTGCGACCAAGGTTCGCAAGTGCGAACCCAAACTCTGCTAAGATCGCATTTGTGAATTGACCTTCGCATTTACGAAGTTGCTTTTGCGAACTTCCTGTCGCATTTGCGATGACAGGCCCAAATGGGGAGCATCGCATTTGCGAGGAAAAATCTCGAATTTGCGAGGAATGGCTGGCTTGGGCTATTTCGCATTTGCGACTCATCTCTCGCATTTGCGAACTCGCATTTGCGAGCCAGAACAACTGAAACCTGCAATTTTCCCAAGTCCAAATTCCACCTCGTGGCTTATCAAAACTCACCCGAGCCGTCAGGGTTCCAAACCAACCATGTACACCAACTTAACAACATCATACGGACTCGCTCGTGCATTCAAATCACCAAAATAACATCAACAACTATGAATTTAGCATCAAAATCATGAAATTTTTTAAGAACTTCAAATTTTCCAATTTTCTTAAATATGGTCCGATTCGTCATTTCAAGTCCGTTTCTTACCAAATTTCACAGACTCATCTTAAATCACGTATAAGACCTGTACCGGGCTCCGAAACCAAAATACTGGCCCGATACCATCAAATTTTAAACACATTTCATTTTCAAAAACTCATAAATATTCCAGAAAAAAATTTTCTTTAAAAATTTATTTCTCGGGCTTGGGACCTCGGAATTTGATTCCCGACATACACCCAAGTCCCATACGGACCCTTCGGAACCGTCAAATTATGGGTCCAGGTCCGTTTACCCAAAATGTTGACCGAAGTCAACTTAAATTTATCTTAAAGTCAATCGAGGTGAGACAAAAAGAGGTTTTTAAGGCCTCTGAACGCAGAATTTATTTTAAAATAAGTGACGACCTTTTGGGCCATCACATTTAGCCATTAAATACGCTGGATAATATTTTTCTCTCTCCTAATTTCTGTTCTTTCTCTCACAAGACTACCGTATATTATACAACTTTAGAAATCACGATCTCTCTCTAGCATCTCTCTATCTCTCTCTCAACGCTAGTCTCTTCTCCATGAATACAACCACGATTCTCCACTAATTCTTCTCCATTGTCTCGCGAAATTTTCAAATTTTTTTGCTCCAAAAAGTTGTGGTAAGTGTTAAAGTTGTTAGATTTTCGCTGGTACATTGCTTCTTCTGTTTCTCTTTACTATTTTTTTTTAGAAATAATCACCATTGTTATGCTTTCACTAGAAAACTCGAAATTTCATCTCCAATGGTTGATTCAACAACTCACAAGAGGGTTGCCCGACATCGAAACAAGCCTAATTTGAGAAATCTTCGAAAGAATCACACTTGCTGATGCGGGAAAGAGAAGAAAACTTATGGATCATGATTCGGGAGTTAAGGGAAAAGATACTTTATTTTTATTATATTCAATGTATTTCGGTGTATTCCATGTATTTTATTGTATTCACCGTCTTTAGTTTTTTTCTACTTTTTCAATATATTCACTGTATTTAACTATATTCAATATAATTATATAATTTAAAAGCTTCACTTTGTTTTACTGTTTTGTCCGGCAATATATATTCAATGTATTGTAGAATGTATTTATATATTTTGTTAATTAATATAATTTATGTATTCGGATGTATACATGTATTCAAATGTATCTGCAATATCATATGTTTTGCACTATAGATGACCTGCTATACTTCATGTATTTAATGTATTGTATGTATTTAACCGTATTCAATGTAATTATATAATTTTAATATATAAATCTATTTGTAAAGATACCACTAAAAATATTTTAATAAAGATACCGCTAAAAAGAAAGGATGGATTGAATCTCTGAATATTGCTCTGTTTTTGGGGTGTTTTTCGGCTGAGAATCTTTTATATAACTGGAAATAGAAATTTTGCGTGTTATAATTGAGATTTTTGAGTTATATTAGGAGTCTATCGCGTCAATTGATTCACTTACCCTTTTTTAAACAGCTGAAGACTTTTTTTTCTTCTTGCAGATTTCCGTTACTGTATTCACGAATACAACTCGCGAATACATATGAATACAGTCTATGTTTAGCTGGACTATTGATTTCTGCCGAATTTTGCTATTGTATTCATAAATACAGTAGCTTGAATACATCAAATACACTATATAACAAATGAAAACATAGTTATAGGAAGTAATTAAGTAAATGATAGTTATACCAATTAATAGCCACTAAACAATAGTCATTTCTGAAAATTCCTCTATAAAATAAGGGATCCAACTTTTCTTTATTCTGTCTTGTTTTAATTCTCCAGGCTTTAGGGGTCATTTGGTTGCTGACTAAAATTATGCAGGTATTAATAATGTCCGAATTAATTATATAGGGATTAGTTATGCAGGAATAAGTAATGCAGAGATTAGTTATACAAGAATTAGTTATGCAAAAATTGATTATGCAAGTATTATTTCTTTGGATGTTTGATTTATTGTATTAAAAATTAATATACATTATATAAATTTTAAAATAAAATATTGGCTTACAATTATACCTTTTGCCTTCTTTAGTTTTTTATTTTTTGCATTTTTATTTGGGCAACAATTAAAACAGGAACTTTGGGTGTTACTCTCACTTCCTCATCATAGAGTTGAACTAATGTCAAGTTGTAGTTATATTTCCACTCATTATGTTTGGTTTTTTCATTTTCTTGTAACTTCTTCCGATCACCTTGTTTTTATTTATTCTTTAAAAATGAGACAGGTCAAGGTATGTAATTGGTACAGCTAATCAAGTACATTGTTAATTTAAACATATCTAAGAATGAACTTTGTTAATTTTTTTATTTGTCGTGACACTACAACTAATCAAGTACATATAGTAATACAAGAAATTTTACTTATAACTAACGTGACCAGAACAGATGCAAACACAACTTTGTTTAAGTTGGCAACTCAAAGCAAATGAAAATAATGCAACAGAATTCACGAAGTGTACCTTATAAAGAGCATTTGAGTAGTCTGTACTTATTTCCTTTCACTAAGTGATTACTCCAATTGTTCAATACCCTGCAGGAAGAAGCTTTTAGATACAAGTATAAGATAATAAGGATCTAAACACACCTAGCAGAAAATGACAAACTTACCATGAGGTCAACGTTTCCAGCAATATGAAGAGCATCTGAGTTGGCTACTTTACAAAAACGGGAAAGGGTTCAACATGCCCCTAAACTATTGAAAAACGTTTAAAAATACCCTTCATTCATTTATTGGGCTAAAAATAATCTTTCATCCACCTTTTTGGTTCACTTATGCCCTTTGACCGTTAGGTCAATGCTGAATTAAAAATAATTATTATTCTTTTTGTAAAACTTAAAAAAAAATATTTTACAAAATATTTTTTTTTGTAACGACCCGACCGGTCGCTTTGAGCTTTTGCATTTCGCTCGCCAGTTCTCGGGCATGACTTGCCCCGTGTGGTGTATTATGACTTGTAAATCGTTGGTTTTGGTTTTCAGGGTAATCGGAATGAATTTGGAAGAACAGTTCTCAGTTGAAAGCTTAAAATTTGAAAGGTTTGACCAAAATTTGACTTATGTGTATTTGATCTCAGATAGAAATTTTTATGATTTGGCTAGCTCCGTTAGGTGATTTGGGACTTAGGAGCGTGATCGGAATGCATTTTAGAAGTCCGTGGAAGGTTTAGGCTTGGATTGGCGAAATTGAGATTTCGGCGATTTCCGGTTGATAGGTGAGATTTTGATATAAAGGTCGAAATGAAATTCCGAGAGTTGCAGTAGCTTCGTTATGTCATTTATGACTTGTGTGCAAAATTTCAGAGTTCTTGGAGTTCTTAGGCTTGAATCCTATGTTAAATTGGTGATTTGATGTTGTTGGAAGCGTTCCGAAGTGTTGAACAAGTTTGAACGATGTCATGGGATATGTTGGTACAATTAGTTTGAAGTTTCGGGGGTCCCGGATAGGTTCCGGGATATTTTAGGCCGAAAATCATAGCTACAGCAGGCCCCAGAACTCACCCACGCGGTCCGCACAAAAATAAGTGCGCCCGCGGTGAGTGCAGTGCAGACCGCACAAAAGCGGGCGCGGCCGCGGTAGGCATCGCGCGGACCGCACAAAAGTGGGCGCGGCCGCGGTGAAGAAATATTTCGCTGGTCCTACTTCGGAAGCTCATATCTTTTGATCTACAAGGAATTTTGAGATGATTCGAAAAAAAAAATTGTAGTCCTTCGTGTCTAGTTTCCAGAAAGGTAAAGATATCACAATTTGGACATCTTTAGGGAAAGTTATGGCCAAATTACTAAAACCTATCACTGCAAAGGAAGGCCTGTGCGACCGCGGTTGTTTTTTCGCGGACCTCACTGGCTAGGGCGGCCCGCGGTAGCTGAAATCTGAGGGGGTACTTATAAATACAAGATTTTGGATTTTTACTTAATATTTTGACCTAGAGAGCTCGGATTTTGACGACTTTTTGAAGGTTTTTCAAGAAATTCATCGGGGTAAGTGATTTTAACTCATATTTGGCTAGAGTACATGAATCTATCACTGAATTCATCATTTAATTCGTGATTTGGAATGGAATTTTGGAAGAAAATTGTGAAACCTTTCAAAAATGTAAAACGATGATTCGAGGGACCAAATGGTATCAGAATTGGATAATTTTGGTATGGTTAGACTCGTGAGAGTATAAGGATTCTAGTTTTGTGAATTTGGTCAAATTTCGAGATATGGGCCCGGGGCTCGGGTTTTAGTAATTTCGGGAATCGTGCCCTTTATTGATTGTTTTTGCTTGGGCTTTGTTCCCTTAGCATATTGTGACGTATTCATTCTGATTTTGGATAGATTCGACGCACGTGGAGGCCGATTTGAGGGGCAAAGGCGTTGCGAGCTAGAGATTTTGCCGGTTCGAGGTGAGTAATGATTGTAAATGATATCTGGAGGGTTTGAAACCCCGGATTTTCATATCGTAGTGCTGTATTGAGGTGAGACACGCGCTGGATGACGAGCGTGGGGTCTTTTACTATTGGGGATTGTGACTTGGTCCGTCCCGATTGATGATTTTACCGCGTATTTAACTGAAAACTAATTGTTATCATTATTATTTGGGCTGAATGTCATCTTTGGGCCTAGTGACAGCTATTTGAACCATTCGGGGATTGTTGTTTGATATTTTCTCACTGTTTGATTATATAGTTGAACTCAGTCATGTTATTTTCTACTGTTTTCAAAACTCAGCCATGTTTACTCTGCTCTAACACTTGAAATGGTATTTTAAATAATATTTTGGGCTGAGCATCATGTTTTACTGTTGCCCGAGGGGCTTATGTGAATTTTGACTGAGTAAGGCCGAGGGCTTGTATTGTAAGGATACTCTTGGATCGGGCTGCACACCGCAACAGTGAGATACTGATTTATATGAGGCCGATGGCCTAGATTTGATGCCACGAGATGGCTTGATATTGCGCTTGGTCCGTAAGGGGACCCTCCTGGAGTCTGCACACCCCCAGTGAGCGTCGTCGACGATAAATGGATCGGGCTGTACGCCGCAGTGATATATGGATTGGGCTGCACGCCACAGCGGTGCTGGTACTGTTCTAGGTGTTTATTTTATTTTATTTTTCTGCCATTATCTGTTGTTGTGCTACTTCATTTGATATCTATCTGATTGCCTGGCATTATCTGTTAATTGAGTGTTGCACCCGAGGGGCGGATTTTTGTGCTTATCTGCACTATTTGTTTTGCATTCATTTGCGTAACTGTTGAGAAATTCATTTTTCAAAAGAGTTTTAAACTGATCTAAGATATTTCTAAAGATTTCACAGCTTCACTATTTTTCTCAAAGGGTTTTTCACTGCCTCTCTACAGCATGTTGGTTGCTTTACGTGATTTCTTACTACTCAGTTGTTATTTACCTTTATTACTCACTGAGTTGGAGTACTCACTTTACTCCCTGCACCTTGTGTGTAGATGCAGGTATTTATACACTCGGTAGTGGGTTTTGAGCCGATCAGAGGCTAAGTTATCGGAGTTTAGCAAGGTGACCGCCAGCATTCGCGGCACCGTATTTCTTCCTTTTGTTTATCAGTCCTATTTTGTATAATTCAGATTGTGTAGTTGTATTTATACTCTAATAGATGCTCGTGACTTGTGACACCCCGGTTTGGGCTGTGTCGGGATGGTTTCCTCTATTGTCATCATTATTTCCCGCAAATTATGGCTATTATATCATGTTTAGAACTGTTTATGATATTTAATTATTTAAAAGAAATGTTCCGTTTTGGTCTGGCTGGCCTTGTCTTCACGAGAGGCACCATCACGACTGGGCTTCGGGAATTGGGTCGTGACAAGTTGGTATCAGAGCCTAGGTTACATAGGTCTCACGAGTCATCATCAGGTTTAGTAGAGTCTCGCGGATCGGTACGGAGACATCTGTATTTATCCTCGAGAGGCTGCAGAACCTTTAGGAAAACTTCACATTCTTGAATTCTTATCATGCATCCTTGATTCAGCTTGAAAAGTAACTCTTGAATTCCTTCCACGTGTTCGTATGTGCGCATGAGCGCTCAGTATCAGATATGTCGTGATGGCTTGTGATTCCCTGATCGAGGGGCGAGATATGATCTTTGTGAGTTTGATGTTGGGCCAGTCTAGAGGACTTGAGGCCGGATCTTTGCCTATGGCTTGAGCACCGAGGTGCTGATTGTGTGAGCAAGTGTTTTGAACTTATATGTTGGGTATTGTCCCTATTAGTGGGAATGACGACTGGACAGCTATGTGGCGAGTATGTTAGTACTGCGAGATGTATCTATATGACTTGGAAGTGACGAGGAAGGTCTACTGGATGATAGATGAACTATTAAGTGTTTTGATTTCCATTGTGATTGGATGTGTAGCCCCGAGTTATGGGCGTGTGAAGAATCTTTTCATGTCTTCTAGTTGGAGTGAAGTAAATTTCATGTTGCGGTATGAGTTCAGACTCAAGAAAAAAAATTAAGTGGTTGTGTGATGTGTATGGCGGTGGAAGGAATACAGAAATGTTAGATTGAGGCAAAGCAGGCGGGTTGTCTCCTACGGTGTTCTGAGATTGTGTGATCCTTATGCTGTCTGTTAGAAGATCTCATTCTCAAGTGAAACATATGTGTTGAAATTTAAATTTGGGTCACTTGGTAGAGTGGGCTTAACTGTTATGAGAGTAAATGCGAGATTTGCATAGAGTTAAAGTACCCGATGGTCGGTGTTTCAAGAGTTTATGAAGGACTGAGTCTAATCTCAATATGGTATTATGGAAGCAACAAAGTATACGCGTTCTAAGTTATGGTGCGTGTTTTGATCTATGGCTTTGAGCCAAGTGGGGGAGTCCGCTATTGAATAGCTGATTGCACGGTTATGTGCTCTAATGGTTCCAGTTTGAGGCTTATTTGTGAATTAGTCATGGCTCGAGTAAAGGAAATTTCAATAAAGGTTATGTTATGTCTTATGGGTGTACGAGAATCGGGGAATGACTTGAGTTGTGGTTGGTAAGGAATGCTCGGTGCATAGGGCAGGAAGTTGCTTGGTTATATTGAAATAAGGTCATATTCTGCGGTGTCGGAGCGCAAATAAAGCACAGGTTGTTCGGTTAGTTTAATCAATCTAACTGTGGTTTGAGTAGAGTGGATGCCTCTAGAGAATGGTCCTATTGTGTTCAAATTTTACATGCAATAATTGGAGGCTTTCAAGTTTTACTTATGGATAGAAACTGAGTTTTCCTTGGAAGACGTCAAGACTCTGGGGTTTCTATATTAATTGTGGGATTCTATATATTAGTATTAGGAGGTAACGGATTTAGATCCGCAGGAAGTTCTTCAGAGCGAAGTATTTCGAATGTTGTGCTTTTGGAATATTTGAGAGAGTAGTCAGCGGCTTATGGTTCTTAGACAGTGTGGTTTTATGCTTGAATCTTGTGTAGCAAGCCTGGGTTGAAGAATTATGGTGATATAGTAAGAGGGAATTGCAAGTTGAAGATGAATCAGAAGGAAGTTTAGATAGATGGAGCAGCTTGATAGTAGACCGGATCAGTATGGTAAGGATATGATTAACTCCTTGTGTGTGTTCGAGGTAATGAGTTCTTACAGGTATTTTGCAACAATGCTCTTGGGTTTTGATGGCTTGCTTAGCTTGGTCTAGTAGAAGGATCAGTTGAATTTGTGCAAATGGAATTCGGAGAGTCCTTGAGGATTTCTACTGCGGTTTGGAGATGTATATTTTCTATAGGCATGCGGAGCATGTGAGGTATAGTGATTTTTCTTCGTGATGGGATCAATGGAATGTTCTTGACTAGTTGACTACGTAGATGTCTGTGGCTTGGAAGGGAGATGAAGTTCTCATGTTATACTGGGATGGTATGGTATGAGCGATATGTAGTAGAGGATCGAGATTAGTGTGTGTAAGGTTCAGTTCAGTTCTGGAAGGGAGTTCATAAAACTCTTAGGCAGCGGGTAGTTTCAGATAATTAGAGAAATGAATGTCATATGGTTTGAGAAGGGATCTTCAGATGATTAAGGAAATGATTTGACGAGATTATATGTTTCAGAAAAAAAATAAAAGCAATGTGATTAAGTTGATGGCACTTCGGTAGTAGTGCGACACTTTCGGGCTAGATCAACTATTGATATTCGAGTTTGCTTGGTGGCATAGAAGAATTTTAGAGTATCTACGGTGATGTGACTAGGTATTAGAATTGTGGCATGTATTCGGACGGCGAAGTTGGGATCGGATGTGGTGGTTCATGTGTCGTCTGGATTTGGAGATGGAAGTTCTTATATTCAGGCTATGTGTGGTTGTAGATCGTGTATATCGGCACTGGTTAGTGACTATCGGGGGTTTGGAGACCCGAACGGATCTTTTTTTACTTGGTAGATTAGATCTTAGACGTGATATGAGGTTCAGACTGGTTGTCTCAGTGTTGTGTTATTCTGGGCTATTGCGCTAAGGCGACACTGTTGGCTATGCCGGAAAATGCCACGAATTGAGTGGCGATGTTTGATGGATCATGTCCTATTAGAGAGATTTTTACATTTTGAAGGCCTAGCGGACGGCTAGGAAGGATTTTCCTTTCTTAATTGGGCTCTTGTAATGGGAGCCAGTGCTGAGGCTCCTCATATTGATTCAGTTCCGGTGGTGAGGGACTTTTCGGATGTGTTTCTTGTGGCCGGGCATATCGCCAGGCAAGGTTGTTGATTTTGGTATTGATTTGATGGCGAGTACCGTATCGTATGGCACCGACAGAGTTAAGGGAGTTGTAGAGCAGCTCCAGGATTTTCGTGATAAGGAGTTCGTTGGCAGGCAAACACAGATGCGTGTTCTAATTTGAGTCGGCTTGGTTGGCTCCGAATTGTATTGCTGAGGGATGTGTTGATTCGATTGTTAATGAGCTTATTAGTAATCTGGGGAGATCTATGAGTCACCTTTCTGTGTTGCAAGGTGTTGTGCTTCGTTGGCTATAGGCACTTATGGTACGGTTCGCTTGGGGTTTCATAGTGGAAGTCGAGCGGGAAGAGAAATTTGGTGTTGCTCGGTGAATGGTGCATTGGTTATGTCCTGTCGGGTTTGTGTGATGTAGGTTATTTGCTCTACCGCGGGTATGATGATTTTCTTTGGTTCTAGACATCAAATTGTACGTGGTTATCGATTTCGAGCATAGTGACTTGAGGTGGTCCATATAGAGCAGTGTTGGATAGGATCACACATTGCAGAGAAGTTATGTAGAGGTATGATCTTGCGGGTTAGATTCGTGTGTTACGTTCCTACGATGCGAGTCGGGTTCTCAACCTTGTGTTGTGGCGGTACTAGTGAGCTTGAAGTACAAATCTTTCATTTGAGTCATTTTCATGATTGGAGGTATGTTCGGATTGTTGCTTATTGGTGCGCGTATTATGCAAGTCGTGGCTTAGGCCTATATTAAGGTGCCATGTCACCAGAGTAATGTGTTGGATTAGAGGAGATCGTTCGGATCTTTAATGAATACAAACAAATTCGATTTCAGCGTGTTGGGAGGATAAATATCGAGGTTCGGCTCAGAAATTTGCTATGGTCCTTGCCAAAGGAGAAGTGGCCTTATGAGTGGTTGATCTGAGAAATGGTTATGGTTTATTGTGTGTTTCATTTATCATTGACAGTATATGGAAGTGTTGGAATGAGACTTTAGTTGATAAGAGGTTTTCTGTCGGTATTCGGTTGTTATGTGCAACTGCTGTGAATAGAAGTTATCGCTACGAGTGTTTGAGTTATGTGTCATATCAAGTGATTGCACCTGAGATTGCAAGTATGGGTGATTACAGCTTGTTCGGGCTAATTATGAAAATAGATGTGAGATTCTGATCGTATCGATAACTTTAGAAGTGGAAATGTGGTTCTATGGTTTATGGGATTTGGACTGTAAAATTTTTAGTTACAATGTGTTATCAGAGCTATATGAGATAGGGTGACGTGGGATCACTCCCAAGCATATGCATGGTAAAGTTATTCAGTTATTGGTTGGCTTCTAGAACAACTCTTGGCACGTTCGAGGACGAACGTATGTTTAAGTGGGGGACAATGTAACGACCCGACCGGTCGCTTTGAGCTTTTGCATTTCGCTCGTCAGTTCTCGGGCATGACTTGCCCCGTGTGGTGTCTTATGACTTATGTAAATCGTTGGTTTTGGTTTTCAGGGTAATCAGAATGAATTTGTAAGAACAGTTCTCAGTTGAAAGCTTAAAATTTAAAAGGTTTGACAAAAAATTGACTTATGTGTATTTGATCTCGGATAGGAATTTTTATGATTTGGTTAGCTCCGTTAGGTGATTTGGGACATAAGATCGTAATCGGAATGCATTTTGGAAGTCCATGGAAGGTTTAGGCTTGGATTGGCGAAATTGAGGTTTCGACGATTTCCGGTTGATAGGTGAGATTTTGATATAAAGGTCGGAATGAAATTCCGAGAGTTGCAGTAGCTTCATTATGTCATTTATGACTTGTGTGCAAAATTTCAGAGTTCTTGGAGTTCTTAGGCTTGAATCCTATGTTAAATTGGTGATTTGATATTGTTGAAAGCGTTCTGAAGTGTTGAAAAAGTTTGAACGATGTCATGGGATGTGTTGGTACAATTAGTTTGAAGTTTCGGGGGTCCCAGATAAGTTCCGGGATGTTTTAGGCCGAAAATCATAGCTGCAGCAAGTCCAGGAGGGTTGCAGGCCCCAGAACTCACCCACGCGGTCCGCACAAAAATAAGTGCGCCCGCGGTGAGTGCAGTGCGGACCGCGCAAAAGCGGGCACTGGCTAGCGCGGACCGCGGTCGTTTTGGTGCGGCCCGCGGTAGCTGAAATCTGAGGGGGGTACCTATAAATACGAGGTTTTGGATTTTTACTTAATATTTTGACCTAGAGAGCTCGGATTTTGACGACTTTTCGAAGGTTTTTCAAGAAATTCATCGGGGTAAGTGATTTTAACTCAGATTTGGCTAGATTACATAAATCTATCACTGAATTCATCATTTAATTTGTGATTTGGGATGGAATTTGGGAAGAAAATTGTGAAACCTTTCAAAAATGTAAAATGATGATTTGAGGGATCAAATGATATCGGAATTGGATAATTTTGGTATGGTTAGATTCGTGAGAGTATAAGGATTCTAGTTTTGTGAATTTGGTCAAATTTTGATACGTGGGCCCGGGGCTCGGGTTTTGGTAATTTCGGGAATCGTGCCCTTTATTGATTGTTTTCGCTTGGGCTTTGTTCCCTTAGCATATTGTGACGTATTCGTTCTGATTTTAGATAGATTCGACGCACGTGGAGGCCGATTTGAGGGGTAAAGCCGTCGTGAGCTAGATATTTCGCCGGTTCGAGGTGAGTAATGATTGTAAATGATATCTTGAGGGTTTGAAACCCCGGATTTGCACATCGTTGTGTTGTATTGAGGTGAGACACGCGCTGGATGACGAGCGTGGGGTCTTCTACTATTGGGATTGTGAATTGGTCCGTCCCGATTGATGATTTTACCGCGTATTTAACTGAAAACTAATTGTTATCATCATTATTTGGGCTGAATGCCATCTTTGGGCCTAGTGCCAGCTATTTGAACCCTTCGGGGATTGTTGTTTGATATTTCCTCACTGTTTGATTATATAGTTGAACTCAGTCATGTTATTTTCTACTGTTTTCAAAACTCAGCCATGTTTACTCTGCTCTAACACTTGAAATGGTATTTTAAATAATATTTTGGGCTGAGCATCATGTTTTACTGTTGCCCGAGGGGCTTATGTGAATTTTGACTGAGTAAGGCCGAGGGCCTGTATTGTGAGGATACTCTTGGATCGGGCTGCACACCGCAGCAGTGAGATACTGATTTATATGAGGCTGATGGCCTAGATTTGATGCCACGAGATGGCTTGATATTGCGCTTGGACCGTAAGGGGCCCCTCCCAGAGTCTGCATACCCCCAGTGAGCGTCGTCGACGATAAATGGATCGGGTTGCACGCCACAGCGATATATGGATCGGGCTGCACGCTGCAGCGATGTTGGTACTATTCTAGGTGTTTACTTTATTTCATTTGTCTGTCATTATCTGTTGTTGTGCTACTTTATGTGATATCTATCTGATTGCCTGGCATTATCTGTTTATTAAGTGTTGTGCCTGAGGGGCGGATTTCCGTACTTATCTGCACTATTTGTTTTGCATTCATTTGCGTAACTTTGAGAAAGTCTTTTTTCAAAAGAGTTTTAACTGAGCTAAGATATTTCTAAAGATTTCACAGCTTCACTATTTTTCTCAAAGGGTTTTTCATTGCTTCTCTACAGCATGTTGGTTGCTTTACGTGATTTCTTACTGCTCAGTTGTTATTTACCTTTATTACTCACTGAGTTGGAGTACTCACTTTACTCCCTGCACCTTGTGTGCAGATGCAGGTATTTATACACCCGGTAGTGGGTTTTGAGCCAATCGGAGACTAAGTTATCGGAGTTTAGCAAGGTGACCGCCAACGTTCGTGGCACCGCATTTCTTCCTTTTGTTTATCAGTCCTATTTTGTATAATTCAGATTGTGTAGTTGTATTTATACTCTAATAGATGCTCGTGACTTGTGATACCCCGGTTTGGGCTGTGTCGGGATGGTTTCCTCTATTGTCATCATTATTTCCCGCAAATTATAGCTATTATATCATGTTTAGAACTGTTTATGATATTTAACTATTTAAAAGAAATGTTCCGTTTTGGTCTGGCTGGTCTTGTCTTCACGAGAGGCGCCATCACGACCGAGTTCGGGAATTGGGTCGTGACATTTTTAAATTAATGCACCAGTAGTCCACTAATTTAGTAAAGTCTTCTTCTTCTTTTTTTCTTCAATTTTTAGAAAAAACAATTCAGTTTTTACAAAAAATATTTTTTCCAGCTTTTTTAAAGCATTTTTTAGTAAAAACAAAAGAAAATTGTAAAAACAGGAAAAAATGTTTTTAATAAAATATTTTTGTTTTTTAAAAACTGAAATAATATTTTCAACAAAATGCTTTCGTTTTTGAAAAATATTTTTTTTTCATTTTTTTAGAAAAAAAGAAATATTTTTTCTTTAAAAAAACTGAAAAACGAAAATAAAATGAAATGCTTTAAAAAAACTGAAAAAATGGAAAAAAAATATTTTTCAAAAACAAAATATTTTGTTGAAATTTTAATTTTTTCAATTTTAAAAAAACGAAAATATTTTATTAAAAACATTTTTTTTCTGTTTTTACAAAAAAGTGCTTTAAAAAAACTGAAAAAAATAATATTTTTTTTGTAAAAGTTGAATTGTTTTTGTAAAAACTGAAAAGAAGAAGAAGAAGACTTTATTAAATTAGTGGACTATTGGTGCATTAGTTTAAAAAACGAAAATATTTTGCAAAATATTTTTTTTAAGTTTTTCAAAAAAGAATAATAATTAGTTTTAATTTAGCATTGACCTAACGATCAAAAGGCATAACTGAACCAAAAAAGTGGATGGAGAGGTATTTTTAGCCCAATAGGTGGATGAAGGGTATTTTTAAACCTTTTCCAATAGTTTAGGGGCATTTTGAACCCTTTTCCGTTACAAAAATACCAATGTCAAATATTTTCATGTGTATTTGTTATACAAAAATAAGCTACTTCAAGGCTACAACATCCTCATTGTTTACCCTAAAAACGGATAACAATTGAATTTATACGCGGTTTTAAGAATACGTGATATAACTTGGCTCAAATTAAGAAGACAGATTAATATTGAAATTTGACAATAAGAGAATAAATGCAAACCAAACAAATTGAACAGTTGTGGCCTTCGAGTTCGATCACCCTCGAACCAAGAAATGCCTTTACTGATGTAAGAACAGAATAACAAAGTGATAAGAGCTAGAAATAACAGTATATTGCTTTGTATTGCGTATTTCAATATGTCCTACAAATGATCAGAACCCCCTTTGGGGATGTTCTACTTTTGGTATAATTTTATACAAGGTAAAAAATCTCATGATTCGCTAATTAATCGGCCTCGTCTTGATACATGCTGAGATTTTCGTTGTGATCCTCAACCGCGGATATTTTTGCTTTTCGTTATTTGGCTCGGTAAGTTTTCCTCGATCTTACTCAGTCTCGATCTTGCTCGGTCTCTAGGTCACGAGTTCGACGATCTAATTTTGCGCCTTGGTTTGATATAACCCGAGCTTGAGCTTTGACCTGCCATGTTTCAGCCTCGATTGGTCAAATCATGGACGAACACGTTTTCGATCGTATACAGATAGTCCCCTCATTTTTTTGGAGAAAATATGCCGAGAAACGATATGAACTTCCGAACCTCGCTCCGATAGATCATGATGTAAGCGGCAAAAGGTCATTGAAACATCCCATCAGTCCAGTCTCCAAGGCATTAAATGTGTGTCAGTGTTGGTCGGCCACTACGGGTTTTAAACCGTCATTAGCAAACTATAAATATCCCAACTTTCATTCATTCAAACTTTATATTCAAAAAAGCTTCTTCTACTATTGTTCTTTAAGAATCTCTTCGCTTTCCAACTTTTGTGCCCAGATTTCTTGAACCTTTTGCAAGCTTCTCCTTTTCTTCATCTCTACTTTGAAATGGCAAAAACTTCTAAGACTGTTCCCCAGAAAGAAAAAGCCTCTTCATTACGGTCTGCCAGCGATGGGGCTGCAGCGGAGCCACTCCTTAAGGAATTCGTTCCAAGAGGGTGCCCGATCAGTACTGATTTCGATATCGAAAAAACTTCCTCGGTACCGGGTTAATGTGAGCCGGTCTCGAGATATATATGTACAATCACCGATGATCTACTATCCAAGATCAAAAAGGATTGTAACTAGGCCGATAAACAGGTGGTGGTGCCCTCGTCTGAGGAATCAATTATCACCCACGTGGAGGGTTTTTTAAGTGTTTACACTTACCCCTTCACGTTGGGTCTCTTAGATCTGATCATTTTTGCCTTCTGCAAAAGGTATGTAGTGACCCTTGGTCAAATTCACCCCTATTTCTGGAGGATAGTGATTCTTCTTCATTTTTTCATAAACAAAATCGAGGGGTGTGCCTTCACCCTCGATTGTCTTATGCGATTGTACAGTCTCCGACTCTATCAAGGGGGATTAATCAAACTTGCCCACCGGGCCACCATTCCCTTTCTCGAGTATAAATGAGGATCGAGATTGAGGCTGGATGGGCCGAATTGTTCGAGTGAGGACCTCGAATTTGATCCTTGCCTAGGATATGCCATTTTACGAGAAATGGAACATGAAGTGTAAGCATAACTTCTCCTTGAAGATTTTATTTATTGTTTCTTTCCTTTCTTTCCTTCATATCGGTGTTTTTGTAGTGCAACCGTGTCTCGAATGTCGGATGCAGTTCCTCAACTGAAGGAATGGGTCGAGAGTCTCGTGTCACAGAGACCATATTCCAAGCGCGCATGGCGTGAACTATCGAAGGGTCAGTGGGAGGCCCATCATCATGATGAGTTTTCCTTTCTGATTTTATGATATTTGGTTTTCATCTTGCACTGTCGGACTCTCATTGATTATGTTTTCCTATTGTAGGTATCCCCAAAGACATTACAATAAGGCCTCCATCCGGTGATAAGGATGTGCCTTCTGAGTCCTCTACTCCGAGGCAAGGTGATGAAAAGAAGAGAAAAAGAGCCTTAATTTCTCTGAACTCGGAAAAGAAAAAACTAAAAAGGAGGTCGCGCAAGACCAAGGGAAACACCAGCACTCTACCCTCGGACTCAGTTCACCGGCTAAGGGAAGAGTTCGAAGAAGAAGAAGAAGAAGAAGATAAATCCAAGTTGATGGCCCGCATACGGGCTGATCGATACAAGAGGCTCTCGAACCAGTGGGTGTTGAAGTTGAGTCATCTCGATATGAGGAGATCAATGAGAGAGCTCTGGCTAAAGCTCCCGAACCAGAAGGGGGTGAGGCCACTCCGCCCCAAAGCTAGAGGGGTCGAGAGAGAGACTGGGGCTGGCACTTCTCGGTCAGAGGAAAGTGCCCAGAAAGACGGGCTCGGGGTGATTGACATTACTGGGTCTCCTCAATTCTCAGATGCCATGATCCATGAGGCCGGTATGTTAGAAGGTCGTTCTTACGAGGGCCTTAGGGGGCGACAGATATCCATACCTTCTTGGACAGGTTAGAGTCTACTGCCTTAGAGGATGTCACTGGGCTCGGAGACTTGCTGGTGCCAAAGAAGGTACCATCGTTGGGAGCCAGTGGACTGGTTCCCGGCCCCGAGTGTCGATCCTGACCAAATACAGTTAATAGTTTTCTCTGTCACGGAGGATGCCTGGGTTTTCTTTGCCCCCATGGGAGTCGCTAGCTACATTCTGTGTTTGGTGACCAAAGAAGATCAGACAATGATGGACAAGGTGGAAACCCCCTGCCTATTCAATGAAGCTCAACAAGAATTACACCGGGAAATTTTGTGTGTCTTTCTTCTTATGTATTTTAAATTTAAAGTTGTAAATAACCATAACACCTTCCTTGATTCATGCAGGCTTCGGTGCTACACCATGAGACTTTCCTCCGATACTGGGAGGAATTAACTCATCACGAGGCTGAGGTTTGGGATCTCACTATGAAGAGGGACACCTACAAGCTTCTCAGTGAGAAGCTTCAGGCCGAGTTAGAAATAGCTCGGAGGGAGCATACCGAGATGGCCGAGCAGGTAATTCTAGTACTTCATGATAGTGAAGGAAAATTGGACATAGTGGCTAACGATCCGATCCTGCAGGTCCGACAGAGGCTTGAATAGATCAGGCAGCTCAAGGCACAGGTAGATACGATACAGGCCGAGACTGAGGAGTTCAAGAAAAATATGGGCATCTTAGCCTCGAAAACGGATGCCTTCCAAGAACAATTGGAGTCGGGCAAGACCTGGATCCGGGCTGAAAAAGAGAAGGCCTCGATGCAGGTCAAGAAAATTGAGGAGCTCCAATCTCAATTGGACTCGGCTATTTCTGATAAAGAGAATTTGGCCAAGGAACTTGAGGTGACCAAATCAGAGGTAGTTATGGACAAGACCGAGGCTGACACTAAAGTGGCTCAGTACAAGGTTGACATCGAGGCGATTCAAGCGCAAGCTAAAAGTGTGGTGGAGTATGCAAGGTGGCAATCTCGAATGGAAGCCCTCGAGGGAGTCTATGCTCAAAACTTCGATGTGCTGGCTGAAATCGAGAATGCCAAAGAAGAAGAAGCCAGGGCTCAGAAGCTGGTCTTTCCCGAGGAAGATTCCGAGAGCTTAAGTGAGTCTAAAGGCGGGGAAGATCCCGAGGATAAAGACGCTGCCTCTGATGAGGACCAGGCCACTTAAGCTTTATATGTTTTTAGTTTTTACATCTTTTTGAGGCTATTTCGGCCATTGTATATTTTTGTATTAGGCTATTCTGGCCTTTGTAAAAAGATTATCGAGTAAATATATATAAGGCTTTCTTTCCCTTTTGGCTTTCAAATTTTTCTTTGTTTTATTACTTGTATTCACAAAGGCCGGAATGCCTTAGCATAAAATAACTTAGGTTGTAAAAGTTCGAACAAACCTTGCCTTTACATTATTGAGTCATCTTGGGGGTTCGGTGTTACCGAAAACTCTCTCAAAGTAAGCAATTCAGATTATAGTTTGCTGAGGATAACACTTAGAACCGGTTGTGAAAAATCTTTCTTTTTTGAAGGCCTATATTTTGTCACGGTTCTCATACGTCTCTAAGCTATGTTAATATGGCCGTAGCCTTTTAGTTCGAGCGTCACCCAGTGGGCTAGCTTTCCCGAGTTATCCAGGCTTACCTAAGATAACAGTCCCCAAGTGGGTATGGTCGTGGCCTCTAAAATTCGGGGGTTGTCTAACAGGTCTTATGCCCCCGATATTTAATAGCTCGATTAGATCGAGTTTGTTTTCGAATGGTAAGTCCCCGAGTGAGGGGGTGATCATCCAAACTCCGGTTATAATCGGCCCTTGAGCTCGTTTCCTTTAGGGGATCAGAATTACAAAATTCTTCAAGGGATGTAAAGAGAAAATCTTTAAAACATAAGATAATTGCAAAGAAGTACTTCTCTTTATTCTTGTGCAAAATAGTTGTACATGCGTATATTTCTTATGTTGGGCTCGAGCAATCTATGTGGGCACGGTTCATTTGACCATTTGGCCCTTGCAACAAATCCTACCTATCGAGACTCTTCCATTACGAAGTAATTTCCTTGCTAAAGTCGATATCCGAGGGTAATGCCCCCCAATATTCGAAGTTGATTGTAGAGGAACCTTGAATACTATAAACGTGAACACCGATTCATGATTGGCCTTCAATTCTAACTTAGCACGATCCATTATTACCTCATTAAAAACCTTGCTAGAAAACCCGTTTGGGACAAAACCTGTCTAAGGAAAAAAGAGTGGAACACGTACTTTCAGACCTAAAACTTTGTACTGCTTCATGTCGATTACCTACAAATGTTAGTCCGAAATAAAAGAAAATGAATTGGGTTGTACCTTAGTAGTATCATTTTAGGTGAGTTACATTCCAATTGCTCGATAGTTGTTCTCCGTTCATCATTCCGAGCTTATAAGATCCTTTTCCGGTGACCTCGACAATCTGGTACGGTCCTTCCCAGTTCAGACCCAACTTTCTTTCATTCGAATTCCGGGTGTTTAGTGTGACCTTCCTTAGTACTAAGTCCCCGACATTGAAGTATCAAAGGTTGGCCCTTCCATTGTAATACCTCTCGATCTGTTGCTTTTGGGCGGCCAATCGGACAAGGGCGGCTTCACGCCTTTCATTCAATATCTCAGGCTCGTATTCATGGCTTCGTCATATGATTCCTTTATTATATATTAGAATCTGATACTTGGCTCCCCGACTGACCGGTATTAAAGCTTTGGTGCCATAAACTAATGAGAACGGGGTTGCCCCGGTACTGGACTTCGAGGTTGTGTGATATGCCCAAAGAACTTCGGGAAGGATCTCCTTCCATTTTTCCCTTGGGTCGGTCAACCTTTCCTTAAGGTTTTGGATTATGGTTTTATTGGTCAATTTGGATTTTCCATTCCCACTAGGGTGATAAGTTGTCGATAAGATTCTTTTGATCTTATGATCTTCGAGAAACTTGGTCACTTTGCTGCCGATAAACTTTTTCCTGTTGTCACATACAATTTCTGATGGCATCCCAAATCGACATATGATGCGGTCCCAAATGAAGTCTATGACTTCCTTCTATCTGACTTCTCGTACGCCTGAGCTCTAGTCCTAAGTCAAGATTGTGGAGTTTATTTTGGAGTGACCTTCTTCCACTACCGATCTCATGAGTTGTACGACTGTCCCCCCCCCTGAGTTGAGCTCGTTGTCCTCGACCGAAGAGCCTAAGTTTGCTAGTGTATCGGCCTCACTATTTTAGTCTTGATGTACATGCTGCAAAGTCCATTCTTTGAATCGATGTAATGTTACCTGCAGCTTATCCAAGTACCTTTGCGTCTGCTCTTCTCTGACTTCGAATGTTCCGTTAACTTGATTTACCACAAGGAGGGAGTCACATTTAGCTTCGATTACCTCAGCCCCAAGCTTTTGGCTAGTTCAAGACGTGCAATCATGGCCTCATATTCGGCCTCGTTATTAGTCAATTTCACAGTTCTATTGGATTATCTAACTATATTACCTGTAGGTGGCTTCAGTACGATGCCAAGTCTGGACCCCTTTGCGTTCGATGCACCATTCGTAAAAAGGGTCCAGATTCCCCAAGACGTCCTTGAGTTTACCAACAACTCTCTTTTGACCTCAGGTATTAGGGCCAGCATGAAGTCAGCCACAAAATCTGCTAAAATTTCTGAATTAATAGCTGTTCGGGGCTGATATTCAATATTGTACACGCTGATTTCTATGGCCCATTCGGCCAATCATCCCGAGAGTTTGGGTTTGTGCATTATATTACGCAATGCGTAAGTTATCACAACTCATATAGGGTGGCAATGAAAGTACAGTTTCAGTTTTCTAGAGGCGCTTAGCAAAGCGAGTGCCAATTTTTCTAGGTGAAGATATCTAGTTTCGGTCTCACCTAAGGTCTGGCTAACATAATAAATCGAAAATTCCGTACCTTGTTCTTCCCGAACTAGGACTCCACTTACTGTTATCTCCAATACTGCCAAATACAAGTATAGTCGTTCGTCCACCCTCAGTGTGTGAAGCAGTGGCGGGCTCAAAAAATATTGCTTACGTTCTTCCAAGGCCCGTTGTCATTCAGGGTCCATGTGAAGTTGTTTTTCTTTTTCAGCAACGAGAAAAATCGATGAATCTTATCAGAGGACCTCGAAATGAATTACCCTAGGGTGGCTATGTGCCCCGTTAATCTTTGCACGACCTTCACGTTGTCCACTATCATGATATCCTCGATAGCTTTGATCTTGTAGGGGTTGATCTTGATTCCTCGGTTGGATACCATAAACCCAAGAAATTTACCCAATCCGATTCTGAATGCGCATTTTTTCAGATTCAGCTTCATGTTATACTTGTTCAATATATTGAAGGTTTCCTGCAAATGATTCAAATGGTCCCCTGCTCGCTGGGACTTAACTAACATATAGTCAATGTAAACTTCCATAGATTTCCCTATTTGTTCATCGAACATTCGATTTACTAGGCGTTAGTATGTGGCACCAATATTTTTTAATCCAAATGGCATTACGTTATAACAGTATGTGCCATACTTAGTGATGAAAGAGGTCTTTTCTTGATCATCCAGGTTGATTCATATTTGGTTGTACCCGGAGTAGGCATCGAGAAAACTAAGGATCTTGTGGCCGGCCGTGGCATCGATCATGCGATCGATGGTAGGAAAAGGGAAAGAGTCTTTGGGGAATGCCTTATTTAAATCCTTGTAATCCACACACATTTTTAGTTTGTTCCCTTTTTTAGGGACTACTACTACGTTTGCTAGCCATTCCAGGTATTTGACTTCCCGGATAGTCCCTATTTTAATGAGTTTAATTATCTCGTCCTCGATGAAAGCATGCTTGATCTCGGATTGTGGTCTCCTTTTTTGCTTGATCGGAAGGAATTTTGGGTCCAGGCTTAGTTTGTGACTGGTGATCACTGGTGGGATCCTTGTCATGTCGAGATGGGACCAAGCAAAACAATCCATGTAAGCAAATAAGAAATTGAATGAGTTTTTTCCTGAGCTTGGGAGTTAACCCCGTGCCTATGTATACCTTTCGATCAGGCAGATGTTCAATTAGTATGACTTGCTCCAGCTCTTCGACCGTTAATTTGGTAGTGTCGGAGTCATCGGGGACTATGAAGGATCAGGGAACCCCGTAATCATCGTCTTCCTCAGTCCCCTACTTGTCCGGTTGGGTCCAGGACGACATCGGTGGTTGCTATTTTGCTTCCTATTTTGCTTTTGAATCTGGATCCTTTAACGATGAGAGTGGTGATATTGGAATTACTTCATCGACGACAAACATTTCCTTTACGGTGGGCTGCTCCCCATAGATCATTTTAATTCCCTCTGGTGTCGAGAATTTTAACCCTTGGTGAAGGGTTGAGGGCACAATTCTTATGTTATGGATCTACGGTCTCCCAAACAGAGCGTTATACCTCATGTCCCCTTCGATCATATAAAACTTGGTGTCCTAGATGGTTCTGGCTGCATTTACCGGCAATGTTATTTCTCCCTTAGTAGTTTCACAAGCCATGTTGAACCCGTTTAACACTCAGGCTACAAGCAGATTTGGTCCTGTAGGCCGAGTTGTTCTACAACCCTCGATCGGATGATGTTGTCCGAGCTACCTCAATCAATTAACAATCGTTTAACTAGAGTTTTATTCATGAGTATAGATATTACCAGTGCATCATTATAGGGCTGCATGATTCCTTCTGCATTCTCGTCATTGAAAGATAAAGTTCCTTTTGGTATGTAATCACGAGTCCATTTTCCCCTCATGATTGATACTTTGGTGTATTTTAACATCGAACCTTGAGGACCATTGACCCCTCCAATGATCATATGAATGATGTGTTGAGGTTCCTCTTGCTTGTTTTGTTTATTGGAATCCTTGTTTCTGAAATGATTCTTGGCTCGTTGTTGAATAACCGGGCTACTACTTCTCTCAATTGTCGACAATCATCCGTTCTGTGGCCGTGAGTTCCATGGTATTTGCACATTTGGTTGGGATCTCTTTAGGCTAGATTGCTTTGTTGAGGTGGAGGCCATTTGGTATCTTTGATGCGTTCGATTGTTGATACGATGGCGGATGCATCAATATTAAAGTTTTATTCTGATAATCGTGGTGCTTCTTTGGGTCCGATAGGCCTGTCGAAGCCGTTCTTGCATATGTGTCCCCGAGAACTCTGGCCTCGATCACTCCTCCTTTCATTTCGTGCAAGTTTTTGCCCAGATCCGTTGCTTCTACGATCTCTATTATACGGTTGATATCGATCTATGTTCGACCTCGGTTCTCGATCAATATCCCTCTTGATTTTGTCGACGGGTTTCATAGGATAAACGGGCCCGGAAGGAGCCCCAAGTTGGTCATTTTTTACCATGACCTTCGATTGATACTGATTATGCACATCGGCCCAAGTAACAACCGGGTACTCTATCAAATTCTCCTTCAATTGCTGCGAGGCCACCGAGGTTCGACATTGAGTCCTTGGGTGAAAGATTGAACAGCCCAATCATCAGCGACTGGTGGCAGGTCCATCTGTACCATTTGGAATTAGGAGACAAATTCTCTGAGCAATTTGTTGTCCTTCTGCCTTACCTTGAATAGGTCTGATTTCCTAGTTTCAACCTTGATGGATCCAGCGTGTGCCTTTACGAAAGAATCTGCCCGCATAGCAAATGAGTTAATAGAATTAGGTAGTAAATTGTGGTACCATATCATAGCCCCTTTTGAAAAGGTCTCTCCGAATTTCTTTAGCAAGACAGATTTGATCTCGTCATCCTCTATATCATTCCCTTTGATAGCACATGTGTAAGAGGTGACATGCTCACTTGGATCAGTCGTTCCATTGTATTTAGGAATCTCGGGCATTCAGAACTTCTTGGGGATCGGCTTGGGAGCCGAGCTCGGGGGAAAAGGCTTTTGCACGAACTTTTTGGAGTCCAGACCCTTCAATATTGGTGGTGCCCCGGGGATTTGATCGACCCTAGAGTTGTAAGTTTCCACCTTCTTATCGTTTGCGTCGATCTTCTTTTCCCCCGACTCAATTCATTTTGTTAGTTTTTCGAGCATCTTCATGATTGCATGATCAGTCCTCGATTCTTTCTTCTTTGATTTCCTTGAAACCGATTCGACCCTGTGGATAACATCCTGCAACGGATCGGGCTCGATCCTGCTCACTAGGTGATTCTAGTTTTGGAGCTAGGCTATCGCTGCCTGTTGAGCCAGCAACATTTTGAAGATCACCCACAGGTTAATCTTGCCATCTTCGCTACCATGTGTGCTTTGAGTAGCTGATCGAACATCCTACGGACGTTGTCCTCGAGATCGACAGCCAAATTTGCGTTGAGGACTACATGTGAGCTGACATTGATTAGATCTACAGCCGGAACTCCATCTAGATCGACCGGGGTTATGCCGTTCCCTAGTGCTATGTTATCATTCTCATCGTGGTGGCCGAAATCATTGTCGACGTTGACGCGCCCCATTTTCTCGCAAAAGCAGGTTTCAACGTGTGACAACTCTTTTAAAGGAGGTATTAAAAGAGAAGAATCGCCACCTAATGATTTTTAAGGTGCGTTAGGGCACCTATTATGCAAATAATTATGTTTGACTAGTCAACGCCACCAATGATAGGGTAAGGACTCAAATTACCTCAAAGAGAAGGTGTTAGGCACTCTTCGAGGTCCATAACTGTGGGTCTCGGCCGAACTTAAAGCTATGTAGATTAGGCAATTAGGCCAGGTGATCAAATAAATAAAAGGAATACAAAAATCGAAGAGTTTTATTATAACACACAGGAATTGGTACAAATCCTAATAATTACAATGAAACAACTACACTGGTCTATATTAAACGACTAAGTGTAGATAGCAAGTACGTAAAGGGAAAGGGGGTCCTAAGTTTTTTTAGCCTAAAGGATCACCCCGTGCAACATAAATAATATTTTGCAACTCCCTTAAGGCAGGGGTTGCTCATATTATTCAGTGAGCACAGGCTATTATCTCTTGCTACCCAATTACTATGTTGAAGTTATTTACTTAAGGCGCTCTAATTCAATTCTAAATCATACTCTATGCGTTCACTACCCGTCCTATGCCTATGGTCCAGGAGGCTTTGGACCTCTATCTGGATGGTTCTAGATTTAACTTAGGTTGCTCAAAATGATAAAACTAGGCGACATTCAAAACAGATAGGACTTTACGTAAAGAAAATTAAAGGCCCAAGTTAGCCTCCATACACAATCAACAAATGCATGGGGCAGTTTAGGAAATAGACATGATTAAGACGTATTAGAATTCTGTAATCCTATAGGCATGATTTCTATATGGTTCTAGTATTAAACAGGTAATACAACATTTTTTTATGCTAAGGTACGAGCAGATTATATCATTATGAGTCCTATAGACATGGTCTCTAAGTATTTTGATTTCCAGCATTATATATAAGCAGCGTTCAGGCGAATTACAAATTCTATAGGCAAGATTTTTAAGTGACTCTGGATTCGAATAATACATGAATAATATAACAATTTTGAATTAGCGCATAGGCAAATTGAATGTTGCAGGTCCTATAGACATAATATCTAATCGTTTTGTATAGAAAGTTAATGAAAATAGTCATAACTCTGAATTACTAATGCTGGTTCGACAGTGTAATAGAAAAGACAAGGGGAACAGTTGGTTAGAATATTAGGCCTATAGCCAAGATATCTAAATAAGTAGCACACTAAAAGTAATTGAAGCAATTGATCGATTGATTATTTTGAAGTCCTATAGGCATGACATCTAGGCGAGTGAAACATTACATTACAGTGCCCTAAGACATGTTATCTAATGAAACACAGTAGTGGAAACATGCACGGCAAATACTTGAAAGCGCATATGTTTAGATGATGTGTGTGCATGTGACTCCTATAGGCAGGATTTCTACTAATGACATCAAAAACATGTAAAACAAGTAGTGAATAAACCAAATAGATCCTATAGGCATGCTTCTACCCATTTATGCAAGTACTAGAATTCCCCTCCTTCCCCAATTTTACTAAATCCCTAATTATTCAATTTACAAATTATTACAGCCCGAATGAAATAATCAAATATGAATAATTACATAAGAAGACCACTATAGGCCCATTTAATAGACCATACCCAAAAGAAAATAACCCAGTAAAGCCTGAGCTTTCCGCAAGCTCGAACATCAAACCCAGATCCAAATACACCCCAAACATTAGAATGTATCAATTGCTTAGCTCAAACTCACACAAGGACCCACACTAGGCCTAAAGGGAAGACCCACTTACCCACCGATTGCATATGAACAACTTAACCACACAAACTAACAAGCTACGCATGACAACTAATTAAATAGCTCAGAAGCCTACTAATAGCAGTTCTCACTAGGACATAGATATAGAAGCATAAAACATATTGACATGACTCGCATAAGACATATTGGAACTTGCATTTTAGAAACAAGTGGGGCTTTGAACATGAAAACTAGAAAAATCAGTAGAGCTCTTTAACATGATGAGTTGACATAGAAAACTAACAACATAGGTTCATGATTGAGTAATTATTCAATAGGGGAAATAGTGTAGCATGCTGAATATACACACAACATTAGGAGAGTTGAGGAGGCATGTCACTTGGATTAACAAGGTAAGCATACAAGACATACAAGCTAAGCATGCTAAGCTTTCCAGAAAATAATTCTGCAGTAAGGCATGATCGAGAATTAATCTAAAAGGGACTTCAGACCTGAGATTCTTAATCATGATAGTCTAATAGAGTCATAGAAATTTTCACATGAGATCCTAATACATATAGAAAATAGGCTAGTAGGCATGATCTATAACAGTCAACAAGTAGCCTAACATGTTGAGTATAACACAAAGATTCCAAAATCCCAAGCAGTCATGGTAGGAAAGCATATCAACTTAAGGTTAACAGAACATGCACACTCCAGGGCTTGTGCCAGTTGACTATGGATAATATAAGAAGCTAAGTATATTGAAATTTACTAGAAGTTTTGGGCAATGCTAAAGAGTGCAGGATTAACAGGTCAAGGGACCCAATCATCAGAGTTACACATTGTGATGACCCAAAAGGTCATCTTATGTTTAGGACTCGATTCTATGTTTTGACACCATTAAAATATCATTTTACCCTCCTCGATTTGCAGGCGTAGTCCGGGCATGTTTCCGGAAAGCTTTTATGTTAAAAGTTGATGAAAATAATAATTTTGCCTTTAAAAGTTGATTTAGATGACTTCGGTCAACGTTTCGAGTAGACGGACCCAGACTCATATTTTGACAGTACCAGTGGGTCCGTATCAAAATATGGAACTTGGGCGTATGCCCGGAATCGAATTCTGATATCCCTAGCTCGAGATATGAATTTTTGATGAAAATTGAAAGTCTGAAAATTAAATGGTTTTAAAAATTTGGTTAATGTTTGATCTCGTTGATATCGGGTCCTTATTTTCATTCTGGAGCCCGTTACATGTTTATTATGATATTTAAGACTTGTCTGTGAAATTTGGTGAGAAACGGAGTTGGTTTGACGTGATTCGGACGTCTGGTTGTGAAAATAGAAGTTTTAAAACTTTCTTGAAAATTTAATTCAATTTGGTGCTAAATTCATAGTTATAGGTGTTATTTTGGAGATTTGATCGCGCGATCAAGTTCGTATGATATTTTTAGACTTGTTTACATATTTGGTTTGGAGTCCTGAGGGCTTGTGTGAGTTTTGGATAGGCTACGGGATGTTTTAGACTTAGAAATCTGGTGTGTTTTGCTGCAGCTGGTGTTCTGATATTTTGTGCTTCGCGATCGCGAAGCCATTCTCATGATCACGAAGAGGAATTTGGGCTAGGGAGGATTTCACTGTACGCGAACGTGAAGGCTGGGTCGCGAACGAGGAGCGATGGGGGCTTTACCCTTCGTGAACGCGACCAGCACAATGCCAATGTGATGCTTTAGGGACCTGGGGGAGGGGTCAGCCATTCTTCATCCCGAACGCGAGCAAGGGCTTGCGAACGCGAAGGCTAGGGGGCGTATCCTTCATTAACTTGATGGTAATTTCGCGATTGCGTAAGTCTTTAGGAAGTTGCTCTTCGCGAACGCGACAATGTCCTCACGAATGCGATGAACACTATCGCCCAGTTATTAAACAGTCCCATTACGGGACTTAGGCCATTCTTTCAAATTTTCAAAAGCCAAACGATTTAGGGGAAATTCTCTCAAGCTAATTTCTTCCCTAAAGTGTTGGTAAGTGATTACAAACCATTTTCTTTCAATTACCCATTGCATTCCATGAATTTACAACCTAAAATCTAGGATTTCTATGGTAGAAATTGGGGGTTTAGGTAGGATTAGGGATTTTTGGGAAATTGGGATTTAGACCTCAATTTTGGGTCGGATTTTAAAACTAATTGCATATTTAGGAACGGGGGTGAATGGGTGAATGGGTTTTGGTCCGAACCTTGAGTTATGACCAAGCGAGCCCGGGGTCAATTTTTGACTTTTTGGGGGAAAGTTTAGAAAATCCAAATTTATGCATTATAGTTGATTCCTTTAGCAATAATTGATGTTATTGAGTTAATTGTGTCTAGATATGAGTGGTTCGGAGGTGGATACTAGAGGAAAAGTGGTAATTGAGCATTGAGTGGCCCGCGGAGCAAGGTAAGTATCGTGGTTAACCTTGGCTTGAGGGATTAGGTCTTATTTGCCTATTTTCTAAGTGTTTGAATGTTGAGTACAACGTATAGGTGAGGTGACGAGTACCTATTGCGTTGTTCTTGAGTCATGAAATGCTAGTGAGTCTTATTCATAAAATTGTAGCTTTCTGTGGTCATATTATCCATGTTTAGACTAGTTTATTGTTATGTTGGTCGTTCTTATCATATGTACGGATTTTGGTATTGATTGAGTATTGACTCAAAGTCGAGGTTGATATTGTGGAAGAAAATGTTGAAGTAAGACTTGTTGTTGTCATTTCTATCTCCCTATTATTATTGTTCCTTATTTTGGTGAGGAAGAGTGATAATGCACGAAGGGTGATGTCGTGCCATTCTTATTTAATTTATATAGTGAGGTTGAGAGTAAAAGCATGAAGGGTGATGACGTGCCATTCTTATTTAATTTATATGGTGAGGTAGAGAGCAAAAGCACGAAGGGTGATGACGTGCCGTTTCTATTGATTATCTGGTGAGGTTGAGAGTAAAAGCACAAAGGGTGATGCCGTGCATTTTTCGTTACTGTATTTACTTGTTATTACTGGTCCAAGGTGTTCTAGCCACTTAAATTTCTTTACTTCTGTGATTTTTTATTTTGCAATTCCCTCAGCATGTTTGCCCTCCCGTTATTATCTGTTCTGCTTCTATTAGTTGTTATTGTGCTCATATATTGTTTAACTGCACAGGTATATGTATGTGTCTTGTCCTAGCCTTGTCACTACTTCGCCGAGGTTAGGCTCGACACTTACCAGTACATAGGGTCGGTTGTACTGATACTGCACTCTGCACTTTCTGTGCAGATTTTGGTACTGGCCTGAGTTGACCACGAGTTTGGCAGCTGGACTTGATCGACATGAGACCAAGGTAGATCTGATGGCGTCTGCAGACCCTGGAGTCTTTTCCTAGACTTGTTACTTTACCGTTTCTTACTTTCAGAACAGTGATTATCTTTCAGACCTTATTTGTAGTAAATCGTAGTAACTCGTGAGTTGTGACTCCAGATCCTAAATGTTTCAGTTGCTTTGGGTTTTATAATATTTCGAAAACTCTATTTAGCTTCTGTTTAGCTTAATTAAATTCTATTATTCAAAATTTTCTGAAGTTGATTTTGTGAATACTCTAATGTTGGCTTGCCTAGCAAGTGAAATATTTGGCACCATCACGGTCCTAACGGTGGGAATTCCGGGTTGTGACAAGTTGGTATCAGAGCACTAGTTTGCCTAGGTCTCACAATTCATGAGCAAACTTAGTAGAGTCTGGAGGATCGGTAGGGAGATGCTTGTACTTATCTTCCAAAGGCTATGGAGTTTGGAAAAAATTCACTTCTATTCCTCTCTGTCATGCTATTTTATTCTAACATTACTAATTGAACTCTTCTATTCTGTTCTCTCGCAGATGGCAAGAACTCGCACCGCATCTTCAACTGAGCAGCAGCCAGAGCCCCTAGTGGCAGCTCCTACAAGAGGTTGAGGTCGAGGCCGACGCCATGCCAGTGACTGAGGCAGGGGCAGGGCTCAACCCAGAGCTCCAGCAGCAGCACCAGTAGTAGAGCCTCAGGTGGAGTTTGATGATCAGGTTCCAGCCCAGACTGTTCCTGCCAGGCCAGCTCAGGTCCGGGAGGGGTTCATAGCTACCTCAGTGCTTCAGGATGCTTTGGTTCATCTAGTAGGCCTTATCGAGAGTGTTGCTCAGACCGGCACATTTCCTGTGGCACCAGCCATCTCTTGGGATGGGGGAGGAGTCTAAACTCCCGCTACTCACACTCCGGAGCAGATGGATCCCTAGTTTCAGACTCTAGCAGCTCAGCCAGTTGGGGCAGTTCCGCCGGGTGTTGCAGCATAAACCACTGACAGCTCATCTATGTCTTCTAAGGCCTTTTGGATATTGGATAGGTTTACCAAGCTTTTCCCGGTTCACTATGGCAGTACATCTTCAGAGGATCCCCAGGACTATCTGGACAATTGTCATGAGGTGTTATGGAACATGAGGATAGTGGAGACCAGTGGGGTCGACTTTGCTATATTTTATCTATTGGGTTCCGCCAAGAAATGGTGGAGGGACTATATGTTGGCAGACCATCTAGGTCGCCGGCTCTTACTTGGGACTAGTTCTCTTAGCTATTTCTGGAGAAATATCTTCCTATCACTCAGAGAGAGGACTGCTAGAGGCAGTTCGAGTGTCTGTAGCATGGTTCTATGACTATCACTCAGTACGAGACTCGATTTGTGGATCTGCCCGTCATGCTATTCTTATGCTTCCTATAAAGAGAGAGAGAGAGAGAGGGGGTGAGGAGATTTATTGAGGGACTTGCTCAGCCTATCATATTGAAGATGGCTAAGGAGACTAGAAATGAGATTTCTTTTCAGGCAGCAGCCAATATTGCCAGGAAAGTCGAGATGGTTCTAGCTCAGGGGAGTGGTTAGAGATCTGACAAGAGACCTCGTCATTTTGGCTGATCCAGTGATGCCTCATCTGGAGGCAGGGGTACTTTTGGTAGAGGACATCCTCCCAGGTTATTTCATTCAACACTCCAAGCTTCTTACGATGCTTCAGGTGGTCGTGTCCCTCATATGCAGTATTTCGATCAGCTAGCCTACAGTGCACCACCAACTCTTATCAGTGCACCTCCACTCTAGAGTTTTCAAAGTGGTTACTCCGGCGGCCAGGGTCAATTTTAGGGTCATCAGCCACAGTAGCCAAAATATTATTATACGTGTGGCGATCCGAGGCACATTTCTAGGTTTTGCCCTCGAGCATCGAGCAGTTCTTAGCATTAGGGTTCTCGTACCATGGTCCCCGTACTGGGTGTTTCACCACTCGCTCAGCTAGATAGAGGTAAGGGTCAAACAACTAGAGGTGGAGGTCGAGGCATTAGAGGTGGAGGTCAGGCCGCTAGAGGTAGAGGCCAGCAGATAGGTCCCATCCACGAGATGTAGTTTAGAGTGGTGGGGCCCAGCCCCAATAATATGCCTTTCCAACTAGGCCTGAGGCTGAGTCATCTGACGTGGTTATAAAAGGTACGGTTTTAGTTTGCAGTAAGGATGCCTTAGTATTATTTGATCCGGGTTCTACTTATTCGTATGTGTCATCCTATTTTGCTTCATATTTGGTTGTTCCACGTCATTCCTTGAGTGCCCATGTATATGTGTCCACACCGGTGGGGGATTCTACTATTGTAGATCGTGTCTATCATTCGTCTGTGGTTATTATCGGGGGTCTTGAGACTCGTGTAGATCTTCTACTTCTCAATATGGTTTATTTTGATGTCATTTTGGGGATGGTTTGGTTGTCACCTTATCATGCTATATTGGACTGTCACGCCAAGACAATGAACTTAGCCTTTCCGGGTTGCCTCGATTAGAGTGGAAAGGGACTCCTGGTTATTCTACCAGCAAGGTTAATTCTTATATGAAGGCTCGGTGTATGGTCGAGAAGGGTTGTCTAGCTTATTTGGCTTATGTCCACGATTCTAATGCGTAGGTTCCTTCCATGGATTCTGTACCAGTTGTTCAAGAGTTTCCAAGTGGTATTTCTTGCAGTCTTGTCGAGGATGCCACTCGATAGGGATATTGACTTCTGTATTGATTTGGTTCTAGGCACTCAGCCCATTTCTATTCTGTTATATCGCATGGCCCTGCTAGAGTTGAAAGAGTTGAAGGAGCAGTTGCAAGATTTGCTTGATGATGCCTTTATTAGACCAGTGTCTCGCCTTGGGGTGCGCCCGTATTGTTTGTAAAGAAGAAGGATGGGTCGATGAGGATGTGCATAGATTATTGGCAATTGAACAAAGTCACTATCAAGAACAAGTATCCATTGCCGAGGATTGATGACTTATTTGATCAACTTCAGGGTGCCAAAGTATTTTCAAAGATCGATCTGAGGTCTGGATACCATCAGTTGAGGATTAGGGTGTTATATGTCCCTAAGACAGCTTTTCGGACTCGTTATGGGCATTATGAGTTCCTGGTGATGTCATTTGGCTTGACAAATGCCCTAGCAGCATTTATGGATTGGATGAATCGGGTGTTCTAGCGTTACCCGGATTCTTTGTGATTGTGTTTATTGATGATTTCTTGATCTACTCCCGCAGCCGAGAGGAGCATGAGAAACATCTTTAGATTGTACTTCAAATGCTAAGAGATAGCCAGTTGTATGCTAAGTTCTCAAAATGCAAGTTTTGGTTGGACTCAGTCGCTTTCTTGGGGAACGTTGTATCAGCAGAGGGTATTCAGGTGGATCTTAAGAAGATTGAGGCTGTTCAGAATTGGCCTAGACCTACTTCATCCACAAAGATCTATAGTTTCCTGGGATTAACAGGTTATTACTGTCGGTTTGTGGAGGGGTTTTCATCTATAGCAGCCCCATTGATCAGGTTAACCTAGAAGGGTGCCCCGTTCAGATGGTCAGACGAGTGTGAAGTGAGTTTTCAGAAGCTCAATATAGCTTTGACTACGGCGCCGGTGTTGGTGTTGCCCATAGGTTTAGGGCCTTATATAGTATATTGTGACGCATATCGTATTGGATTTGGTGCGGTATTGATGCAAGATGACAAGGTTATTGCATATGTTTCACGGCAGCTAAAGGTGTCGCGCCCCCTTTTTCTAAAGGCTAAATCGGGTTCATGACATTTGGGAGGACAATTCGTTCCCTCTTAGGAATTGGGTTTTTGGGTTGAAGAGTCGTTACCTAATGATTAAAGTGCATTAGGACACTAAAGAAGAGTTCGAGTTGGAAAACCAGAGTTCGGGTAAGGGCTAGAAATTATCTCGAAGGGAAGGTGTTAGGCACCCCCCAAGATCCACTAGTGTGGTTCCCAGCCATGTTACAATCGTGACTTTAACTAACAAGTAAGCAAATAAAGGTCTCAAATAGAATGGGATTTACACATAATGTTGCTAGTGAATTGAAAGTTTGAAGAAATATAAAGAAAACAGAAATCTTAAGCAAATAGTCTGGATAGTTAAAAAATGGATAACAAGTAAAGGTGAAGGGGTCCTAGGTTTACAAACAATATGGATCACATCAATGCAATACTTGGCAATCACTCCTTAGAAGAGGGGTCGCACGTGGTATTAGCGCACCGGTCATCATGTCCATATCTACCCTTTCCCACCCTAAAGGTATTAAACGCGGAATAGTGTCATTACTTACTGCATGTTATTACCCGTCCCGATCCTATCAGTCCCGGAAGCATTTGGGACTACTAGTCCTAAAGTGAGGGAGGTTGGTTTTTTTTCCAGAGTTTTAAAAGGACAAAATTCTAATGAGACAAACAAAACACATAAGCAAGTAGGGGGAAACAAATAGCAGTTTAAGGGCTCAAACAGGCCTCCTCACTTAAAGGAGTAAATTATTTAGCATGACTTCAAATACTAGTTATAGCCTAAATTAAATTTAAAATCATTAGGATAGGCTGATTTATCACATATTCCTCAGATGAGGAGTCCGAATTAGCCTTGTCTGGTTGTAGTTATCAAAACTGACACAGTTAATTAATGACCTAATGGTTTGCCTAAGTGAGACCTATAGGCATGATATCTAACGGAGCGTACTGATTTTAAAGAGAGGATTACTGGTTCGATAAACAAAAGATCTGTAGATTTTAAACGACCTTATGACTGATTTTAGACTCATAGACGAAATAGATGAAGTTGATTCAATTGATTACTCATATAGGCAAGTTATCCAAGCGTTATTGGTTTTAATGATTGCATAGATGCAAGAGTCCTATAGGCACGATATCTAGAATGAAGTTGATTATTATTAAACCTATGATTGTTTGCCTAATGACATGCAGAAGTGCAGAAAAACTATGATCATAATTTTCTATATGCAGAAATGCAGATCTTAGAGACAGGATTTCTATATGCAAAAAACTTATAGGCATGGTTTCTAAGATGAGAATGCAGAAGTGCAGAAAAAAAAACTTACAGGCATGGTTTCTAAGATGAGAATGCAGAAGTGCAGAAAAACTTATATGCATGGTTTCTAAGATGAGAATGCAGAAATCAGAAAATCTTATAGGCATGAGTTCTAAGATGAGAATGCAGAAATCAAAAAAAAATCCTATAGGCAAGTTTTCTACCCTTTGCATACATTCATCTCCATCCCCTTTCACTAGCCAACCCCAATAGTTATTACAAATTATTACAAACCCGAATGAATCAGAAAAAAAGTAAAATTACATCAGAAATTCCAACTACAACCAAACAACCTAATTCAGATTCAAAGTCCAACAATATGAGATAAACCAACTTCCAGGATCAGATTTCCAAAAGTCTTTCTCATGTTTGGGATGTGTCAAAGTTCCCAAGAGTCTCAAAGGGCCCCGGGCAGTGCTTACACCCCTAACACATTGCAGAATTGAGATCATAGTGCAGTGTGGAAGGGCCAACCCTCTGATGTCCAAGTTTAGAGGGAACTCAAGCTCCCAAAGCAAGGCTCATAAGAAGGGGGCAGAACCTAAGGGTCAAAGAATAAGTGTAAGTGCATAGGGGAATTAAGCGAAAGCCATGGCAAGCTGGTGGTCATGCTCAGCAATTGGGAATTCTGGCACACCCCCGATCAGCCTGTTAGCCAAATCTTAAGAGTTAGGATCCATTGTGGATCAGGTTATAACCTGAGCAGCAATTTGAATACTGTCAGGCTATGAGCCTTAACTCAAACACATAGAAGGGAATAAGGGGTAGGGATTCACAATAGAAACAGGTGCAAGGAAAGAACATACTTAGCACAAATCATTGAACATGAGCAGTAAAGTAAACAGGATTGTAGAAAACTGTAAATAAGCACATAGGGGTGAGGCAAAAACGTTAAATCAGAACATACCAGTTTCAGGGGAAAACAAGTAAAAACATTAGTCTGAGAAAAAGCCAAGTTGCAAGCCAAGAAATTCCAAAAGATCTCAAGCAAAAGCAGAGTGTTGAAAGAGTATTGAATTCAAAGTAATATTGCAAATGGGCAAGTATTGAATTGGAGTTAAGGACTGGTAGTGCGTAGGTCGTGTGAGCTGAAGGTGTAAGGTGTCCTGAAAGTGCAGAAGGGCAGTCCCTTTTATAGTGCAGAAAGCAAGTAATAAAGGGAAGGAAATATCATTGAAATCAACCTCCCTTTGGTTAAGGGATTCTGATTTCAACGGATAAAAATTAGTTAAGGAAAGAAGTTTTAATTAAAACCTTTTCAAAGTAGCACAAAAGGGGTAAGTACATAGAAGTTATTTAAGGAAAACAATCAACGGCATACGGCTTGTGCCAAATATAGCAAGGGAATCAATCAAACAGCCATGAAACCAAAATTACAAGTTCAATTCGAATGAACCAAGTCAAGAAAGGTAAAAGAGGTTCAATCGAAGAAAAATCAGTGACAATTCATTAGCCTTATTAAAGGGATTTCCGAATCAATCACTTAATTGGTAAAAACTTTTGAAAGAGGGATTTTTCATATATAAAGCACACAGATCAAGCAAAAGGAATCATCAGATTTCTTAGAAAAAGAGTCTAACATTGAAAGTCTTAAAGCCACAAGCAAAAGGGATTCGAGTTTAGTTACAGACTCATAGTAAGCCTGAAAGCCTAGGGTCCCAAAGTGGAACCCTAATACCACTTGTCAAAGAAACCCCCAAATCCTAGGGTTTCAAATTGAGTCAGACAATGGGGATGAGAAGGCAAACCACTTGAGAGAGGCTCAGAAGTCTTTTCCAAGGACTTATGAGAGACAAACACACACGATAGAAAGAACACCGACTCAAAGTCATGAGAACATGCTCGAGAAAACTTGGAATTTAGACAAGTTCAAAAGAAAGAGATGATACAAGCTTTAAACAAAAGTAGATGAAATATGCTTAGCAAGAACACAAACAGAACTCAGCAAAGTGAACAAAATCAAAGAACTCAACCATAAACACATATAGCAAAGAATAAGGACTAAGAACACGGATTAACATGAGAGTATAAGAGTGACAGCAAAAATAGAAGAGTCTCGCATAATAGAAAAGAAACAAGAGAGCAAACTCATGCGTAGTAGAAAAGAAAACATACGAGCCTAACATAGATAAACACACATAAAGAAAGAACTGAAAGAATTAGAAGATATTTGAAGAAACTTTTTCAGAAACCCTAAAATCGAAATTGAACGATTTTAAAATGGAAGTTTGGGGAAAACCTTTAAAATGTCAAATAAAGCCCAGACGTATCACAGATCTAAGAAAATAGGCGGGTACAGAACCTCAGACGGCTTAGAGTTGCAGAGAAAACCCTAGCAATGAGAAAGGTCTTGAGGAAAGTCAGATCCTGAGTCGAAAAGACTCATATTGCTTGAACATGCCGGAATAATGGCCGGAGAAGCCATAGATCTACAGATCTGAGAAGGATCTGAAGAAGGTCATTGAAGTCGGGCTTCAAAACTTGAATAGCTTAGGTCTGATGGTGAGAAAGGATGAGTACAGACTGTCCATGGCCGGAGACGCCATGGATTCTGGTGGAAACATGGTGAGATAAGGTGGGAAACGATTAGGGTTTCGGAGAGGTTCGAGAGAGTTTGAGAGACGAAGAGGGTTCAAAGGCGGCGTCTCAGGGGAAATGAATTAGGTTAAGGGTGGTTTGGGAACTAAAAAAGGAAAGGGGAGTTTATGGCCGTTGATCAAAATGATCAACGGCCTGGATCAAAGAGGAGCCTGGTGGGTTTTTAAATCGGGTCAGGGGTCGGGTAATTTGGGAATTGGGAAGGTTTAATTTGGGGGCGGAATTGGGTCAAATTGGGGGCCAAAATTGAAAGGTGAAAGGGCTGTAATTGAAATAGAAATGGGCTAAGTGTTAAATAGCCTATTTTCCCTTTTTATTTTATAAAAATATTAATAATAATTTTAAAAGTAAATTAAAAACACTGAGCCAACAAATAATATATAAATATTAATTTAAAAATACTAAAAATAATTTTATAATTATAAAATGCTACTAATCGTGAAATAGGCTATAATTGCAAGTATATGCAATTTAGCTTAAAAATACCAAATAGATTTGTAAAAAATATACAAAAATCAACTTAATTATATTTTGGTGTAAATATGAGAATAAAATAAGTTATTCACCAAGATGATAATCTTGAGAATAATTATTGGATTTTGTACTGCTAAAATAGACAATAAATTGATTTTAAAATCTTAAAAAATTAGGAAAAAATACCAAAACTCTTGGGCGTGCTTATATATGTATGTACATGCTATTTTGAAAGTATTTTGTATACAAAAATACATAAAAAAAATTGGGTATCAACAAAAGGTTCACGAGAAGAATTATCATGTTCATGACTTGGAGCTGGCAGCCATTGTCCAAGCGTGGATGATTTGGAGGCACTATCTGTATGTGTGTCGTGTGAGGTGTTGATAACTAGGGATTCTAGTTCATTTTACACTCCCTTTTACTTGAGTTTTCGTTAAAGTATACAAATAGTCCCAAAGGCTTACATGTTGTGCTTGTTTGCAGAGTTTGGTAAAAAAGGTGACAAGTAGTCAAAGCTCAAAAAGGAGTGAAACATGCACAAGTACCAAGAAAAAGTCAAAGCACAGTTGCAACAGACCCACTGCAGCAACAATCCATTTAGTGCGGTCCACGGTGAGGAGATTCAGAGAGGTGCAAATTTGGAGCTTAAAGCAGTGCGGTCCGCAGAGGTTTTCTCGCGGCCGCAGAAGCCTTTTTGCGGCCGCAATCCATTTTATGTGGTCCGTGAAGAGGGGGTTTCAGAGAGTTGGAAGTTGGGACAATTGAAGCCAGTGCGGTCCGCGGAGCATTTTATGCGGACCGCAATGAAGCCACCACGGCCGCGGTGCATTTTGTGCGGCCCGCGGTGGCCAGATTCAGAGAGTAAATATTCAAGCCAAAAAGCCTCACCGCGGCCGCGGTGCATTTTTCGTGGTCCGTGGTACCTCCATAGGGGTATTTTTGTCCAGAAAATTCAGCCTAGTATAAATACTTTCTTTTCATATTTTTAGGGTATCTTTTTGTAATCTGTTAGATCCCAGAGCACGTGAAGGCCGTTTTGGACCTATTTTGAGTAATTTTGTGGCTAGTTCAACATTGAATCTTTATTTCTTAGCTTGTAATCATAATTTATGGGTTATTCTTCATCTATTTCTCTATTTTCTTCCATTATTATGAGTAGCTAGACCCATTAGCTAGGGTTGTGGCTCAACCTTAGTGTGGGTAATTGATGGGTCTTTTGTTTTTAAGGCCTAGATGTTTATGGGTAGTTGATAATTGGACTGATTTGTGTTTTTCATGTTGAATTAGTGGTTGCAAACACTAATTTGTGCCTATTTAACTTGGGTTCTTCTTGATAAAGAGAGCTTGAATCTAGGAAAATCAGTCCAACAAGGAATTGGGGGGTAGTCAAGAGATTGATAGCCCCAATTAAAGGGTTAAAATTAGAGATAGTAATACCCAACTTGAGCCTATATTGCTTGCAAAATTTTGACACCCAATTGGTCTTGAGAAAGTCAATTAGGGCAAAGTCACTCAAGCTACCAAGAGGTATAGAGTAAGTAATTCCGTGCATTGGCTATATTGCAATCCCCAGCATAACATCTTTGCCTTAGGCTTGAGATCCCATCAAGTATTTACCTAGGAGAAAGTCACTTCCCTAGTGCCTTTTTAACTATTTAGAAAATCTTACAAGCATTCACTCTTAGTTTAATTTAGCATACTATTAGTTTAAAAATTAGAAGTAACAAACAACCATAGATGATTGGAAGTGTAATTAAGAGCACTACGCACTACTAGTTTAGATAGGAATCCAATTCCCAATTCTAGCTCCCTGTGGATTCGATCCCGACCATCTCGGGTAAAAGATGCTTCGACCGCTCTCGCCACTTTGTAGTGGTGTAGGGTTGGCACCGAACACTTTTTGGCACCGTTGCCGGGGAGCTAATGGCTTTGGCTATCTATCTAAATAGTTTTGTGTATTGTTCTTCTTTCCTTCTTTGTTACTAACTTTTGAGTGTCGCAAATTCATGTACAAAATGGCAGCAAACAACGCACCTTTTGGAGATCTTCCGCTGGGGGAGGAGGTAGATGACAATATTGATGATGAGGTTCCTATAGTACCTCAACGACAAAGGAGAGGCCGTCGGGCCAATGATAATGTTCCAGACCCTCCCCCGCCACCTCCAAGAGTGGCTCCTCGAGTGCTTCCCAACCAAGGATATGCTAGTGCGATTGTCCCACCCTAGATCTGGGCGGGCAATTTTCAAATTACAAATGTGATACTGAAATTGTTGGTGTAGCGAGGGTATTTCACGGGTGCTCCCCATCAGAATGCTTACAAACATCTCAAGGGTTTCATGGATACCTGTTGGGGGAGCAAGCAAACTAATGTGTTAGAGGATGTACTACGGTTGAGATTATTTCCTTTCTAACTTAGAGGGAAGGCATTGGATTGGCTTGAACGGCTTCCCAACCATTCCATCACTACCTGGGATGAGTTGGAGGATAAATTCATTCCTAAGTTTTTCTCGCCGAGACATATGGCAGTATTGAGGGATGAGATCTTAGCTTTCAAGCAGGAGCCCAACGAACCATTGCATGAGATATGGGAGAGATACCGAACCATGGTAAAGGAATGTCCCAACAATGATATGACTGAGGCAATGATATAACAGGCATTCTACCGGGGCATTAACACAACAAATCAGTACATAGTGAACCAACTCGTCGGGGGTAATTTCATGAAGCTGTCTTATGATGAGGCTTGTGACATTCTTGATAAGATGGGTGACACGTCCTCCGCTTGGCAAAGTAGAGCCAATGTGCCACAGGGTGACCCCATGACCATCCACTTGCACAAAGAGCTCCATGATCATGGGCAGGCAATAGCAGAGCTGACAACAACAATGAACCAGCTAGCAAAGGTACAGTTACAGCAGGTTCAAAATCCAAGACAGGTAATGCTATGGAGGGTGTAAACATGCTAGTGAACAAAAGAAGACAAAGAGGTCAACAGAACCAAGGGAGTTCGGATCAATATGACAATGATAGTGGTGGATTCCAAGATGATGGTTATGATGGGCAGAATGAAGAAGTGCAATATGTGAACAATTATCAGGGTAAAAGGGGAAATTCTTCCAACCAACAACAATGGAAACCCCAAGGAAATTGGGGCAATCAACGACAACAAGGGAATAGTAATTGGGGAAACAACAACCAAAATTCCAACTGGCGCAATTAGAACAATAATCAGAACAATCAGATTAATTGAAATGGCAACAACAACAACTGGGGTGGAAACAACAATCAGGGTGGTTGGAATAATGGCAACCAAGGAAATCGGGGGCAAGGCTTTCAAAGGCCCCCAATGTATCAACAACCGAATAATCCACCCCTATTTCCATCCCAAGGTCCTAGTTCTTCCAACAATGAAATGGGAAGAATTGAAATGATGTTTGAACAGATGATGAAAAAGAATGCTGACTCTAATGCTCTGTTGGCTTTCCACAATAATTCAATCAGACACTTGGAGGTTCAGTTAGGCCAAATCTCACAATCCTTGAATACTCGCCCTAAGAGGGCTCTACCAAGTGATACGGTAGTAAACCCGAAGGCTAGGAACAATTCTGGGCATGTAATGGCGATAACTATAAGAAGTGGACGAAGCGATGATGTGAATGCCTCCAAGCAAAAGGAAATTTTGAGTGATGAAGTTGAGTTGCAAGAGGACGAGATCCCTTTGATGGTTGAAAATGTGATTGATGAGAACGTGAAAGAGGAAGAGAGGATTGATATCCAAGATGCCGAGGTGGAAACTCAAAATGATGTGAACCCATCTAGGGAACACATAATAGACATGCCGGAAATGGTTGTGCCTAAAGCCAAGGCTCCTTTGCCAAGGCCACCTCCACCCTATCCTCAAAGGCTCGTGAAGTAGAAAAATAAGAATCAGTTTATGAAATTTATTGACATGATGAAGAACTTATCCATAATGTGCCTTTGGTGGAGGCTCTAGAGAAACTACCGAGTTATGCTAAATTAATGAAAGATTTGGTGACAAAGAAAAGATCCATGGATTGTGAAACTATCAAGATGACCCACCAAGTTAGTGCAATAGTTCACTCTATGGCCGAAACTAGAAGACGTCGGTGCTTTCACCATTTCTTGCACCATTGGGAGTGCAGACTTTACAAAAGCTCTATGTGATTTGGGGGCAAGTATCAACTTGATGCCCTACTCAGTTTTCAAGACTTTGGGTATTGGGAAACCAAGGCTGACCTCCAATAGATTGCAAATGGCGGATAGAACTATGAAGAGACCATTGGATATTATTGATGATGCTCTTGTCCGGGTGGACAAATTTATCTTGCCAGCTGATTTTGTGATCTTGGATTGTGAGGTAGATTAAGAAGTTCCGATCATATTGGGTAGACCTTTCCTTGTTACTGGGAAGTCCTTAGTAGATGTGGAAGCAAGGGAACTCACCTTCCAGGTGGGTGACAAGAAAGTGGTCTTTCATGTGTGCAAGTCAATGAAGCAGCCCAACAATTCTGAAGTGTTCTCTTTTGTGGATCTTGTCACGACAGTGATAGTTGATGATACTAGTGCAACGATCAATGTGGAGGACCCTCTAGAGGAGGTATTGTTGAATCTTGATGTAAATGTGGATGAAGGCCGAGTGGAGTTTGTGAATGCTTTACATGGAATGGGATCTTACTCTTATGAACCTAGGAAAGCCCTCAATCGAGGATCCTCCGGTGTTGGAGTTGAACCCGTTGCCTCCACACCTCAGGTATGAATTCTTAGGCCCTAGTTCAACTTTGCTAGTGATTATTTCCTCTTGTCTTACTAACATGCAGGTTGATGCCACATTGGCGGTGTTCCAAAAGCGGAAGAGGGCAATTGGATGGACCTTAACTAATTTTTGGGGGATAAGCCCAGCATTCTATATGCACAAGATTATTCTGGAAGATGATGCAAAGCCCTCCTTGGAACATCAAAGGAGGTTGAACGAGGAAATGCAAGAAGTTGTGAAAAAAGAGGTGATCAAGTGGTTGGATGTCGGGGTTGTGTACCCCATCTCTGATAGCTCTTGGACGTCAACGGTGCAATGTATGGCGAAGAAGGGTGGCATGACTGTGGTTACCAATGCACAAAATAAGTTTATTCCTACCAGGACTGTCACCGGGTGGAGGGTGTGCATGGACTACCGCAAGTTGAATAAAGTGACCCGCAAAGGATCACTTTCCATTGCCTTTTCTTGATCAGATGCTAGACAGACTTGTTGGGCGTGCCTTCTATTGTTTCTTGGATGGGTATGCTGGGTACAACCAAATCTTGATTGCTCCGGAAGATCATGAGAAGACCACCTTCACTTGTCCATACGGTACCTTTGCCTTTTCTAGGATGCCTTTTTGGTTGTGTAATGCACCGGCTACATTCCAGCGGTGTATGATAGCCATTTTTACCGATATGGTAGAGGACATTTTGGAGGTGTTCATGGACGACTTTAGTGTTGTGGGTGACTCATTTGATGAATGCTTGGAAAATCTTGATAGAGTGTTAGCCCGTTGTGAAGAAACCAATCTTGTGCTTAATTGGGAGAAATGTCATTTCATGGTTGAGGAGGGCATAGTTTTTGGACATAAAATTTCAAAGCATGGTATAGAGGTGGACAAAACAAAAATTGATGTTATTTCAAGACTCCCTCCCCCTACTTTTGTCAAGGGAGTTAGAAGTTTTCTTGGGCATACGGGGTTCTACCAGAGATTTATCAAAGACTTTTCGAAGGTAGTAAATCCCTTATGCAAGTTATTGGAAGAAGATGCCAAGTTCGTGTTCGATGAGAGATGTATGCAAGCCTTTGAACTTCTCAAGCACAAGTTGACCACCACTCCTATTATTACCGCACCCAATTGGAGCTTGCCTTTTGAGCTCATATGTGACGCGAGTGATGTTGCGGTCGAGGCAGTTTTGGGTCAAAGAGTGAATAAAATGTTTAATCCGGTGTATTATGCAAGCAAGACAATGAATGATGCTCAAGTGAACTACACGGTGACTGAGAAAGAGCTTTTGGCTATTGTGTTCGCAATAGAGAAATTTCGATCGTATCTCATGGGTGCCAAGGTCATAGTTCATACCGATCATGCCGCACTCCGGTACTTCATGATGAAGAAGTATTCCAAAGCTAGGCTGATGCGATGGGTCTTGTTACTTCAAGAGTTTGATTTGGAAATTGTGGACCGGAGAGGTAGTGAAAACCAAGTGGCGAACCACTTGCCCCGCTTCGAGCAGAAGGGGAGGGCTCATGATGGCCTAGAGATCAATGATTCATTTCCTGATGAGCAACTCCTTTCTATGTCGGTGAATAGTATGCCATGGTTTGCAGACATGGCTAATTTCCTTGTGACTGGTATAATCCCGTGTTAGCTCTCTTCTAACCAAAGGAAGAAGCTCAAACGGGATAGTTTGGATTTCTATTAGGATGAGCCGTACTTGTTCAAGATCTGCACGGATGGTGTAATCCGAAGGTGTGTCCCAGAGGAGGAGCAATTGAGTATCTTAGAGCCTTGTCATTCCTCTCCCTATGGTGGCCATTATGGCGGTGCAAGGATGGCTTCAAAAGTTCTTAGTTGTGGGTTTTATTGGCCAACTTTGTACAAAGATGCAAGTGAACTTGTGAAGAGATGCGACGAATGTCAAAGAGCGGGTGGAATTTCGAAGAAAGATGAGATGCCTCTCAATACCATTCTTGAAGTTGATATTTTTGATGTATGGGCATTGATTTTATGGGCCTATTTATTAGCTCGTGTGGGAACACATACATTCTAGTGGCAGTCGACTATGCTTCAAAGTGGGCTGAAGCCGTGGTTTTGTCCAACAATGAGGCCCGGAGTGTTGTTGCGTTTCTTAAAAAAGCATTGTTACAAGGTTTGGCACTCCTCGTGCAATCATAAGTGATGGGGGTCTTATTTTTGTAATCGAGCTTTTGACACTTTGCTTGCAAAGTATGGTGTCAATCACAAAGTTTCTACTCCTTATCATCCTCAGACGAGTGGCCAAGTTGAAGTCTCAAATAGGGAAATCAAGAGTATATTGTCAAAGACGGTCAATGCAAATAGGACTGATTGGTCAAAGAAATTGGATGATGCTCTATGGGCTTATAGGACTGCTTACAATACTCTGATTGGTATGTCTCCGTACCGGTTGGTGTTTGGAAAAGCTTTCCATTTACCGGTTGAGTTAGAGCACAAGCCCATGTGGGCTTTGAGGAAGCTGAATCTTGAATGGGATGTAGTAGCAAATCTTCGTGTGGAGCAGCTTAATGAACTTGACGAATTCCAATTTCATGCCTACTCCAGTTCCTCCTTGTATAAGGACAAGATGAAGTACCTTCATAATAAGTATGCTCGTGGTAAGAAGTTCAAAGTGGGTAATTTGGTTCTTTTGTTCAATTCTCGGTTACGTCTGTTTCCGAGAAAGCTTAAGTCAAAATGGAGTGGACCTTTTGAAGTGGTGTTTGTGACTCTATTTGGTGTACTTGACTTGAAGAAGAAAAATGGGGAAGTTTTCAGAGTTAATAGTCACAGGGTCAAGCACTACCTAGGCAAGATTGATGACAGCCACGTGGTGGCACTGCTCCATCTAAAGTGATTTGATGGTAACCTGCATCGTGCCGCGACGTTAAATCGGGCGCTTCTTGGGAGGCAACCCATCTATTTTTCTTTTTGTTTTTCTTTGATTTTATTTTTTAGTATAGGATTTGTTTTTGGTCTAACTGGTTGTGAGATGTGTGTAGCATTGATTTGATGTAGTGCAGGACTAAAACTGAAAATATGATACACTCTCTGAAGTTTGGACTGCTGCTGCAATGCATTTTTCGCGGCCGCAATGGCGTTGTTGTGGGGGCAAAATTTCATTGCGGTCCGCAATGTTGATTGGTAAAAGTGAAGGTTCTCTGAAGATTGTCACCATGGTCGCAAAGCATTTCTTGCGGTCCGCAGTGGGTTGGTGAAGTGGGCCCCAGGTCCTTTTTCTATAAATAGGACCTGAGGCTTCATATAAAACTTTTCGCTCATTTGCTTTCCATTTAGTAAAAAGTACTGTTATCCCTAACCCTAACTGCATGAATCCAACGACTGATTCTCATTCATCTGTGTTGCATCTCATTACTGGTACTTTTAATCTTTCCTTAGTCTTTAATTGTGTTTTATTTTCTTTTAATTGATTAGTTCTACGTCTTCTTCTTTCCTTTTCCTTTAAATTTTTAGCTTAGGGTTACATAATTTGTTTATATTAGGATTAATTATTTAAATACAATGATTAACTACCTAGTGGGTTCATAATATGTGCATTTAGGCTTAAAGATGAGAAAAATCTGAAACCCTAGGTTGGTGTTGCTGAATGAGGTTCACTGCGGTCCGCAGTGCCTCTCTGCGGTCCGTGATGGCATTTTATGCGGACCGCGGTGGTAACACTTCAGAGAGTGAAGGTTTGAGGACCGCGATCGCGGTGGATTTTCTGCATTCCACGGTGCCTTAACTGCTGCCGCACTGCAATTCTTGTGGTCCGCGGTGGCCTTTATCAAAGAGTGGGTAGTCTGACCCCCACCTCAATGCAGACTGTGGTGCCATTTTGTGCAGTCCGTGGTGGTCTCTTTGCGGCCGTATTTTATTTATTGCGGACTGTGGTCTGCAGTTCTGCTTTACATTTTCAACTGTCTGCAATCATAATCTTCACTGTTTCATCTGGTATTATGATACTAACAATAACTGAATGAATTCTCCTTGCAGATAATGGTAAAATCAAGAGACAGATGAGATAAATAGAAAGGCAAAGGAGAGTCCTCCGGGGGTAGGGGACGAGGTATGATCAGATTGGCCCCTCCTAAGTCCGGCAGGAAATCAAGGACACTAGGAAGTCAATAAAGGCTGCGGATAGAGCTGCTTCCCATTCGGGAAGTGAGTATTTGCCCTCCCGGGAGGCATCCGACTCTGAGTCAGTGCCGGAGTATGTTCCTGACTGGCCGGAAAGGTAAAGATTAAGAGATGCATCTCCAGGCACTCCTACTGCTTAAGCTTCAATTGCAATTTCTTCTGAGTCGTTTGAGGGCTCAGCTAAGAGTGGGGATGATGTTTCTTCTACCTCACCTACAGCTTCAATACCCGTTGAGGATCCCACAGAAGAAGAAGAAGAAGAAGAAGAAGAAGAAGAAGAAGAAGAAGGAAGGGGTGTGCCTCAAGTAGGAGGGTGGAGAGAACTAGAAAGCGGAAGGCTTGGCATGATAGATTTGACAGTGAGCTTGCCTACCACAAATTTCGAGAATGGTGGCCCGAGAGGAAGTTGATACTTGAACAGAGATTCATCAACAAGGATCTTCTGCCTCACAACCCAAATGTGCAGAGGCAATTCAGAGAGAGGCCGTGTTGGGATTATTTCATAGGCAACGTTGAGGATGCAAATGAGCACTTGGTGAAGGAGTTTTACACTAATATTGCCCACATCAAAAAGGGCACTACAATGACTAAGGTGCAAAATTTGAAAGTAAAGTTTGATAGGGAAACAATCAATGACTACCTGGGATTTCCGGAGGAGGATGAAACTTTATACTTAGAAAAGGTAGCATTGGGGGAGGATGGCCGTCCGTGGTTAGCAGAGTACTTGGCAATCCCAGGTACAACCCCAGCATGGTTGACAACAGGGGTCCAAATTTTGAGGAGAACCCTGAACTTCGAGGCGAAAGGTTGGGAATATTTGTGTGCAGCAGGATAGACTCCACCACTCACGAGAACTCTCTTCCTATCTCCCGGGCTATATTGGTGGCGTCTATTACGGCGGGTACCCGATCAACATCGGGAATGTTATGTCCAGGGTGATTACACGGGTGGTGAATAAAGGTGATAGATCCTACCCCTTCCCACATTTCCTGACCATGTACTTTGAGGATCAAGATGTGGCGAAAAGAAAGTTTGATGTAAAGGTGAAGCCAAAGGCGCCCTTCTCTTAGTACAACCTCAAGGGTGATGACAACCCTAAAGATCCGAAAGGTAAAGACACTGCTTCTACTGGCCAGTCTGAAGAGGCAGTAGTAGTAGTAGTAGTAGCTTCTTCTCAGTCTCCCTCAGCTACACCAGACATTGACCCAGGACCATCTACTTCCACAGTTCCAAATATCCCCTCATCCTCAGCTTACCCGTTGACTGCCCACCGTTTGAGCCAAACCCTTGCTAGTATCAACAACTAGATGCAGATAGCTACTTCTAAGTTGTATGTGCTTTCTAGCTCGGTGTAAGCCCAATCTGTACCCCCTCAGCCACAGGTTCCATAGTCAGTGGAGGATACTCTCAAGGAGCTTCTAGACAACCGGAAGAAGCTCCTGGAGAACCAGAAATTAATTTTGGAGGTTGTAGGTTCTCATGGCAAAGCATTGAAGGAGCTGACCAAGGAAACAAAGAAATTGAGAAAGACTCGGGCATCAAAGGAGTCAGTGAAAGAGTTGAGGGTGGACGTAGAGAAATTGAATGCTGATCACTTGCCCTTGGAGCTATTATTGCATGACCTGGCTCCAGCAGCACAACCTGAGGTGGAGAGGTCAGCAAAGAGGAAGAGAGTGATTCCCCATGCTGATGATATTGTGATAGAGTTGGAGGACCCGCAGGGAGGTTCCTCTAGCCAGCCTCAGGCCCCAGTGCAGGCCCAGGACCCAGTACTGGCCCAAGTCCCAGTGCAAACACAGGTTATAGGGATCCAATCACAAGTTCCCGAGCAGTTCGAGGACCCAGGGACCCACGCTCATGATCTTATGCAGACGGAGGGCCAATAGGGAGTTTTCTTTACTCTCTATTTTATTTTGAGTTGTTTTTGGTTAGTTAGCATTGAGGACAATGCTAGCTTTCATTTGAGGGGGTAGCCATATTTGGATGATTTGGTGTTGTAAATATGATACTATTTTCTTTTTATTATGCTTTGATTTTCACTTTTGGTATGTACATAATTTTACCATTTTATTTCATTTTTCGTACATTGCAACTTTGGTATGTATATAAAGTTACTTTCTGATGTATATATTCATTCCCCCTTATGTATATTCGTCTAAATCCCCTCTTGTACATATTCATTCTACTTTCCGCATTTTTCTTTCATAGTTTCTTATATCATTTTGGTAGCTTCTTATTTTGAGTTTTTGCGTTCAATAAGCCTTTGGTTTTCTTAATGTCATGGTTCTTTCCAAAGGTGGAATTTGTGTGAACCGGGTGGCTCATCCTGATGATGGATGGCATGACAACCTTCTTAAGGGTTTGAGTCTATTTTCTTTTAGTTTTTGTATAAATAGTAGTTAGTGAATAATGGTGTCTCAAGTAAAGCTTCACTTGGGCCTAGCACATTTGTCTTTGATCTTATGATCAAACACAAATTGTTGTGTATAGGATGGTGAAAGTTGTGACCTTGAGACTCTTGTGTTGGTCGATAATCATCAAGTGGTTTTTCGGGACCATTTGTGAAGCTCAAATCTTAGCTAAGGTTGTTGTGGACCCCCGACTCTGTCTCTTTAGCAATCCTATAGCTTGTGTGGTGAGAATTTTAATTGCAAGTCCAAGTCCGTGCCATTAGTCTAGTACTTGCCCTGAATGTTTGTCTAGGCGAAATCCTAAGTGTAGTTTGACTTGAGAAGTGATTATAGGCTCTCCTTGATCCGAATGTTATCTTGAAAATATCCATAGCCTACCAATGATAATATCCCTAGTCAATCCTTTTGAGCCATAGACCTTTTTCTTTCAAAGACCATGATACAAGCCTTTACCCGTTCTAAAAAGACCCTCTCTTGGCACCCGATCTTTCCTTAGCACAAGGAAAAAATATAAGTTTGGGGGGGGGGGGCAGACAAGGAATGCAACATAGTGGTAAACGGTACAAAATGAAGAGAAGGAAAGGCAATGAAAAAGAAAGAAAATAAAAAAAAAGTCAAAAAGTATGAACAATGTAGAAGAAATGAAGGGATTCAATAAAAGAAAAGAGATGAAAGTTGTGGAAAGTTTAGAAAGGAGAAAAAGGTTTGAAAAGAACAAGAAAGAGTGACAGTGTGTCTCTCTAACCCCTAAAAAAAGAAGTAAATGACTCAAATAGTCAAGAGAATGCATGCCAAAATGAAGGAATGAAGTGCTTAAGGGAAGATGGAACCTACTTAGACCAAATATTCCCTACCCTGAACCAAAAGCCTTCACTACATCTCCAGAACAGCCCTATATGATCTTGAGTTGAATGAAGCTTACATTAGTAGTGACTCACATAAGGGGCAAGCTTATGGTACTTAGAGTCGGACTTGTGACCTTTCTTTAAGAAAGATGAGTGTATTTCCACTATCCTCGTTCTGAGTGTTACAATCTAAAAGTGAGGGTTGCTTAGGGAGAGTTGAGGATATATGAGTTTGGGTTCCACAATGACCAAAGTAGTAGAAAGAGTTTCCTTGATGAGTTGAATCAACTCTTGATGCTCTTGTGTCTCACTCAAACCATGGTGCTTAAAAGGATGAATGTTGTTAATGATTCATTTGAATTGAGGGCAATTGTTAGTCCCAATTGATGCTAGATGAGGTCACTTTAGGTCAGCTAAATTTTCTTGGTTTTACTCTTAAAAAGGTGGGACTTATTTTGTTTGCTTGAGGACAGGCAAAAGCTTAAGTTTGGGGGAGTTGATAACTAGGGATTCTAGTTTATTTTACACTCTGTTTTACTTGAGTTTTGGTTAAAAATATATACAAATAGTCCTAAAAGCTTACATGTTGTGCTTGTTTGCAGGGTTTGGTCAAAAAGGTGACAAGTAGTCAAAACTAGCTCTAAAAGAAGTGAAACATGCACAAGTATCAAGAACAAGTCAAAGCACAGTTGCAACAGACCCACCGCGGTCACAATCCATTTAGTGCGGTCCGCAATGAGGAGATTCAGAGAGGTGCAAATTAGGAGCTTAAAGCAGTGCGGTCCGCGGAGGTTTTCTCATGGTCGCAGAAGCCTCTTCGCGACTGCAATCCATTTTATGCGGTCCGCGAATAGGGGGTTTCAGAGAGTTGGAAGTTGGGACAATCGAATCCAGTGCGGTCAGCGGAGCATTTTATGTGGACCATAATGAAGCCACCGCTGCCATGGTGCATTTTGTGCAGCCCGCAGTGGCCACATTCAGAGAGTAAATATTCAGGCCAAAAAGCCTCACCGTGGCCACGGTGCATTTTCCGCGGTCCGCGGTACCTCCCCATGGGTATTTTTGTCCAAAAAATTCAGCCTAGTATAAATACTTTCTTTTCACATTTTTAGGGTATCTTTTTGTAATTTGTTAGATCCCAGAGCACGTGAAGGCCGTTTTGGACATATTTTGAGTAATTTTGTGGCTAGTTCAACATTGAATCTTTATTTCTTAGTTTGTAATCATAATTTATGGGTTATTCTTTATCTATTTCTCTGTTTTCTTCCATTATTATGAGTAGCTAGACCCATTAGCTAGGTTGTGGCTCAACCCTAGTGTGGGTATTTGATGTGTCTTTTGTTTTAAGGCTTAGATGTTTATGGGTAGTTGATATTTGGACTGATTTATGTTTTTCATGTTGAATTAGTGGTTGCAAACACTAATTTGTGCCTATTTGACTTGGGTTCTTCTTAAGAAAGAGAGCTTGAGTCTAGGAAAATTAATCCAACAAGGAATTGGGGCGTAGCCTCTTGACTACCCAACTTGAGCCTATATTGCTTGCACAATTTTGACACCCAATTGGTCTTGAGAAAGTCAATTAGGGCAAAGTCACTCAAGCTACCAAGAGGTATAGAGTGAGTAATTTCGTGCATTGGCTATATCGCAATCCCCAGCGTAACATCTTTTCCTTAGGCTTGAGATCCCGTCAAGTATTAACCTAGGAGAAAGTCACTTCCTTAGTGCCTCTTTAACTGTTTAGAAAATCTTACAAGCATTCACTCTAGTTTAGTTTAGCATACTATTAGTTTAAAAATTAGAAGTAACAAACAACCAAAGATAATTGAAAGTGTAATTAAGAGCACTACGCACTACTAGTTTAGATAGGAATCCAATTCCTAATTCTAGCTCCCTGTGGATTCAATCCCGACCATCTCGGGTAAAAGTTGTTTTCACCGCTCTCGCCACTTTGTAGTGGTGTAGGGTGTCACACTTCCTTTTTTACCTACACCCCGGAAGGGGTATAAGGGAAGTTTTTTTTCTAGCTTAAAGTGACAATCGAAACGGGATTAATTTTTATGTAAAATTCAGAGTCGTCATTTGGGATAATTTATGGTGTCCCAAGTCACCGATTCAAATCCCGAATCGAGGAAAAGATTGACTCTGTTTTACAGTGCGCGAACACAAAAATCCGAGTAAGGAATTTTGTTAACCCGGGATAAAGTGTTAGACATTCCCGAGTTCCGTGGTTCTAGCACGGTCGCTCAAACTGTTAATAATTGGCCTATTACCAGATTTACTACATGTTTTAACCTATTGTGCATTTTTAGCTTTTATAACTGCTTTTAATTATTTTTTTATGGAATTAATCTGGAATAAGTTACGATTGTCGTACACTTGCCGTTTTGGAACACACCACAAACCACGCTACATGAAACGCACCCGTGATTCGTGATATGTTCATTTTATTAAAATTCGAAGTTGTTATGATCGGGCCACATGAAATGCACACCCGAATTGAGAATTATGTACCATGACTATGCCACGGGAACCGTACCCATAGTTATGATAGTTAATTAATCGCGCCTAAGCAAGCTATGATGTTCTTGAATTGTGCATTTCCTAAATTGGGATTAATGTAATGGTATGGGAATTATGGAAATTTATGTGAATAAGATGTGTATAATTAGCTATCAATTCATTAACAAGTTCAATTGTCTTATTAAGACATTAAGACAATAAGACAATGGGTATAGATAATATATCAATTTATATATAAAAAAAAAAACATGCTAACTGTACTTATTATCACATCGGGACCACTGTAACTTGACCAATGTGAACAAATGAAGATATTAAAAGCAACTTTTGAGAAATCAATAGTAACGAATTCATGCAAATTGTTCGTCTGCCCATTCGGTAAATTCATTCACTTTCCCAATTGTCCCTAGTGTCGAAATATCATTTAAAACTCAAAATTCCCAAATTAATGTTAAACCCCAAATCTAGTTCCTTATATCCTACTATCCACAGATTATAAAAGTCCAAAACTTAATTCTTAATCCCAACACCCATGTCAGTCTCAAACAATCCGTAAAAATAAAAATAAAAAACTACAAGGCTAATTAAACAATATCCAATTTAATCACATAGCTGAAAAGACCAATTAATATCAAATAGACCCATGGATTGATTCACACATATCATGAAGAACAGATTTAGGCATTATCACGTGGTTAGTAAGTGAACGACACTTTGATTCTTGCGAAAAACAAATCTAACCAGTAAATTCGAGCCAAAATCAGATAATCACTAAAATCAAACCCAATTTAATACTAGACCAAATATGAAAATACAGATATGAGACAAAAGAAAAAAGATTAAAAAAAAAAACATACCTAAAAAGCAGAGAAACAGCACTAATGACCAAATAAAGGTCTGGAATTCTTAATTCTTGAGATTCAACTGCGACAGAGGAAATAACAGCGGCAAGCAGCTTGAATGTTCTACGAAATCCCAGGAAATATCAATAAAAAAATGCTGGAATTCGAAAATAGCTTTTGCACCTTTTTACTTCGGTCCTGGTTGTTTTCCTTGCGACATTTTGAAGCCCGCATTGTACGTGTGAGATTTATGCAAAGAAGAAAGAGTCGTGGGCCCAGATCTCAGCGGAAAAAATTGAATTCCCATTGTTATGAAAGATTTTGAGCCAGGGAGAGATAAAACATGCTGGGTTTGAGGAGATTCTCCTACACGCCTAATGGATTTTCGAGGTCTTTCCATGGTTGAAAATTATAAACAATACTTAATTCTAAATTAAAAGAAAAAAATCAATAAGCTAAAAATGTAAAAATCAGTTATTTTTGTGATTTTCGAATTCCTATAAAACAAACAATTACTGGCTAATCCTAAAAATGTAAAAACAAATCATAAATGCAATGCATGATATTTTTTGTATTTTTTATGATTAAAATAAAAACTAAACGTGCACAAAATGCAGATAATTAATAAAATCCTACAAAATGGCAAATAATTGAAAAAAATCTATTTTCTTTGATTTTAGAAGAGCAATTCATATAGGGCAAAAATCACGTGCTCACAACAGCCCCTCTTTGCTCGAAAACATGAAGAGTTTTTGGGCAAAGATAAAGTGAGCAATTACGAGCGATTTTTGCCCGTTTGGAAACTTCATGAGAAGCATCTTTTGAAAAATCTGACCGAACATTGCTTCAGAGGTTGCCTACATATCCTTGGCTATAAAGGAATTAGGTCAGTGTAGTTTTGGAAGTTTCGGTAGCTGGGACTACCGGGAAGCTGTGATTTCACTGTTGTTGCTGCTGTTTCTGCTTGTTGAGCTCCTTATTACACAAAAATTAAAAATAAAAAGCTGAACTAGCTAAGCCTATCAACTAAGAGTTACAAGATTCCTATCTATGAGTCTTCTGAAGCTTGATCTTGAGTCTTGGTTGGATCTTCATGCGGACCCTGATCTAAATCTTGATGCTTGTTAGCCGCAGATGTTGGTTCAATCTTCTTCAGCTTTTCAAACCAAGACGGGACATGCAGAGCTTGTGACCTCAGCCCTGTCTTAAGCAGCTCACATCTTTCATTAACTTCTGCATTTGGATTCACTTCTTGTCTTTCTTTCTGTTTTTTTTTTGTTTTTTTCTGGATTGTGACTAACTTCTGTTGATCATCTTGGACTGCTAACTCGCATTCTTGACGCGAGCTTCTTTTGTTGCTGACTTGAATTGCATTCTGAATTGAATTCCCTTTTTCTTTTCAGGTGGGCGCCTGATTGCTGAACTTGAACCGTCTTCTCTTGTTACTTGACATTATTTTCCCTTGTACCTTGAACAATTTTCCCTTGAAACTTGAATTGTCTTCCTTCGAAACTGCTTTCCCTTGAAACTCGAGTTGTCTTCCTTCGAAACTGCTTTCCCTTGAAACTCGAGTTGTCTTCCCTCGTTCTCCATGTGGGCGCCTGATTACAACAAAACAAACAAAACAACAGAAATTTTCCTGCCCCAATTTGATATTGGGAACATCTGTGAGTGTTAACAAAACTATAAATCATATGCGCTGCTGATGAAGGATGCAATGATGAGAGTAAAATTAATGACTCGACTAGGATGTGCGTCTTCTAAACGTGATTGAGCTTGCGGAAACTATAAACTAAGTTTGACTAAAGTAAAAACTCACCATATTCTCCAGGCGGGGCCCCCTGATTTCAGGAAAACTAAACATTGATAATCTTAAGAAAACTAAAAAAATGACTCCCCCATTTTTCAAATTCAGACTTCCCTTTTTTTTAAAAAAAAAATATTATTATCCTAGGAGAAAATTCATCGGACTAGGTTTTCTATCTTAGGAGAAAGATTCATCAGACTAAGATTTTGATCCTAGGAGAAAATTCATCAGACTAGGTCTCTTTTTATTTGGTATCTTAGGAGAAAGATTCATCAAACTAAGATTTTTATCCTATGAGAAAATTCATCAAGACTAGGTCACTTTTTTTGGTATCTTAGGAGAAAGATTCATCAGACTAAGATTTTGATCCTAGGAGAAAATTCAGCAGACTATGTCTCTTTTTTTTTGGTATCTTAGGAGAAAGATTCATCATACTAAGATTTTGATCCTAGGAGAAGTTCATCAGACTAGGTCTTCTATCTTAGGAGAAAAAATTCATCAGACTAAGATTTTGATCTTAGGAAAAAGTTCATCAGACAAGGTCCTCTATCTTAGGAAAAAAAATCGTCAGACTAAGATTTCGATCCTAGGAGAAAGTTCATCGGACTAGGTTCCCTTTTTTGTTATTTTAGGAGAAAGATTCATCAGACTAAGATTTTTATCCTAGGAGAAAATTCATCAGACTAGGTCTTTTTTTTTTTGGTATCTTAGGAAAATGATTCATCAGACTAAGATTTTGATCCTAGGAGAAGGTTCATCAGACTAGATCTTTTTTTTTTGTTATCTTAGGAGAAAGATTCATCAGACTAAGATTTATATCCTAGGAGAAAATTCATCAGACTAGGTCTCTTTTTTTTGGTATCTTAGGAGAAAGATTCATCAGACTAAGATTTTGATCCTAGGAGAAAGTTCATCAGACTAGGTCTTTTATCTTAGGAGAAAAATTCATCAGACTAAGATTTTGATCCTAGGAGAAAGTTCATCAGACTAGGTCCTCTATCTTAGGAGAAAAAGTCATCAGACTAAGATTTCGATTCTAGGAGAAAGTTCATCGGACTAGGTTCCCTTTTTTGTTATCTCGGGAGAAAGATTCATCAGACTAAGATTTTGATCCTAGGAGAAAATTCATCAGACTAAGTCTCTTTTTTTTGGTATCTTAGGAGAAAGATTCATCAGACTAAGATTTTTATCCTAGGAGGAAAAATGTGAAGATCAATGGCAAGATTTTATGCACAATAGCAAGACAAATAAATGCAAAGATTTGAGAAACTTCCCTTTGTCGGATCCTCTCGTCTTTCCTTTTTCTTCTCTTTTTTTGTTTTTTTTTATTTTTCATTTTTGCTCTTTTTGAATCATTTTCCTTGCACCGCTTTGTTCCTGTTTCATACAAACGAAAATTTGTCAGTTTTGAAAATGGTGGTCTGTTTGTGGCCTTGAGTCTTGGGTAGCTTGGCTTCTGCTCAATCAGGTTGAGTCGGCTTCAAGAGACTTTTTCTCTGCATCAACCCTAATTGTTTCACACCCGGTACCATTGTATTTCTGGCTCAATCAACATTATCCCAACTGAAGATCTTTTCTTAGATGACCTTTTCTGATATCTTGAATGACTTCCTGCTTTTGAGCAATTTGTCTGTCAGAGAGAATCACAAGTTATCTTTGCTTACGCCAAATAGGCTGACAAGAGTCTTTTGGGGGAACCTTTGCATGAATCCTCAAGGCACGTTGACAGTAACAACCGAGTGTACTGGCCAAATTTACTTTGTGCAACTGAAAAGCTGGTAGCAGATTTTGAAATCTTTTCTTGCTTGTTTTGACAAGGACTGACTCAGAGGGAAGGACACAATGCTATAAAGAAACAATATTAACAAGAAATGCCCCTGTCGGAAGGACAGAAGGAAAAGTTTTTTTTTTTTCAATAACTAGCCTTAATGGTCATGACATGCATTTTGGACTCAACGGTCTGATCTATCAAACTAATCAAATCTTCCCTTTTGCCATTCTTATGAGCTTTGAAGTCGGGCTTGTTCGTGCCAATTCTTTGCATTAGCTTCACGACTCACTTTCGACTAGTGGTGCCCCGAGGGGTTTTCACCAACAAGTCTCTCTCATTTATTCATCTCTGCTTACCGGCGTCTTACAGTGCCCGTAAGGGTTTTCACTAATAAGACTCTCATTTTTCTTTTCTTTTTCTTTCCCTTTTTGTGAGAAACTCGACGGTGTTCTACGTCATGTGACAACCGTTGCTGATTGCATGCTTCTCTTGGCATTCTACGTCATGAAGGCTCAAAATAAACTCAAAGTAAAGGGGGTTGTTGACTTACAACTCTTGGAATCAACTCTTTCAAAAGTGAAATAAAATCTCTGCCCCAGTTTCAGATGCTGGGGATTTTTGGATTTTTCTATTTTTTCTAATTTTTTTCTTTTTCTTCTAAATTCTTATTTGGTTGGACCGAACCGTGAGGCTGCCTACATATCCTTATTTTAAAGGAATCAGGTCTAACGTAGTTCAAACGTCTGACCTAAACTATTTTTTATCTTTCTTTTTGTTTCTCTTTTTTCTTTTTTTCTCTTTTTTTTCCTTTTTCTTTTTCCTTTTTTTTTGATTGCCCCAACTTCTATTTTTGAGGGCATGGACATTTGACAATTCTTTTTTTTTTTCGAACTTTCTAAGAATTGCCCCAGTTTGTACTCTGGGGGCATGGATTTTTTTTTTGACTCTAAACTTGATTCCAAAAGAGGATAGTCAAAGAAAAATAACACAGGCTCAAAAGAGGTAGCAAAGGATATAAAGTGTTTGAGTAGCAGAAAAAGGGCCTCCCAACCTCAACAACGTCAAACATGGTATCTTTTTGCGATCACAGCATTGACGAACATGTCTGTCTTCTTGGTGTGTCGTGGTTACAAGGCATTTTTTCATCCCTTAGTGACAAACTTTCCAACAAACATCAATTGATTAAACATCCTCAAGCCCGATCTTCACAATGATTTGAATGTGAATTTTACTCGACCTTAGTTCCAAAGTATTCCAACTCTTCATTCATCCTCAAAAGTATTTTTTTTAGTTATCGAATTCCAGATTAAATCAGTTCCTAAGATCTAGCCAAAATTTACGCATGCATGTCATATCATTAGAACTAGCGAGAAAAGAACTAGGAACAGAATGACACAAAAGGACAAACGGTATTTTATTGAGTAAAGGATGAAAGGGTTTTACAACTAGACAAGCAACCTAAAATACGAGTTACAACCCTAAAATAACCCGAATAATGAAAATGGCAACAGAACAGACATACAAGACTCACACAAACAGAATGGAGGGATAGAAGGGTTTGACTCAATAAAACAAATAAAATCTGGATCACAACCCTGAAATAACCCACATAATAGAAAAACATCAAAACAAGCTACTAAGATTCCTTCCTAGTGAGGAGGGAATGATTTTCCAATTGCTAGTCTTGGCATTTAGCCACAGATTTGCTCATTAGAATCAGCAGAGCCTTCTCCAATTTCAAAATCATTAACTTTAGTTAGCAAATTCACGAGAGGATTCTCATACTCCTTGTCATCACGCATCATCCCCGCAAAGTTTTCATCATCATGTACTATAAAGGATTCTGCGCGACATTCTGGATGTCACTGCCTCGGATCACAATCAGGTTTTCCTGGATCATCCTTTCTATTTCTCTTTTCAAATCCCGACAATTTTCAACATTGTGCCTCTGGGCATTGGAATGGTATTCACACCTTTTAGAAGGGTCAAAGTTTCTCGTACGTGGGTCCACATGATTTGGAGGAATAGGTGCAATCATATCATAATACTTTAACTTCTTAAATAAGCTTGCATAGGACTCTCCTATTGGTGTAAAATTATTTTTCAACCTTTGTTCCCCTTTATACCTCTGGCTTGGATGTGGTTTATAAGGCACCTGAAAAGTTTGTGGAGGCTGTTAGAGATTTCGTGATGCTCGTGCTCGTCTTCTGGGGTGTTTTGGTGGCTGGAAAACATACTGAGGTGGAGCGACAGAGTATTGAGGGTTCTGAGGTAGATAATACTGCTTAGGAGAGTCATGAAAAACTCGAGGAGGCTGCACATACCTTCGAGATGTTCTCCTCGGACCTCTTCTCGACCCTAATGTCATCATGATTTTTTCAACCTTCTCATTTGTATCGCTAAAATTATCAGACTCAACCCGAACAGCCTGAGTTGCGGCTTTAAAAACTGCTTGACTTATAATTTTGCCTGTCTTAAGACCATTCTCTACCATTTCTCCCATTTTGATTGCTTCCGAGAAGGATTTGCCAACTGCGGACATCGTGTTTTGAAAGTAATCTGGCTCTTGCGCTTGAAGGAAGATAGTGATTAGCTCGTGGCCATCCATGGGTGGCTTAACTCAAGCTGCTTGCTCTCTCCATTTAATGGCATATTCCCTGAAACTTTCACTTGGTTTCTTCTTCAAGTTTGAAAGAGAAATGCGGTCTGGGGCAATGTCAATGTTGTATTGGAACTGATTGACAAAGGCCTGTGCCATGTCATTCCAGACGTACTAGCGAGATATGTCTTGATCTAAAAACCATTCGGATGCTACTCCCGTAAGGCTTTCCCCAAAATAAGCCATCAGTAATTCTTCGTTTCTTCTCGCACCTCTCAGTTGATTGCAATATCTTTTCAGGTGGGCTATGGGGTCTCCATTTCCATCATACTTTTCAAATTTGGGAGTCTTGAAACCAGGTGGCAAGTGGACATCGGGGAACATGCATAGATCTTTGAAGGCAACACTCTTTTGACCTGCCAACCCTTGCATGTTTTTCAACCGTTGTTCTAAGTATTTCACTCTTTGGGTCATTCTTCCTGTACCATCTTTCGGGCAGGCTTCTTAATATTTGCAGGAATATCAAACAAGTGTGAGTGGTACTCAGGAGAGTGGTATTGCTCTTACTGTGTAGCAAATTCTGACTCACGACGAGGTTGTCATTAACCATTGGCCCATGCTTGACACATTTTGATCATTTGTTGTTTCAGTATTCTATTTTTCTCAAACACAGTAGACTCTGGTTGAAACCTCTGACCCTGAGTCTCTTGAGCAGTTGTAACAACTTCTATGTCAGTTATCTTTTTTCTTTGGATTTTGTGTTTCCAGCTTACCGCAAACCGACCACCTCAACTTTCTTCACAATTCAAAACAAACATGTTAGAATGGACTCAGTCGGTCCTTATTATTATCAATATTTTTCATTTCTTCATTTTTTTTTCTTTTTAATAGTGATCGAACCTGATGTGAGTTGCCTACGTATCATGTGGGAACATGAATCAGATCTTGCGTAGTTCGGGAAGATCATGAATAAAGTAAATAAACTAACTCTTTTTTTTTTTTTTTGAAATTCGTTTTTTTTTTTTCGAAAGAAATACTTACAAAGAAAGAAAATATTTTTGGATATCAATTTTTTTTAAGGATTTTTGAAAAGAAAGACTTCTAAAAAAAAGAAAAAAAATATTTTCTTGAATTTTAACTTCTTTTTCTTTTCTTTTTTTCTGAAAATTTCGAAAGAAAAACTTCTAGAGAAGAAAGGAAATATTTTTTTGAATTTTACTTTGAATTTATGAAAGAAATACTACAAAAGAAAAGAGAATTTTTTTTTGAATTTGCAAACAAATATTTTTGGATTTTTAGAGAGATTAGAAGAAAATATTTTTGTATTTATTTTTAAAAAAAAAATTGGGGTCTAAAAGAAAGACTTCTAAAGAAAGAAGTAAATACAAATATTTTTTGGATTTTTTTTTTTAAAAAAAATGGTGTCTAAAGACTTTTCTAGAGAGGAAGTAAAGAAAAATATTTTTGAATTTTTTTGAAAATTATGGGTCGGAACCGATGAGGTTTGCCTACGTATCTCACATCCGGGGAGAATCAGACCCGCGTAGTTCGCCCAGTTTTGACGGAACAGGAAAACATGACACTTGAAAATTTTGGCTCGTTTTGAAATGACCTTTTTTTTCCAGAATTTTCTAAATATCTACCTCTCACTTTTTGTTTCTTTCTTCTTCTTTCTCCTCTTTTTTTTTGAATTTTTTTTCTTTTTTTTTCATTTTCTTTCCTTATTCTAGAAGTCAGTCAACATGCAAGCCGAAACAGACAAATACGAAAGTAGCACGTAAGATGCATCAAGATGGTATTTTGATTTTTGGGTATACCTGTCCTAGACGGACCCAACCCCTGTATTGAGTCCCCAAAGTCAAAATGCACATGAGGCAAACAAACGTTCCTACTAGGGATCTGGCATGTGGTTATGTTATACTAGGTTTAAAAACCTGGGTTTATTTGTTCTAGACCTGGCTTACCCGAACGGACAGCTCGAGCCGAGGGGGGCTGCGTACCGGGAATACAGAAGCTTCACCGGCTTTGCAACTTATCTGAACCTCGTTCTAAAATTTGGGATATGACTCTAACAGAAGAAAAGTCACACGAAGTGCACACTCCTCCATGATTTAGAAGACTCAGAGAGAGGAAGGGTTTCGTAGCAGTTTATATACAGTTTACAGAATATCAAAGCGGTAAAAACAACAATTAGCCCATTAGGCCCAAACATATAACAAAATCAGATAATGGATAAAGTCAACTATAACAATTCATCTAAGCTCGAATTCTTGAACTTTGAACCAGAGATTCTGGGTTCGATCCCCAGCAGAGTCGTTAGAGCTGTCACACCTCCTTTTTTACCTACACTCCGGAAGGGGTATAAGGGGAGTTTTTTTCCAACTTAAAGTGACAATCGAAACGAGATTATTTTTATGTAAAATTCAGAGTCCCCACTTGGGATAATTTATGGTGTCCCAAGTCACCGGTTCAAATCCCGAATCGAGGAAAAGATTGACTCTGTTTTACAGTCTGCGAACACAAAAATTCGAGTAAGGAATTCTGTTAACCCGGGAGAAGGTGTTAGACATTCCCGAGTTCCGTGGTTTTAGCACAGTCGCTTAAAGTTAATAATTGGCCTATTACCAGATTTACTACATGTTTTAACCTATTGTGCATTTTTAGCTTTTATAACCGCTTTTAATTTTTTTTTTTATGAAATTAATCTGGAACAAGTTACGATTGTCGTACACTTGCCGTTTTGGAACACACCGCAAACCACGCTAAATGAAACGCACTCGTGATTTGTGATATGTTTATTTTATTAAAGTTCGAAATTGTTATGATCGGGCCACATGAAATGCACACCCGAATTGAGAATTATGTACCATGACTATGCCACGGGAACCGTACCCACAGTCATGATAGTTAATTAATCGCGCCTAAGCAAGCTACGATGTTCTTGAATTGTGCATTTCCTAAATTGGGATTAATGTAATGGTATGGTAATTATGGAAATTTATGTGAATAAGATGTGTATAATTAGCTATTAATTCATTAACAAGTTCAATTGTCTTATTAAGACATTAAGACAATGGGTATAGATAATATATCAATTTATATATAAAAAAAACATGCTAACTATACTTATTATCACATCGGGACCACTGTAACTTGACCAATGTGAACAAATGAAGATATTAAAAGCAACTTTTGAGAAATCAATAGTAACGAATTCATGCAAATTGTTCGTCTGCCCATTCGGTAAATTCATTCACTTTCCCAATTGTCCCTAGTGTCGAAATATCATTTAAAACTCAAAATTCCCAAATTAATGTTAAACCCCAAATCTAGTTCCTTATATCCTACTATCCACAGATTATAAAAGTCCAAAACTTAATTCTTAATCCCAACACCCATGTCAGCCTCAAACAATCCGTAAAAATAAAAATAAAAAACTACAAGGTTAATTAAACAATATCCAATTTAATCACATAGCTGAAAAGACCAATTAATATCAAATAGACCCATGGATTGATTCACACATATCATGAAGAACAGATTTAGGCA